>NC_056509.1:9154889-9158878 GCF_014905685.2 Nematolebias whitei
ATGGGCGTCTTAGCATGAGAACGTGCCTCGAACACATTCACAGCACACTGTTTAATCTCATTTATGGATTTTTCTCTGAAATTTGCCATAATATGTACTGACGTGCGTATGTCAGTGTGGAGATTTTTGATGAAAACAAATTTAAAATTTTCTTCTTCCTCCATTCCGGTTTCATTTCTGTAACCAAAATAAGCTTGGAAGATTCTTTTGTAATAGATCTTTGGATGTTCATTCTTTCCCTGCGTGACCTTGTCAGCGGCTGGGAAACCAGCAGGTCCCGTGCAGGGGTCGTACTCTTTGATCAAAGCCTCACACAGAAGGTTGTAATCCTTTCTCGTTGCATCAGGTAGACGCTCGATGAAGGCATACACCTCTCTGTCTGAAGTGAGTCTTATCAGACTGATCCTATCCTCTACCGTAGCATTAGGATAAGATCTCAATCTGAACTCCAGTTCTCTGAGGTACGCTTTTGTTCCAGATGAGCCCATCGGTCCAGGTACAAAACGTTGTACGTATTTTGAGATTTTTTGCAAATCATCCATTGAAGGAGACAGTTTCCATGCAGTCTGTTGCATGTTTTGTGGAGGAGACCTGTTCAGGTCTGTTCCTACCACTTTAGGTGAGGGTGGATTACGAGCAGGAGGTGCAACAATATCTTTCTGAGGTGTTTGTGGGTGACCTGGACTCTGTCCACGGTCTTCTCTGAGTTCCAGACAAACTCGCCCCACGTCAGAAATCTTGTTTGTTGCTGCTCTTAGTTTTTCCTCACATGTTTTTAAGCGTTCCTGTGATGTATGATAATCACTTTCTAAACGCATATGTAGCTGTTGTAAATTGTGTTTATCTATTCTGCATTCTTCCAGCTTTTTGTTAAGCACATCTATTTTGCTATTCAGCGAATCAATTTCTGCATTTGCATTTTGCTGTGATTGAAACATCTGTTCAGAATCACACAAAGTTTGTTTTCTCAGTCATCCAGGTATATAACAACAAAAAAGGCCAGACTTCAGGGGTATCTGAGGCAGGCTTGGAACACAAGAGTCAGGGTGGCTTCTGGGTAATACCAGATGGCTAGGCCTCAGACCGACGAAGCCTCTTGGATGAGGGGCGAAACGTTTCTTTTTTAACAAAAAAACGAAGTCCAGATGACATGATTCAACCTTTTTTGTTGATCTGTTCAGAATGTTTTTTTGTGAGGACTTCATGTTCACTTTTAAATTGAAGGAAGTGTTCTTCAATTTCCTGAACCACCTCTTTTTCACTGTCTAACCTTAGTGTAAGGTTATCAGCTTTCTCAACAACTGCATAGAATGATTCTTTCAGCAAAATTGCGATTGTAGCCAGCTTTTCATAACTTGACTTTGTAATTTCTGTAGAGGTCACACTTTCTGCAACCTCCTTCAGATTGTCCAATAACTCTTTTGGGTTCATACGCTCTGCCTGTTTATCATATGGATGTAAGGAATCTGTCAGAAGCGCTAACGCATTCTCTAAGCAGTCCCTTATCCCATAAGGACCAAAGTCTTTTTCTAACACACCTGTCATGTTCATTCACTGTGTAGCACTTTATCTGTTTAAAACAGTTGCAAGCTTCAGATATTTTACAGGTAAATATTTGTATTCAGGTGTCTTTGAGTTTTCACGCTATTTTAGCCTTGGGTTTACACAAAAGTACTGTTATAAGTCACTTATTCAAACGTGGGTACCTTTCTCAGGTTTTACCCCAATTCATGAATATTTAAGTAAATGTTCTCTGGCAGTGTTACTTTTATGTGCTTATTTTTCAACAGATACCAGTTACCAAGCTCTTTTTAGTGTATTTTACTCTAAAGCACTGAATTTTTAATAAACCTGCAATTTTTCTTTTTAGTCTCACAGCAACATAAGTTTAAAATGTTTTTTAAACCGTTTACTTCCAGAAATTTGCTATTTTAACAGTTACTCATAGAACCAAGTGGTGAAAAGAAAAAGAAAAGTTGATGATGTGTCAGGATTAATCAGTCTTTCTTCAGAAAAACTGTTATTACTCCTGTCCTCCGGCAAATCTTCTATTTAAAATTAAATAGGAAGATGTATTTTTTTAGGTGGCAACTTAAACAGAAAAGTTTCTTTTTCCTGATAAGTTTACTCTTATTTAGTGATCTTGCAATTAAACGTGTATTATCTTTCAAGCAAAATGGGTAAACTTTTCAACTCTGTGAATATTTGAACCGTATCTTTTAAAAAGTTTCTAATTTTTCATTTTGTCCCTCCTTGTTTGAGGAATTCAGTGAATGAAAATGTCCTGGTAAATGCCTTTTTTTTGCATAAATACCTCTTACTTTTTAAGTGCAAGATAACAGTGATTATTCAGCTAGAGGAAGTTTGTTAACTCAAAGTTCGTCTTACAGAGATAAAAAAAACGTTTAATTTCACTAAAATACCTAAAACTGAAGTGAAACCGTGATCTCAAGTTTCTCCAGGAGGTGGCAGTGTTTAGCTTTCTACCAGCAGGAGTCTATGACGACTTCCTGTGACGTTCGGTTGACATCCTGTTTTTAGCCGCTTAGCTTAAAGTTAGCTTCGGCTAAACTCGGTTAAAATCAACATTTCTGAACGAATTTAAGCGTAAACGTGGCGTTCTTTCAACAAGCACGAGTTTTTAGCATGAAACATGAGTTTTTTGGACATATGGCAGCTTTATTTAGTGATTTTAAGCACGGCAAAGTTCATTTCCGACATGGAGGAAGTGACGTGACACGTCACTCATCCGGTCGTTAGCTGTTAGCTTAAAATTAGCATCGCTAGCGTTGTTCAAAAACATCATTTAATGACGGATTTTAAACTCTAACGTGGCAAAATTTCAGCGAGTATGCTTCGAAGAACTTAACCAGCGTGTCAAAATGCACTTTAAAGCGCTTTTCAGCTTTAAAAAGCAGATTTTATTTCCCTATGAAAACGAATTTTCATTTCCGGGTCACGTGACTGAGATAACCAATGACAGAGCGGCACGGGGGTGAGAGGAAATGACGTAGGCACGTCATTCAACTTCTCAGCGAATCAGAGCGCTCCACAACAGCAAAACCAACCAATCACGAAGCGTTTTTTCCAACTAGCATGTTAGATTAGCCTGAAATAAGTTCGTCAACTTTTCGTCTTTTAAACTGTCAAAATGCACTTTTTCTGTTAAAAAAATGTAACGAATCAACTCTGAGCTTAGCTGAGACTTCGTCCAGTCTTTAAAACGTTTCTCCATCTATTCAAAATACTCGTTGAAACTTATCAGAACCGAACCGGACCACAGCCGGGTCTTGCAGCAGAACCTCCGTCCTTTTAAACAGAATAACGTTTTCCACAGCTCATCAGCTTAGTTACACGTAACAGGCGTACAATTTCAGCTTTAAAAACACTTAATGACACTATTTCAGCTTTCAAAACATCACCAGCGTAACACAGCGTAAACATGCAGAGTTCCACTTCAAGCGGCAGCTCCAGCACGCTGCGTTCAATCACAGCTGACAAAACTGTTATTTTTCATGCCAACATGTAAAATCAATCTTTACACGAGTACACAGTCATTTATGAGCACGTTGGGGGCCACCAATATAGTATAAACAGAATAAAGCGTTTTACAGCCACTGTTTATATTAATTTGGTGGAATAGTAAATAACAGTAGCATAGCTACATATGCGTTTAGAAAGTGATTATCATACATCACAGGAACGCTTAAAAACATGTGAGGAAAAACTAAGAGCAGCAACAAACAAGATTTCTGACGTGGGGCGAGTTTGTCTGGAAGTCAGAGAAGACCGTGGTCCACACCCAATCTTAAGTCGTTCGTCTAAAAGACAACAGACATTTGAACCAAACTATATTTTGCCATGTAAAGCTAACTTAAGCCAAGTTAGAAATGGAAAAATAGTTTGGAACCCTTTTCTATAGGTATAAACCCCTGTAGTTACCCCTTTTCAGCATGAACCACCCCTTAACTGGTAGTTGTAGCTGTTCC
>NC_056509.1:9158978-9169857 GCF_014905685.2 Nematolebias whitei
ATATTTGTCATACAACAAGTGACACGTACCTCACGTGACTCACTACATTAACACAGATGTCATTAAGCCATTTTTTACAGTCTACAGCCAAAATAAATTTTTCTGAGTAATTTGATAGGAACAAGGTTGTTGTTGTTAACATTAGTTTTCTCTTTATCGTTTCAAATGAGTCAGAGGCCACGTCTGTCCAAGTCAACTTGTCTGTCATGGACATGGGAACCGAATAAATTAAGTCAAGTAGGGGTTGTGTCAGCTCAGCATACTAGGGAATCCACGTGCGGCAATAGTTATGCAATCCTAAAAATGACATCATTTGTTTCTTAGTTTCAGATTTGGGTGCGTCAGAGATGGTTTGTTTACGTTTTGTCTGTATTTGCTTTCCCTCAGAAGAGAGTGTGTGTCCTAAATAGTTAACTTCAGACTACACCCATTGAATTTTACTCTTGTTAACTTTATTTCCTGTGTCACATAGGTATTTCAGCAAAGTGAGTAAGTCGGATTTACATGCTTACTATGTTAGTGATGCAACAAGAAGGTCATCAACATAAACCAATAGTTGACTACCTCCTGCGAGCTCCAAGCCTGACAAACACGCCATTATAGCTTGTGTGAAAATGGTGGGGCTGTCAGCGAACCCTTGTGGCAATCTGGTGTATGTGTAACCCTGTCCCTGAAAGGTAAAAGCAAACCAGAACAGTGAATCTGGGTGGAAGGGAACACTAAAAAAAAGCATTGCTCAAATCTATCACAGTAAAGAATTTGTTTTCTGGTTGTAAGGAGTGTAGGAGTGTGTGTGGGTCTGGTACGTTGGGTGCACGTGTCAGAACCGCCTCATTCACGGCCCTCAGGTCCTGAACCATTCTCCAATCTGTTTTGTTTGCTTTTTGCACCGGAAAAATCGGTGTGTTGCATGGAGAATCAGAGCAGTGTCGTATAATTCCTCCTTTCAGTAAGTTTTCCATAACTGGTGCAATACCAACTGCAGCCTCAGGTTTAAGTGGGTATTGTTTTATTACTGGCCTCCAGCTTGATTTTGGTTGTATTTGAACAGGAGGAAGTGATGTCAAAAGGCCTACATCAGATGGACCCATGGACCACAGTGTTTCTTGTATTTCTTTCAGGTCAGATTCATCTTGTTCAGAAAGAAGTACATGCTCATCATGTCAGGAGAGTGGATGGACGGCTGGTTCACAGGTGACAACTTCACAAAATGATTGTTTCCACATGTTACAGCTTGGGCTGTAACTCCATGAGTCATGGGTGGGCTCATAGTCTGTGCATGACGCAGCTTGTTCTATTTCGTATAGGCTTTGCCCTTTAAGAGCTGTCGCTTAGTGGGTTTATCTTGTCATGCGAAGCATTGCACTGAAAAATTTAGTCCATGCCCACCTGCTGTGTGGGCCCCACCCGGTCCATATAAATTACATTAAGAACGGGTAATCGGCTCCCATTTTTCTTCAGCAAGCTAACAGCACTGTCAGAAGAACGAAGAAGGGAAGTTGTCTAGCTTGACCAACCTTTGTTAAGCCTGCCTGTGGCCCCGCCACGTCAACCTCCTGCCATCCCGGTGAGTTCTCCTCCCCGAGGAGAATCAGACGAGCAGTCTTGTTTCAAGGTAAGCACCGAGGAGTATTTCTCAGTGCCAGGTCGCTACACGCTGGACAACGCCCTCTTGTAATTTTCCTTTTATCGCTGACTCTCGGAGCGAATCGGATGGTTCCTCCGGGACAGGCGACGTCAGCAGCAGCCCCCCGCTGCTCACTCCCTCCTGGAGAGCGTAGTGTCGGAACGAGGGGGGCTGAGCAAATGCTCACCCCTCCCCGAACATTTTTCGCATCGGCGACCACACCGCTCCAAGCCGTCGGTGCCCTCCTCTGGAGCTGCCCAGCATAATCTAGGAGGCGGCTGACACGAAGGGACTTTTTCTGTCCCTCTCCTTCCCCTGCCCAGATCGGATGATCTAGCGGGAAGGTTTCTGGGTTCCACTCTGGTTCGCCGTCCTGATCCCATCTGGCCTCGTTTCCCAGCAGTGACGTCTTACTGGAACGAAGCCGCAGCTGGTCCTGGTAGAATAGGGGGCCAGTTCCCACATTCGCGCCCATCACCAGAGTGGAGGGGTTTCACCTAGCGGAAATTCCCTCAGTACCCCCCTGGAGCCGAGCCTGGCGGAGGTTTTTGGAGCAAAGATGTCCAGGTTGGACCAGCGTCCTGCGCCTCCGGGTAAGCATGACCAGACGGTGATGTCGCTCTCCAACCAAGCTCACCAGTGTGAGCTCACCAGATGGAAGAAGGCAGTTTTTAATATGGGGGATAAAATACATGTCCTGATCAAAAATAACACCAAGATTTTTAACATTAGAGCTGGAGGACATATTAATGCCATCTAAGGAGGGAGAAAGACTGAAAAATTAATTCCTAAGATGCTCAGGTCCAAAAACCAAAACCTCAGTCTTGTCTGTGTTCAACAGGAGAAAATTAAGGGTCATCCAGGTTTTTATGTCTTTAAGACATGCTTGTAGTCTAAATAGCTGATTGGAAGATTTATTATTTACATTTACAAACTGGACTCTATCAGATAGATATGATTTAAACCATTTTAGAGCTGTTCCTGTAATTCCAACATCATATTCAAGCCTCTGTAGTAAAATATTGTGATCAACTGTATCAAATGCAGCACTGAGGTCTAACAGGACCAGTATAGACACAAGTCCATTGTCTGAGACCATGAGAATATCATTAGTGACTTTTACTAGTGCTGTTTCTGTGCTATGATAAGCTCTAAACCCTGACTGAAACTCTTCAAACAGATTATTTCTTTGTAGATGTTCACGCAACTGACCTGCAACTATTTTCTCTAGAATTTTTTAGATGAAAGTTAGATAAGATATAGGTTTATAATTGGCCAGAATTTCTGAATCAAGATCAGACTTCTTAAGTAAAGGTTTAATTACAGCAACCTTAAAGCGCTGTGGTACATAACCATCCATTAAAGACAAATTAAGTAGATCCAAAATGTGGACATTAATTAGGGGAAATACCTCTTTAAACAGTCTGGTTGGGATGGGATCTAGCAGATATTTGGATGGTTTGGATGAGGTTATTATTTTTGATAATTCAGAAAGCTCAACAGGACAAAAACTGTCCAAACATAAATCAGGCTCTAGTGAAATTTTTAAAGTTGCCTCATTTGACAGGGGACTAAAGATAGTAGAAGGAAGGATGGTTTGAATTTTCTCTCTAATTGAAATAATTTTATTTATAAAAAAATCTCATGAAGTCATCACTACTTATAGTTGTAGGGATACATGGTTCAACAGAAATGGAACTTTTAATTAGTCTAGCAATAGTACTAAACAGAAATCTAGGGTTATTTTTATTCTCCTCAATTAAAGATGAGTAATAAAAAGTTCTAGCGTTACGGAGAGCTTTTTTATATGTTAGCAGACTATCTTTCCAAGTTAAATAAAATTCTTCAACATTAGTAGAGCGCCATTTTCTCTCCTGGTTTCTAGATGCCTGCTTTAAAGTACATAACTCAGAATTGAACCAAGGAGCCAGTTTCCTCTGACTGATTACTTTATTTTTCAGTGGAGCAATTTTATCAAGTGAAGTTTGCATTGAAGTTGTAAGATGATCAACTAAATGATCTAAGGATGCATTCACACCAGCCATGTTTAGTCCGCTTTAATCGAACTCTAGCTCGTTTTCCTAGAAAGTCCGGTTCGTATAGGGAGGTGTGAACACGCCATCAAACTCTGTCACGGAACAAAAAGGAGAACTCTGGCCCACGCCAAAACTTAGGTCTCGGTCCAGTAGAAGCGAACTCCAGCGCGGTTCGAGTGCAGTGTGAATGCAAACAGACCGGGCCCGCTCCTCAGGGTAAACAAACACGCATTTATCTGACCTTATATGGAGCCGTCAGCTGCCTTGTGTGGAAAAACAATATTCTCCATGGTCTTCTGTCTCATCTTCTGCTCATGCTAAGTCCATTTTTGAAAAATGACAAAATATAACTCCTAAAACTGCTAAAACTTGATGCCACTTCGTTTTTATTTTTATTTATATATTAGCACTGTCAGAGACATGGCTCAATGATGTAAATACAAGTATTAATTTTGATGGGTATGAATTATATCATACGAACAGAAAAAGTGGAAGGGGTGGTGGAGTCGCTCTATTTGTTAAGAATGAAGTAAAATGCAAATTGATTAGTGAAATGTCAATAATTGTTGATAATGTAATGGAAATGGTAACAATAGAAATAATAAGCAGGAATGATAAAAACATCATAGTAAGTTGTGCATACAGATCACCAAGCTCAAAGATAGAAATATTTACTGATAAAATCATGGAGCTATTTGAAAAGAATTTCAACAAAAAAACATTTTTGTGTGGAGACTAACATTGATCTAGGAAATTCTTTGGATGCAACTAACACCAGTACATTCATAAATACAATGTATAGTTTAAATCTTTATCCGTTAATATCCAAACCCACAAGAATTACAACTCACAGTGCCACAATAATTGATAACATTTTCACAAATATAACAAATGGGGATGTGATAGGTGGTATCCTTATTACTGACCTAAGTGATCACTTACCAATCTTTACAATCTACAAAAATGATCAAAATACCATAAAAGCAGAAAATAAAAAGACCAAAATAATAAACACATCTAAAAAAGCATTAGATAGATTAAAAGAGGACTTAGATAAACAAACTTGGGAAAACGTGTATGTTGATGATGTGAATACATCATATAACGAGTTTATGAATATTTTAGAAACTCTATATGAAAAAAAATTGTGTGAAAATAAATTATACTAGAAAAAAATACTGTTGACCAACAATGGATGATGAAAGGACTGAAAAATGCTTGTTAAAAAAAGAACTATTTGTACTCATGCTTTCTAAAATCAAGAACACAAGAATCTGAAGAAAAATATAAGCGGTATAAAAACAAATTAGTAGGAATTATAAGAAAACACAAAAAGGAATATTATAGTGGTTTATTAAATAAAAATAATGGTGATATTAAAGCAACATGGTGTTAAGACTCAAGGTACCCAGATGATAACGAGAACCAAAACGACACAAGATTCAATAAAAGTGTACAGTGAAATTTATTTACAGTGGAATCTTATTTACATATATACATGTTGGTTGGCTGGAACCCCTGGAAGAGCAAAGGCACGGTCAGGATGGTCAGGCACGGAGGTAGTACAGGAATTGATTGTGAAGTCTTGTTTCTTTCTTACAGGTAGATTTGTAGAGTTACTCTGTGTAGAGTCCAGGGTTTCCAGAGGGGTCCAATCCTACAGGCAGTACGAGGCAGGCAAGTGGCTGGAGGGCAAGAGCTCAGGGAACGAGGCGCAGGACCAAAAACGAAGCAGGGATGGATCCAAACAACAGGTTGGCTGTAGGCACACAAAAACAAGGTAAGTTCTCTTTTCTTAATCTTAGCATTACCGGCTAGAAGCATAAATACCCAAAGAGGAATCAATGCTCCAGCGAAGAGTAGAGCTTGACTGCAGTCTTAAGTAGTGTGGAAGCTCATCAGGTAGACGACCGTCAGCTGTGGGTAATCAGCGGCCATCTTGGGGCTGCAGCAAGTGCTACTCCTACAGTACCCCCCCCCCCCCCCCCCAAGAATCGCCCCCAGGCGACCTGAGGCGCTTCTCGGGGTGGGCCTTGAAGAACGCAGTGATGAGGCTGGGATCCAGGATGAATGAGCGGGGAATCCATGAACGCTCCTCCGGACCATATCCCTCCCAGTCAACGAGGTACTGGAATCCCCTTCCTTGGCGTCGCACATCCAGGATGGTCCGTATGGTGAAAGCAGGATGATTGTCGATCAACCGGGTGGGTGGAGGGAGGTTGGCAGGTGGGCATAGTGGGCTCTCCGAAACAGGCTTGACTTGGGAAACGTGAAACGTGGGATGAATCTTCATAGAACTAGGGAGCTGTAATCGAACTGCAGAGGGGTTGATGATTTTGATGATGGGGAAGGGACCGATGAACCTGGGGGCCATCTTCCTGGGGGTGTCTTTCAGATGTATGTCTCTGGTGGAGAGCCATACTCTTTGACCCACTTGGTAGGATGGTGCAGCAGAACGGTGGCGGTCGGCAAACCTCTTGTTCTGGGCAGGTGTGCGTAAAAGAGCCGCCTTGGTTTGGCGCCAGACGCGTCGACATCAGCGGAAGTGGTGTTGAACAGAGGGTACTGTGATGTCTGTCTCTTGACTGGGGAACAAAGGAGGCATGTAGCCAAGGGAGGCTTCAAAGGGAGACATACCTGTAGCCGAAGATTTGTGCGAGTTGTGGGCATACTCCACCCATACCAAGTGTTGACTCCAAGCCGAGGGGTTGCGTTCCACAATGCACCGTAGGGTGGACTCCAATTCTTGGTTACACCTCTCCACCTGACCATTAGACTGGGGGTGATAACCAGAGGTGAGACTGACAGATGCCCCCAAAGTATTGCAAAAACAACGCCAAACCTGAGATATGAATTGCGGACCACGGTCTGACACCACATCTGATGGGATGCCATGGATCCTAAAAACGTGCTGAACGAGGAGATGGGCTGTCTCCAAGGCAGAAGGTAATTTGGGTAGTGGAATGAAGTGGGCTGCTTTTGAAAATCTATCAATGACAGTGAGGATGGTTGTGTTACCTTCTGATCGTGGCAGGCCAGTGACAAAGTCCACCGATATGTGTGACCAAGGACGGCTGGGCGTTGGTAGTGGTTGCAACAGACCAGCAGGGTGTTGGTTTCCAGTCTTATTTCTGGCACAGGTGGCACATGCTGCAACAAATTCCTTTACATCATGGGAGAGTGTAGGCCACCAGAAATGAGTCTTGGTAAGCGATAACATACGTGAGGTACCAGGGTGACAGGAAAGTTTATTAGTGTGTACCCACTCGAGTACCTTAGACCTCATGGTGGAGGGAACGAACAGCGTCCCAGTGGGTCCTGTACTGGGATCAGGTTCGTCGTTATGAGCCTCGCGAACCTCTCTCTCAATAGGCCAGGTGAGGGCCCCAACAATACAGACGGGAGGGATGATGTTCTCTTCAGAGTCAGGTTCATCTGGGGAAGAAAACTGGCGAAAGAGAGAGTCAGGCTTGGTATTCTTAGAACCAGGTCTGAATGTCAAGGTATAATTAAATCGATTGAAAAACAATGACCAACGTGCCTGTCTGGGCGTCAGTCGTTTGGCGTCCCTCAAGTATGTCAGGTTTTTATGGTCAGTCCATATTAAAAACGGAAGTTCAGTGCCCTCTAACCAGTGATGCCATTCATCTAAGGCTAATTTTACAGCCAGAAGTTCCCGGTTGCCCACGTCATAATTCCGTTCCGCTTGGGACAAGCGACGGGAGAAGAAAGCACAAGGGTGCACCTTGTTGTCGCTGGGGGACCTTTGGGACAGCACTGCTCCGAACCCAGTAACGGATGCGTCTACTTCCAGAATGAACTGCCGTTTGGGATCTGGGTGACAGAGGATGGGTGTGGAGGAAAAAAGTTGTTTGAGCTTACCAAAGGCTTCATCTGCTTCAGGGTTCCATCTGAATGTCCTATTGGTTGAGGTAAGCTGTGACAAGGGTGCGGCGATGTGGCTGTAGTTCTTTATAAAGTGTCGATAAAAGTTTGCAAATCCCAGGAAGCGCTGTAATTGTTTCCTGGTCTCAGGAACCGGCCACTCCACCACTGCCTTGGTCTTCTCAGGGTCCGTTCTGTAATGTCCCTCCCCAAAGATAAATCCCAAGAAGGAAACAGATGACACATGAAATTCGCACTTTTCACCCTTTACGAATAATTGATTCTCGTATAGTCTTTGAAGCACGGTCCTAACTTGCGTAGTGTGTTTGATCTTGTCTGTAGAGTAGATGAGGATGTCATCGAGATATACAAATACAAAGCTGCCGATAAAATCTTTTAAAACGTTGTTGACTAATGCCTGAAAGACCGCAGGAGCGTTGGTCAGGCCGAAGGGTATGACAAGATACTCGAAATGTCCAAGGGGAGTTCGAAACGCCGTTTTCCATTCATCTCCCTGTTTTATACGGACCAAGTGATAGGCGTTTCGTAAATCCAATTTGATAAAGATTGTGGCAGATTGTAATTGTTCATGAATAGAATCAATTAACGGGAGGGGGTATTTATTTTTTATGGTAATGTTGTTAAGTCCTCGGTAGTCGATGCATGGGCAAAGAGTCTTATCCTTCTTGGTTACAAAGAAAAACCCTGCTCCCATAGGAGAGGTGGACGGGCGAATAATCCCAGAGTCGAGGGATTCCTCTATGTAAGTCCTCATAGAATCTCTCTCGGGGCCAGAGAGATTGTAGAGGCGACTGGTCGGTAGCGGAGCCCCAGGAAGAAGGTCGATGGAACAATCATATGGCCGATGAGGAGGCAGAGATGAGGCCTTCTGTTTACTGAATACTTGGGCCAGGTCGTGATACTCGGGGGGAATAGATGATAAATCAATCTCCTCTGTGGGTGAGTCGGGTCTGGAGTGTTTGGAGATACCAGAACGAAGGCAGTGCTTAAGGCACCTGTCGCTCCATTTTTCTACCCTCCCGATCTCCCAGTTTATGTGGGGGATATGATGCTTCAACCAGGGGTACCCTAAAATACACTGGGTGTTGGGTGAATCGAATACAAAAAAGTCAACGTATTCGTGGTGGTTTCCAGAAGTTATAAGGTGCAGTTTTGACGTTTTAAAACGGATCTGCGCCAGGGTCTCACCAGTGACTCCTGCTATGGAAACAGGAGGAATTTCTTGAAGAGGTAGTGAAAATTCTTGGACCAGATTTTGGCTGATTAAATTTTGCTCAGCACCAGAATCAATCAATATCACAACAGGGAAACGGTTTTGATTAATTTGGATGACTGTGGGAAGTGTAAGTCTATGAGAGGGAGTGAAAGAGGACGTACCCACCAGTATCTCCCTTTTTATCAGCGGGCATCTTAGTTTCCCTGAAACGGACAAGATGCTACATAGTGTCCATCTTTTCCACAATAAAAACATAATCTTGACTCCCGACATCTCTGTCTTTCATCAGGTGTTAGACGAGTATGTAGATGAACATATGCTGTATATATATTCATAAATTAAACGGATTCTTTCATTTTTCTGGACTGTATAATGTACGTGCATTGAATTTATCCATTCGACCCAGCTTTCCTCGGTACGCTCGGTAGTGAACTCGACTCATTACCTCTCTGACGATGAATCAGTGGAAGCGGAGCTCCAGTTAAGCTACCGGTCCAGCGTCTCCGTAGGATGGCAGAGAACCGTCCGGAGTGGTGGCGGAACTTCATCAACAACAGTTCACCTCACGAGTGGACTTCACATGAGTGGAGTCCTTCAGAAGTTCCACTCAGAGGTGGAAGATGTCATAATTCCAAAAGACTCGGAAGAGTTCTGGATCATGCTAGACTTCTGTTCTCCCAGACGACTGGAGCTGCAAACTCTCCACCCGACTCCCACTGGGTTGAACTAGGAAGTACCGACATTTAAAGAGCTCACTTCCGGTTCATTTGAGAACTTTCTGATTGGTCGATGGACCAAAAGAGGTGTGTTTTTGTGATGTAAGGTGTTGTTAAAAAGTCAAGGAAAAAGATTAAGATTGTTTAAGAACAGACAGAAGATATTATGAAGAACTCAGACTTCGTGGAGTCAATTCTCTAGTATCTTGCTGTAAAAGTTAAACATGACATTTCTTTTTCAGTAAACTTGCAGTTGACCGAAACTTGAACTTTGACCAACTTACACAACTTGCTCATTTCAAACAGACGATCAAGAAATTGAATCATTACTCTGTAACATATTCCAACTTGATTTCCACTTTGAATGAGGATTAAAAATCGTTATTACTGTTTCACAGTTGATTTAAAAATGAGTAGTTCACTTCAACATTTAAATATTGTTTGAACTAACACAATTTGATTATGAAACATTTGTAAAATAGTAATGATAATCGAAAGTAGTCTTCTTTCACTTGATTAATTCAAGAAAGAAAGTCTCAGGATGGGTCAACCTGTATTTCTGGATTCAAATCAATGAAATGACAGTTTCTGTCCCATAAGGTCCTTAAGGTCAGGATTTGACCTCAGGCCTAGTTCACTACAGTCACCCCTTTGGAAATCATTGCCTGTCCATGGGGATGAATTCCAACATGAATTTACGCCTTCGAATGTCCTTGAGCTTGATGTAATCCAGCAAGGAAAACAAAAGTCAAAGGAGGTAATTCCACAATGTTCTTAGTAATTCCATTGTGTTGATGGTGATTCCATAATGTTGTTGGTAATTCCATTGTAGCAATGCTTTAACCCCTTGGAAACAGAGTCTGTAATCCATTGGAAAAAGTCATATAATCCACAACGGTAAATCCACAACGATTAATCCACAACGATTGGAAGTGTTGATTGATCAGCATACAGAGGGGTTCCTTTGGATTGAACTGAAGATGCGGCCACTGGATGAAGAGTGGAGACCAACGTCAGGATTGCAGGTCTCCTCCAGCGAAGGTCGTCTCTGGGCGACGTCCAAGGTGCCGTTCTGGTTCAATGTGTCATGCAATTATGTGGTTTAAGGTGGGCTTATGAAGGGGATTTTACATAAGGCCTTAAACTATATGCACCTGGTGTGTAAGCTATTATGATTGGGAACAGCTACAACTACCAGTTAAGGGATGGAACATGCTGAAAAGGGTAACTATAGGGGTCTATACCTATAGAAGAGTGTTCCAAACTATTTTTCCATTCCTAACTTGGTTTAAGTTAGCTTTACATGGTAAAATATAGTTTGGTTCAATTGTCTGTTGTCTTTTAGACGAACGACTTGAGATTGGGTGTTTGGTTTCCC
>NC_056509.1:9169957-9180136 GCF_014905685.2 Nematolebias whitei
TTTTGGGTTCATGCTGTCCACCTGTTTGCCATATGGATGTAAGGATCCTGTCAGCAGCTTCAACGCTTTCTCTAAACAGTCCTTCATCTCATAAGGATCAAAATCTTTTTCTATCACACCTGTCATGGTCATTCACTGTGTAGCACTTTATCTGGTTAAAACAGTTGCCAGCTTCAGATTATTTTACAGGTAAATATTTGTATTCAAGTGTCATTGAGTTTCACACTATTTTAAGCTCTGGGTTTACACAAAAGTACTGTTATAAGTCAACTTATTCAGAGGAACGGGCACCTGTTTCGTAGGTTTTACCCCAATTCATGAATATTTAAGTAAATGTTTCTCTGCAGTGTTACTTTTTAATGTGCTTATTTTTTAACAGATACTAGATTACCAAGCTTCTCAGTGTTTTTTACTCTAAAGCACTGAATTTTTATAAACCTGCAATTTTCCTAAAAAGTCTCACAGCAACATCAGTTTAAAAACGCTTTTTTTTTTTTAAACCGTTCACTTCCAGAAATTCGCTATTTTAACAGTTACTCATTGAACCAGGTTGGTGAATAGAAAATGAAAAGATGTTATGAGGAGCTTCAGTCTTTCTTCAGAAAAACTGTTATACTCCTCTTCTCCTGCCATTATCTTTTATTTAAAAATTAAATAAGAAGATGTAATTGTTTAGGTGGTAAACATAAATCAGAAAAGTTTCCTTTTTCTGATATTATTACGCTTATTTAGTGATCTAGCAATTAAAAGTGTATTATCTTTTAGCAAATGAGTAAACTTTATCAACTCTGTGAATATCTGTACCGTATCTTTTAAAAAGTTTCAAATTTTTCATTTTGCACTTCCGTTTGAGGAATTCAGTGAATGAAAAATGTCCTGGTAAATGCTTTTCTTGCATAAATACCTTAATCACTTTTTAAATGCAAGATAACAGTAATAATTCAGCTTGAGGAACGTTTATTAACTCAAAAATGCCTCTGACAGACATAAGCACGTCTAATTTCACCAAAAATAACCTAAAACGAAGTGAAACTGTGATTTCAAGTTTCTACAGGAGGGGGCAGTGTTAGCTTTCTACCAACAGGAGCCTATGACAACTTCCTGTGGACGTTCTGTTGACATCCTGTCGTTAGCCGCTTAGCTTAAAATTAGCATCGGCTAAACTCGGTTAAATCAACATTTCTGAACGGATTTCAAGCTAAAACGTGGCGTTGTTTCAACAAGCACGACTTCTTTGCATGAAACTGAGTTTTGGGGACATGTGGCACGGCACATTTAGTGATTTTAAGCACAGAAAAGGCTTCGGTGCAACCGAGCTTTACAATCTGACATCAGAGGAAGTGACGCGACACGTCACTCATCCGGTCGTTAGCTGTTAGCTTAAAATTAGCATCGGCTAGCGTGGTCCAAAAACACCATTTAATGACGGATTTCAAACTGAAACGTGGCAAAGTTTCAGCGATTAGGCTTCAAAGAAACGGAGCAGCGGATCAGAATGCAACTTTAAAGCGTTTTTCAACTTTAAAAAACAGATTGAAATTCCCTATGAAGACGAGCTTCATTTCCGGGTCACGTGACTGAATCTACCAATCATAACAGCGCGGGGGTGGGCTTTACATCGCTGACATCAGATTTAGTGACGACAGACACGTCTCTCAGCCAATCAGGGCTTTCCACACGGCCGTTTTCAACCAATCGCTGCTCGCCATTTCAGCTATCTTTGTTAGCATTAGCCTGAAAAAGTCCGTCAACTTTTCGTCTTTTAAACTGTCAAAATGCACTATTTTCTGTTAAAAATGTAACTAATCAACTCTGAGCTTCACGGAGGCGGCGCTCCGGTCTTAAAACGTTACTCCAACCATTTAAAACAACTCGTTCGAACTTATCAGAACCGAACCGGACCAGAACCAGAACCACGTCTGGAACACAGTTTAAACAGAATAAAGCGTTTTAACACAAACCCAGCTTCAGTTACACATAACAGACGTACATTTAAGCTTTCATAAAGACTCATTGACTCTATTTCAGCTTTCAAAACATCACTAGCTGCAAGCTTTCTCTGAGCATCTCAGCTCACTGCGTTTCACTCCGTAGAATCTGCACTTTTTTCATGCCAACATGATAATTCAATTGTCACACGAATACAGTCCATTTTATGAACCCGTCACGGGCCACCAGATGTAGATGAACATATGCATGATATATATTCATAAATTAAACGGATTCTTTCATTTTTCTGGACTGTATAATGTACGTGCATTGAATTTAATAAACATGTAACGTGAGACGTTAATTATCTTTGACTCACCAACGACAGTGGGTCATTTATTAACAGAATCAAGTTTAACACATCACACATTTACATTAATTGGCAAAAATTGAAAATAACAACAGCTTATTAATCAGTTTTACAAGGAGGAAACAATACGGCGATTGTTTCCCTGCTTCACCACAGACATTTCTGGAAATATCTGGATTAGTTTCTAGCAAAAGAAGAGTTTAAAGATTGAAGTTTAGAGGGAGGGAGATGGTGTGTGTGTGAGTGAAAAGTGTTGAACGGAACGGCACCCTCCATTCGACCCAGCTTTCCTCGGTACGCTCGGTAGTGAACTCGACTCATTACCTCTCTGACGATGAATCAGTGGAAGCGGAGCTCCAGTTAAGCTACCGGTCCAGCGTCTCCGTAGGATGGCAGAGAACCGTCCGGAGTGGTGGCGGGACTTCCTCAACAACAGTTCACCTCACGAGTGGACTTCACATGAGTGGAGCCCTTCAGAAGTTCCACTCAGAGGTGGAAGATGTCATAATTCCCACAAGACTCGGAAAAGCTCTGGATTATGCTGCACTTCTGTTCTCCCAAACGACTGGAGCTACAAACTCTCTACCCGACTCCCACTGGGTTGAACTAGGAAGTACCGACATTTAAAGAGCTCACTTCCGGTTCATTTGAGAACTTTCTGATTGGTCGATGGACCAAAAGAGGTGTGTTTTTGTGATGTAAGGTGTTGTTAAAAAGTCAAGGAAAAAGATTAAGATTGTTTAAGAACAGACAGAAGATATTATGAAGAACTCAGACTTCGTGGAGTCAATTCTCTAGTATCTTGCTGTAAAAGTTAAACATGACATTTCTTTTTCAGTAAACTTGCAGTTGACCGAAACTTGAACTTTGACCAACTTACACAACTTGCTCATTTCAAACAGACGATCAAGAAATTGAATCATTACTCTGTAACATATTCCAACTTGATTTCCACTTTGAATGAGGATTAAAAATCGTTATTACTGTTTCACAGTTGATTTAAAAATGAGTAGTTCACTTCAACATTTAAATATTGTTTGAACTAACACAATTTGATTATCAAACATTTGTAAAATAGTAATGATAATTGAAAGTAGTCTTCTTTCACTTGATTAATTCAAGAAAGAAAGTCTCAGGATGGGTCAACCTGTATTTCTGGATTCAAATCAATGAAATGACAGTTTCTGTCCCATAAGGTCCTTAAGGTCAGGATTTGACCTCAGGCCTAGTTCACTACAAGTATGTCCCACTTGCATAGGTTCTGGCTCCGGCAGCGTTGTGTGTGTCATTGGAACCGGATTCAAGCAACCCAGGGATTTGTAGTCCTCTAAAACCGGCTTGTAGTTGCGAAACCCTCCTGATGACGCAGCAAGACCGGAAGAGGCGGCCCTCTGGGAGTTGTAGTCCCGTTCTCTACGTCGCTCCCGGAAGCGTTTGTCCAGAGATATTGCCAAATTTACTAAGGCATCAAAACTAGGTGGCTCATCTCGTGCCGCAATCTGGTCTTTAATATACTCAGACAAGGAATTTAGAAACGTACCTTGTAACGCTCTCTCGTTCCATCTGGTCTGTGCGGCGAGAATGCGGAACTCGAGAGCGTGTTCGGATACCGGTCGTCGGCCCTGACGTAATCCCAGCAAACGTTTCTCTGCATTGGGCTGTTGCAGCGGACGATCAAAAATCCTGCGAACTCGGTGAGAAGAGTGTCGAAAGAAACAGTATCCATGTCATGTTGATGTAGAAATGAAGTTGCCCACCGGAGAGCGTTACCTTTGAGTTGGCTGGAAAAGTACGTGATTTTAGCGATGTCCGTGGAGAAGCGCTGAGGGGCCCCCTTGAAGGCGAGTTTGCATTGTAGGAGGAAGCCTTCACATAGATCGGGGTCTCCAGAAAAAAGCTCTGAAGGTTTGATAAACAGTTCTTCATTAGTTGGTTTACTTACTGGGCTGGTGTCGGTGGGACTCGTTGCTGGTGGGGCAGCTGGGGCTGTAGAAGGAGAGGGTGCCAGTCTCTGATTAATAAAAAAAAACATTCCTCCAAGCTCCTGTAAGTTGGACTGAGTCTTTTGTTGTTGGACTAAAACTTGTTTTAACATCTCTTCAAGTTGGTAAATTTGCTCAGCTTGAGAAGAGGATGAAGCTTGTTCGTTTATGGCCTCGTTCTGTGTTTTGTTTGGCTGGAGCATTTCTGTTAAGACTCAAGGTACCCAGATGAAAACGAGAACCAAAACGACACAAGATTCAATAAAAGTGTACAGTGAAATTTATTTACAGTGGAATCTTATTTACATATATACATGTTGGTTGGCTGGAACCCCTGGAAGAGCAAAGGCACGGTCAGGATGGTCAGGCACGGAGGTAGTACAGGAATTGATTGTGAAGTCTTGTTTCTTTCTTACAGGTAGATTTGTAGAGTTACTCTGTGTAGAGTCCAGGGTTTCCAGAGGGGTCCAATCCTACAGGCAGTACGAGGCAGGCAAGTGGCTGGAGGGCAAGAGCGCAGGGAACGAGGTGCAGGACCAAAAACGAAGCAGGGATGGACAGGTTGGCTGTAGGCACACAAAAACAAGGTAAGTTCTCTTTTCTTAATCTTAATCTTAGCATTACTGGCTAGAAGCATAAATACCCAAAGAGGAATCAATGCTCCAGCGAAGAGTAGAGCTTGACTGCAGCCTTAAGTAGTGTAGAAGCTCATCAGGTAGACGACCGTCAGCTGTGGGTAATCAGCGGCCATCTTGGGGCTGCAGCAAGTGCTACTCCTACACATGGCGAGTAATGAATAATGTTTTGAAGAATCATAAATCAAAAATTGGTATCTCACAACATTTTGTAAAAGATAATGGTGAAATTTATGATGATCATGAAATTGTTAATGGATTTAATCAATATTTTGTGAATGTTGGATCAAATCTTGCAGACAAAATACCTAAAGTAAATAATATAGTGAACCATCCAATTATTAGTTGTGCAAACAGTATTTATCTTAAGGAAATCGACAAAGAAGAAATAATGAATGCAGTTTAAAAATGTACTGATAAGAGATCAAAAGACTGGGTTGATATGGACATGAAGCTGGTGAAGGATATAATGAGTCATATTATTGAGCCTTTTACATATATATGTAATTTATCATTTACAACAGGAAAATTTCCAGATAATATGAAAATAGCCAAAGTAATACCTCTTTTTAAGGAAGGTGATAAAGTACATTTAACAATTTTAGACCAATATCCCTTTTACCACAGTTTTCAAAAATAAAAAAAAACTGTTTGTGATTAGATTAGACCAATTTATTGATAAACAAAATATTCTGAGTAATAGTCAGTATGGTTTCAGAGCAAAAAACTCTACGTCAATGGCTATCATGGAATTTATGGAACAAATAACTACTGCTATGGATCAAAAACAAAATTGTTTAAGTATTTTTGTTGATTTAAAAAAGGCTTTTGATATGATTGATCATACTATTCTCATTGACAAATTAAGTAAATACGGTGTTAGAGGACCAGCATTACAGTGGGTATCTAGTTATTTAAGAAATAGAAAACAATTTGTGCAAATAAATGATGTAAGATCCCACCTCTGTAATATTACATGTGGAGTCCCTCAGGGTTCTGTACTTGGACAAAAACTATTTATTCTGTATGTTAATGAATTGGTAAAAGTGTCAGATCTCCTTAAATGTATCCTATTTGCTGATGATACCACTTTTTTTTATTTTGGTAAAGATATGGAACAGATGTTTGAGTTGATGACGGCAGAATTTGTTAAAATACAAGATTGGTTTAAACTAAATAAATTATCATTAAATATAAGTAAAACTAAGTACATGATATTCAGTAAAAAAAAAAAAGGAAATTATTGATGTTCCATTTACGATTGATGGTGTTGAGATTTGTCGTGTTAGTGAAATTAAGTTTTTGGGTGTTGTCATTGATGACAAATTGACGTGGAAACATCACATAAATTCTGTAAGGATAAAGATAGCCAAATCTATTGCAGTATTATACAAAGTCAGGAACTTGTTAAATGATAAAGCCCTGTATTTATTATATAACACAATTATTGTCCCACATATAAGTTATTGTATTGATGTTTGGGGAAAAGCATGTAAAACATTTACAGAACCTGTTTTCTTGCTGCAGAAAAGAGCAGTAAGAATAATCACTAGAAAACATTACTGTCACCCATCTAGCACATTATTTCATCAACTGAAAATATTGAAGTTCCATGACTTGGTGGATTATAATATTTTACTAGTTATGTATAGAGCTCATATAAATGAACTACCTGTGAATATCCAAATATATTTCATTAAACGACAAAGCTGTTATAATCTCAAGGGAAAGGAAATATTTGTTAAGCCAAGATATAGAACCAGTTTGAAGGGTCGGTCAACCTCAATCCAGGGAATTAGATTGTGGAATGGTTTGAAAACTGAAGTGAAAAATGCAAAAACAACGATTACTTTTAAGAAAATAATAAAAAATGGACTACTGCAAAAATATATATGAAATACTGTTAAGTATGTTGCATTATAGTTCGAAAATTATAGTGAATTGTTATTTTTTTCTTTTTTGTTTGTTTAGGTACTTACAGATGATTGTTGTTTGATTTGAATTATTGTAAGAGGGGGCAGATAAAATGAGATTTTTTTCTTCCTTCTGCTACCCTTCATTTTATTTATATATTATATAAACTTAGTTTGCATTATTGTTTTTTGTGTTGAACCGAACCGAGTCTACCGGACTATCTGGTGTGAAAACGACCTATGTCTCTGTTCTCTGATGCATTACTCTGCAAGACAGAGGAAAACATTGATGGAAGAGATTGTTTAAATTTGGTTACATCATTTTCTGATAAGCACCTGCTGAGATGAAATTTACTCTCAGTGACTGTGTAGTCATTTAATGTAAACTCAAAGGTTATTAAAAAATGGTCAGACAGAATAGGATTTTGAGGAACTATTGCCAAGTCCTTAATCTCTATACCATAGGTCAGAACTAAATCAAGAGTGGGTAAAACCAAATGAGACTTTTAAATTATTAAAGGCTATGCTTAAGCTATCACTTTCAACATCTACATGAATATTGAATTCACCCATTATGATGATTTTATCAGTATTTAATAATAAGTCAGTTAAGAATTCTGAGAATTCAGACAAAAACTGAGAGTAAGCGCCTGGTGGACGATATATAACAACTAGTAAAAGTTGCTTTTCTGATTTCCATTTTGGATGAGAAAGACTGGGGGACAGTGATTCAAAAGAATCATAACTAATAACTGGTTTGGCTTTAATCAATAATCCTGACTGAAAAATAGAAGCTACTCCTCCACCTCGGCCAGTTGTTGTAGGAACATGAAAATCTAAATTATTTAACAGGAGTGGATTCATTTATACTAACAAAATCCTCCTGTTGTAGCCAAGTTTCTGTCAGACAGAATAAATCAATATGATGATCAGTTATCAGTTCATTAACTAACAGGGATTTAGAGGAAAGAGATCTGATGTTCAATAATCCACATTTAATGATTTTATGATTTTGCTCTGGTAAAGTAACTGTGTTTATTTTAATCAGATTTTTATGGTTTATATTTTTAGAGCTGATTTTTGGTTAATTTAATTTGAGCCGTGGGCGAGTTGACACTGTTTCAATGTGGGTGTGGGTGGGTAACAGAGGAGAAGCAGCAGAGAGGTGTGGAGGACTACAACTCTGCTTCCTGGACTGGACCCTGGGTTGTCAATAATTTGGGGGATAAACAAAATCAGCCATATTTCTAGAAAGAAGAGCGGCTCCGTCCAAAGTGGGATGGATGTCATCTCTCCGCATCAGACCAGGTTTTCCCCAGAAAGAACTCCAGTTATCTATGTAGCTCACATCATTGTCAGAACACCACCTGGACACCCAGCGGTTAAACGACGACATACGGCTAAACATGTCATCGCTGGTCAGGTTGGGGAGGGGGCTGGAGAAAACTACTGAGTCCAACATGGTTTTAGCAAAGTCACACACCGAAACAACATTAATTTTAGTGACCTCCGATTGGCATAACCGGGTGTCATTAGTGCCGACGTGAATAACAATCTTACTGTGTTTAGCCTTAGCCTTAGTCAGCAGTTTCAGATAAGATCCAATGTCGCCCGCTCTGGCGACATAGAATAAGGAAAATCGATTTGAAACATGAACGGGTTGGTGGTGAACTGGGGGCTTAGCCTTAGCACTACGCTTGCTCCGGACCGTCACCCAGCTGGCCTGGGGTCCCGGCTGCTTGGGGTCTGCTGGAAGACTGCTAACGGGAGCTAGCCTCTGTGGTTCCGCGCTGTCTAAGGGGACCTGGCTAGCTACTGGTTTTTCTACAGCACGAAACCGAGCTTCCAGTTCAGACAGCCTCTCCTCCAAAGCTACCATAAGACTACATTTGTTACATGTATCATTACCACTAAAGGAGGCAGAGGAGTAACTAAACATCTGACACACGGAGCAAGAGAAAACAGAGGAAGCAGGGAGAGAAGCCTCAGCGGCTCTCCCTCGATACCTCCGGCCTCCCTCCCAACAGAAACAATTTTCTGCATCTATCTTTCTCTTGCACATTGGTCAAAATATCAGTAGACTTTGCTTTGTTCTGTCTAAAAGCCATCATGACCATTGTTTAGTGTTTGCCTACAAACATGGTGGAAGTGGTATTGTGCAATACCAGTTGAAGTGTGGGAACTATGTATACCCAGAGCTCGTGACCATAGGTGAGGGTAGGAAGGTAGACAGTCGGGGCTGTGCCTCTGGATGATCACTGGATTCTTGTCTTGATGACTGGAAACATGTAATATGTTAAAAGTCTTTCAATGAACTTTAGCTCCAGTGAAAAAAAACTAAACCGTTCCTGAAGTAAACCACAGAAGCAACAGTTTTATAATCAGTAAAATCATCTTTATGAGTTTGGTTTGGTTGTGGTGTGCTCTTTTAATCAACTCTAAATGTCCTTTCTCACACTATCTGCAAGGTGGTGGGTGAGTGGGGTGGGGGTGGGGGCACAGACAGGGAGGATTCACACTAAAACAGTAGAGCCGACAGGATCTGTCACTCCACTGGCCATCCTGAAGGTTTTAACCCTGAACCTGAACTTGAACCAGATCCAGCCCTGTGGTGGTGTAAACCCTGGACACCACCTGAGAAACAGAAACTGTTTGCACATTTTCTCACAATAAGAGCATTTAAGTTCAGCTTAATGTTTACCAGGTGTCTGCAGGAATCACATTGCTATGTTTCTCTGTAAAGCCTCGTTTTAAATTAGAAGCACAAAGTTTTTATTACCTGGCTTCAGTTCATGGTGCCTGTTTTTAACACTTTGGAGCTCCTGGGAACCAACAGCAGACATATTCTGGCATCGTCAGGTATCTAAGCGTGGCTCTGATGGATGATGATGGAGTCTAATTCTTTAGTTGCTGAAGAACAATAACAAAAAGCCAGGACTTAGCCTGAGCTGCTTTTCATTTCCTCTGTCATGTGTCTGCTCGGACACAGGATGTAGGACAGAGCATACTTCTTGACTGATTGATTTGATTCTGCAGCCACAGAAAGTGACCCTGCAGGGCTGATGGCTGCTGAGGTTAGCAGTCAGAACATGAACATCACTGGTTGAAGATTACACTTTTCTTATTTATCCTCCTCAACCTCCTGCCTGAGGGAAGCGGGGCAAAAAGTGCATGTGTTGGGTGAGTGGGGTCCTTCATGATGCAGGTGGCCATCTTCCTGCATCTTGAGGTGTAGATGTCTATGATGGGGGTAAAATTGAAAAAAAAAATTTAATAATAAATATATACAGTATATATATAAATATAAATATATACAGTATATATATATATATATATATATATATATATAT
>NC_056509.1:9180236-9181699 GCF_014905685.2 Nematolebias whitei
TACTGTAACATTACCCAGTTGTAGGGTCAAGAGACAAACATGTAGCATTAACACAGTATGAGCAACATTCAGGAATCGTTTCTGTAAGAACGTTAACAAATATTTTACTTGAATGGTAAGATTGCTCCACCCATAAGGAAATGTAACCCAGGGAGAGCTAACCTCAGACAAACAAACAAAGATAGCTGTAATGGTGGAGGTAGTGAAGCTCACCTGAGGCATTTCTGCCTTATCAGCCAACATTAAGGCAAAGAAGACAGGCAAAAGTTTTAAGCTACTAATAACTTCACATAGTTACAGCAGTGGATGTTTTTTTTCCGCATAGTGACACAGGGCAAGAACTCTCAGTGAAATTCAGTATGTAAGAGTGTACAGTTTTACATTACACAACTTATTAAACACTTTGTACAAAATCAGTTTAGTTTTAACAAAGACTATACTTATGCAACCAAAAGCTACAACATATATATCTATATATAAAACACACAGAATGGACTGCACTTATATAGCACCTTTCTATCTTATCAAGACACTCAAAGCTTTTTACAACACAATCTGTGCCTCATTTACCCATTCATACACTCTACTAATCTATACAAAGCTAATTGAACAAATAATTCTAAAGAGACTAATCAGAGCTTTAGATCACATTCATACGGGGTTCAGTGTCTTGCCCAGAGACACTTCGGCATGTGACTGCTGGTAGATTAGAATCCCTGACTCTTGCAGTGGAGGACGACTGCTCTAACCACTCAGCCACAGCCGCCCAAAGCATAACTAGCTTAAGCATTAACCTTTAATTTAACCATTAAGTATGCAATGTCATTATGACAGAAAATGGAGGATTTACCTGTAGTTACTTTTGTACAGATGAACATGAGGTACTTCCTGTTTATAACTGTTGTACAGTAATTAGTTGCTCATGGGTTGGCTGCTGGCTTTTATCATCTTTTTACAAATTTCCAAACTTCATTTAGATTTCGAAATGGAATAAACTGTATTCCACCCGCTAAATGCTCAGGGTAACACGTTTGAATTGCATGTTCCCCACTGACAATGTTTAACCCATTTTTCCTGATAATTTTCCACAAAATTCCTCTGATTGCAAAGCATTTATAATGCAAGACCCCAACAAGGTTGTTGGAGGAAAACCGTGTTTCAGCTCCTAAAGGTAAGGGGCATTCACTTCAAAACAAATCAAGGCTGCTAATTGGTCAGTTGCTGACAAGCCTACTGAATTGATTGACAGGAGGCATTGAGACTCTGACTCCTGCAAAAAAAAAAATCATAGATTTGCCTGGACTGTCATCATTTAGTCCATATTTATTTCAATTTGATTGAAATTTGAAAATTGAATTTGAAATTGAAATTTTAAATTGAAATTTAGGAGTGCTTGGGCACCCCCCCCCCCCCCCACTTCTCCCAAGTAAAAAAAAAAAAGAACAAATATACAGCAAGTAACA
>NC_056509.1:9181799-9190557 GCF_014905685.2 Nematolebias whitei
AAAAAAAAAAAAGGCTAAAATCGCAACTACGTACAGAGATGCACACAGGAACATATAACCGTCACAAGTGCAAGTCAATATCATATGAATCAGAATCAGAATGCCTTTATTGTCATTATACGCAGTACAATGAAATTAAGAGCCACTCCTTTTTCAGTGCAAAAACACGCCTTAAGAAAACACACACACTAAACACTAAACACACACTAAAATATAAAAAATGTAATGCAATATAGATATAATAATGAAAGAAAAAAATACAAGTATTTCACAATTATATTGCACATTATGGATACTAGTGAGGTAGTTAAGGTGACTGAGGGTATGAAATGTCAGTAGTATTGCACAATAGAAGTCCAGGGGTTTGGGAGGTTAGATGATTAAATCAGTGCATTTGTGAGTTCAGTGTGGTGATGGCTTTCTGGAAAAAAAACTGTTCTTGAATCTGTTTGTTCGTTTTCTGATGCACCTGTAGCGCTTCCCTGAAGGTAGCAAGTCAAACAGTTCAAAACCCGGGTGTGAACAGTCCTTGATTATGCTTTCTGCTCTTTTGAGGCAGCGTGATGTGTAAATGTCCATCAGGGAGGGGAGAGGGCAGCCAATTATCTTTTGTGCTGTCTTGACTACTCTCTGAAGCCTCTCCCTGTCAGCCAGCGTGCAGCTGCCGTACCATACTGAGATATACTGTAGTATGTCAGCAGGCTCTCGATGGACGAGTGGTAGAAGGTCAGCAGCAATTTGGTGTTCAGGTTGTGCTTCTTAAGGACTCTTAAGAAGTGTAGTCTCTGCTGAGCCTTCTTGATGACCGCTGTGGTGTTCTCTTTCCAGTTAAGGTCAGCAGAGATATGGACACCAAGAAATCTGAAAGTGTGAACCCTCTCCACGCACTCGCCATTGATGTGAAGGGGGGCTAGGTTGGTGCTGTGCTTCCTGAAATCAATAATTACCTCCTTAGTTTTTTTGATATTCAGAGCCAGATTTTTCTCTGAGCACCAGGTCGCTAGCTCCAGGACCTCCTGTCTGTGAAATGTCTCATCTCCCTTAGAGATTAGTCCGACCACTGTGGTGTCATCACTGAACTTGACGATGAGGTTGTTGTTGTGGGCCGGGCCATGGGTGTAGAGACAGTACAGCAGGGGGCTCAGCACACAGCCCTGTGGGGAGCCAGTGCTCAGCGTACGAGTGGAGGAGAGGTGGGGACCAAGTCTTACAGATTTGGGCCAATTGGTTAGGAAATCTTTTATCCAGGCACATGTGAGTGGGGGGAGGCCAAGATTGTCCAATGTATTTATAAGAATGTCCGGAATGATTGTGTTAAAGGCCGAGCTGTAATCCACAAACAGCATTCGAACGTAGCTGTGCTGTTGTTCCAGGTGGCTCAGTGCAGTGTGGAGAGCTACTGCTTTAGCATCCTCTGTGAACCTGTTGGTGCGGTATGCAAACTGGTAAGGGTCAAAGTTCGGAGGGAGATAGTCCTTGATGTGCTAGAGAACCAGTCTCTCAAAGCACTTCATGATTACCGGAGTGAGAACCACCAGTCGGTAATCATTCAGGCTGGTGATGGTAGGCGTTTTCGGCACTGGGATGATTGTTGCAGATTTTAAGCAGGGAGGGATGACTGCCTGGGCCAGGGAGAGATTGAAAATTCTGGTGAAGGTGGGGGCGAGCTGGAAGGCACATGTTTTGAGCACCCTGCCAGGTACTCCATCTGGGCCAGTAGCTTTCCTGGGGTTCACTGATTGGAGCAAACGTCTAACATCATGCTCCAGTACAGTGAGTGGAGTGGTGCAGTAACCGGGTGGGTGTGGGGGCAGGGCAGGATCAGATGGGTGCTGCTGTGGTGCATCAAAGCGTGCAAAGAAGCAGTTTAGCTCCTCTGCTAGTGATGCACTCAGGTCTCCTGTTGTCACCTCACAGCCTCTATAGTTTGTGGTGTTTTTTGTGCCCTTCCACGCCTCCCGTGAGTTGTTACTGGACAGATGGGACTCTATATTCCTTTTATGGTCAGCCTTTGCAGTTTTTATTCCCTTATTCAGGTTGGCTCGAGCAGCTCGGTACAGAGCTCTGTCACCTGACCTGAAGGTAGCATCGCGGGCTCTGAGGAGTGTGCGGACCTGGCTGGTCATCCAGGGTTTCTGATTGGGGTAAACCCGAATGTTTTTGACCATAGTCACATTTCCAATGCAGAACTTGATGTAGTCCAATACTGTTCCTGTGTATGTTTCCATCTCTTGATGTACAAATAAGTCCCAGTTAGTTTGTTCAAAACAGTCCTGTAGGTCATCGAGCGCATTACCAGGCCAGGTTGTAACAGTTTTTGTTGTAGGCCTTGCTCTGCGTCTGAGGGGGGTGTAAGCTGGGGGGAGCAGGTGGGAAAGATGGTCTGACTGCCCGAGGTGGGGGAGGGATATGGCTCTGTATGGGTGTTTAATGTTCGAGTAAACATGATCCAGAGTGTTCTCCCCTCTAGTAGAACACTTAACATGTTGGTAGAATTTTGGGAGTACAGTCTTCAGATTAGCCCTATTGAAATCTCCTGCAATTATATGAACACCGTCGGGGTGAGCCCGCTGCTGTTCATTGATGGTGTTCAGCAGGAGAGAGAGCGCCGTATTTACATTAGCGTCGGGTGGTATATACACTGCAGTAATTATCACAACTGTTAGCTCTCTCTGTAAAAAAAAGGTTGGCATCTCACGGACATGTACTCAAGGTCTGGGGAACAGTGATTGTCTATAATTGTCCCATGTTGCACCAAATCTCATGCACATAAATACAGAGCCCCCCACCTCTGCTCTTACCGGAGTCCGCAGTCCTGTCCCAGCGCAGCAGAGAGAGGCCTGCTAGCTGTACGCTAGCATCGGGTATCCCGGGGTGAAGCCAGGTTTCAGTGATAATCAGAACACAGCAGTCACAAACATAGCGATTTCCAGCGAGTTGTAATTCCAAATAATCCGTTTTATGCACCAGGGATCTGGCATTCGAGAGATAAAGGCTCGGTAGAGGTGGCTTGTGAGGTTGTGATCTTAGCCTTAGCATAACGCCAGACCTGCAGCCTCGCTTCTGCTTCCTCTCCCTTCTCCATCTGCGCCGCCTCCCAGGCCCGACAACAATCCACGGAGAGCCCGGTGATCTCGCTACGTCATCTGGAATGCTGTGCATGTAATGAAAGTCACTCAAAACAGGTATTTGGTGCTGCTCACCGATGTCCAAAAAGGTCTGACGTCTGTAGTTGATGTTTGCAAACTCGGCAATGCAAACACAAGAAAAAAGGACGTACAAAAATAATATTAAAAAAAAAAAGAGGTGGATATACCTGAGTGAGCAGCAGGGTTTATTTATTTTAAATAATTGAGCATGACCCAAATTAACTTTTGGTCCAGGTCCTCAGCGGTCACTAAGCAGGAGAGGGTCTCACCTCACTTTCAAAGTCACAGTCAGCACAGCAGCGGTGTCTCTGTGCAGAGCAAGGGCTCGGGCTGACAGTCTATCATAAAGTGGGAGATAACCAGACATTTTGCATGTGTCCTCACTGCCCTGGGCTCTATAGAGGTCGTGGGCCCATTTGCCCAGTTGCTCATACGGTTAATCTGGCCTTGCAAACACCCCAGCAAAATGTGAAAATCTGCAAAGTAACGACGTTACATTTATTTTAGTATATATATTAGGCTTTATAAATGACTCGCTGTGGCGACCCTTGCAGAGGGCAAAGCCGAAAAAAGAAGAAGAAGAAGATATTAAGGCTTTATAAACCCTTCCCTCATGCTTGCAATGCTCTTAACAATGTTCTAAACTCTCTAAACACTCAAAAAGAGCACAGCAAAAGAGAGCAGGAAGATTGATGCTATGGTTACTGAGCCAATCAGCGCCAGTTGGAGGACTGGCCATCACGAGCACTAGGACATTTCATCGCCGAGGGGCTGGACCAAAGGTTTGGTTCCAGTCGCGCTTGATTATTTTAAACAAACAATCCATGCCACTCACTCTGGTATCTGCCTCACTGAAACTCCCACAGAAGTGATGCGGAAAGACAGACCCCACACGCTCCTTTCTTCCTTTTCGAGTCACAGGGGTCACTGGTGCCTACAGTCACTATGCAAGAGGCGGGGGACACCTTGGACAGGTCTCCAGTCTGTCACAGAGACACCTGGACAGGTCTCAAGTCCATCACAGGGATTGGGACACAGAGACAAATGAGACAAACAATCATTCACTCTCTCTCTCTCCTAGGGACAATTTAGAGTTACCAATCAGCCTAACGTGCATGTTTTTGGTCTGTAGGAGGAAACCTGAGTACCCAGGGAAAACCCACGCATACATGTAGCCACACACCAAAGTGGAAGTTGGTACCTCACCTAATTGTCAAGTTATCACACTCATAACATGCACGAACATCCATCCATCCATTATCTTTTATCCGCTTCTTCCATTTTGAGTACTACTGCTCTACTACTGCTCTACTACTGCTATCTAACTACTGCTGTCGATCAAAAACAGTATTGTGTTAGTATTTTTGTTGATTTAAAAAAAGCATTTGATACTATTGACCACACTATTCTCCTTGAAAAATTAAATAAATATGGTATAAGAGGACCAGCATTACACTGGGTATCTAGCTATTTAAAAGATAGGAAACAGTTTGTACAAATAAATGGTGTAAGATCTGACCTGTGCAATATCACTTGTGGAGTTCCTCAAGGCTCTGTACTTGGACCAAAGTTATTTATTTTATATGTGAATGACTTAGTGAATGTATCAGGACTCCTCAAATGTGTCCTTTTTGCAGATGACACCACTTTTTTTTTGTTTGGGTAAAGATGTAAAACGGATGTTGAAATTGATGAAGACAGAATTTGATAAAATACAAACTTGGTTTAAACTTAATAAATTATCATTAAATTTAGATAAAACTAAATACATGATATTTAGTAACAAAAAGAGAACTGTTGATGATCCATTTAAAATTGAGGGTGTTGAGATTTGTAGAGTTAATGAGATGAAATTTTTGGGTGTAATCATTGATGAACAGCTAACATGGAAAAATCACATAAATTCTGTAAGAACAAAAATATCTAAATCTATTGCAGTACTATACAAAGTCAGGGAATTATTAAATGATAAAGCTCTGTACATGTTGTATAACACAATCATTGTTCCACATTTAATCTATTGCATTGATGTTTGGGGGAAAGCGTGTAAAACATTTACAAAACCTATTTTTATTTTACAGAGAAGAGCTGTAAGAATTATCACCAGAAAGCATTACTGTCACCCATCAAGCACATTATTTTATCAACTGAAGTTACTGAAGTTCCATGATTTGGTAGATTATAGTATTTTATCAGTTATGTATAGGGCTCAAAATAACACATTACCATTAAATATCCAAAGAAATTTTATTAAAAGACAAAGTTGTTACAATCTTAAGGGGATAGAAATATTTGTCAAACCAAAATTCAGAACTAGTCTGAAGGGAAGGTCTACCTCAATCCAAGGAGTTGGATTGTGGAATGGTCTAGAGAGTGATGTGAAAAATGCCAAGTCAATGTGTACATTTAAGAAAAAGATCAAAACTGAATTGTTAAAAAAGTATATATGAAGTAGCTTAGTGTGTGTTTTGTATTAGAATTAGAAAAATTAGAAAGAGTTATTCATTTTGTTCTGTTACTTGAAGATTATTATGTCTGAAATAATTGTTTGAAAAAAGGGGCAGATATAATAAGATTTTTTCTTCTTTCTGCTGCCTTTCATTTTAAATTTTTTGTATCCTTTTTTATATTGTTATGGAATTGTTTTGTACTTTTTTTAAATGAATAAACTACATACCATACCATACCATACCATACCATACCATTTTGGGTCACGGAGGTCACCGGTGCCCATGTCCAACAATCACTTTGCGAGGGGTGGGGTACACCCTGGACAGGTCGCAAGTCCATCACAGGGCCACATAGAGACAAACAAGACAAACAATCATTCACTCTCTCACTCACACCTAGGAACAATGTAGAGTTACCAATCAGCCTAACATGCATGTTTTTGGTCTGTGGGAGGAAACCGGAGTACCCGGAGAAAACCCATGCATGCACGGAGAGAACATGCAAACTCCACCTAGAAAGGCCCCCGGACCGGGATTTGAACCAGGAACCTGCTCGCTGAGAGGCAGCAGGTATACCAGTTGCGTCACCGTGCTGCCCCATGCACGAACAGATGGACAGTATTTCTAAATTCCTCTTTTTCCTCCACAGTGGAGGCCAAAAGAAAAAAAGCATTAATGATAGAAATTAGAGTAAAGACAGCAGCAGAGTGAGTTAATGTGGTCAGTTTGTCCTTCAGCAGTCTCAGCCTATAGCAGCGTAACTACGGAAGCTCAAGCTGACCCTAACTATAGGATTTATCAAAAAGGAAAGTCTTAAATATAGTGTCAGCCTCACAGACAGAAACTGGAAGTTGGTTCCACAAGAGAGGAGCCTGATAACTGAAAGATCTTCCTCCCATTTTTATATACTGTAGGAACCACAAGGAAACCCTGTTAGTGTATTTTACTTTTATTGTTTGCTTGCATTGTACTGCTATCAAAAGTCAAAGCAATCTGACTTTTAATGGAGCTGCATGTTTGAGTGTATTTTCTTCTAAAGCTGCAGATAAAAAGAACATGATGAAAACAGAAGAATAACAAAAAATTGTAACATTTGTGCTTCAATACTTGTGCATAGGCACCCTTAAAAAGTCAGTGTTGGCACTTCTATAAGGAATAAATTAGCTAAAGAAACTCTAACAAATTAAAAAGACACTCAAAACAACAACATATAAAATCCAAGTTTTATGTTCCAGCCTTTTACAATGTTAATAAAATGTTACCATGGTAAATGATTATAGTAAAATTCCCTCTTCAAACGCTTAAATCTAATGCCCGAGGTAATCCAGCGCCAAGCGAGGTCTTATGTCCCTACAAGGTGCTGTCCAGCCTGGACATTTCAGGGCCTTCAGGGGCAGACTGTGCTTGACAGCAAACCTGACCGGTCAACGGATTCCCTCATTAAGCAGAAGTTCAGACAGCCGGAGCTTATTGAGAGCCAGACCTCGAGTAGCAGCAGAAAACTTGTCGTTTTGTAAAGCAGCACCCGTTCTGCTCAATGTCCTTGGCAGCAGGTTCATCTGCAGTAATATGACCAACTCCATCCAAAACAAACGGCACGTCACTTTGGTCAACTTTAGGAGTTTTTGGCTACTATGATTTAGTTTCCTCTCTAAAAGCTGTTCTTGGTCCCAAATGACCTCTGGGAGTCTGGAGTCTCCCCACTGCTAAAAATGGTTCTGAAGGCCCGTTTAGCTGAAAGGGATGTGATAATTCACAGCTGGGGATGAGAAGCAGCGTTGGTTATTGACACCCGGCAGTAAATCTTTACTCTGCACCCGACACCGACCCCTCTCTGCTTTCCTTCCTGCTCTTTTCCCTGAAAATAAAAAAGCAAACAGTTGTGGCAGTGAAAGCACCTCACTGGTGCCTCCAAGTGCAACAATGTGTTCATTAATAAAGCAAGAACTTTCCCACACCCTCCATTTTGCTTTGACAAAGCAGCTCTGCAGACTCCATGATCTGGAGGTCCTTATTTAAAATAAAAGTTTATCCGTTGGCAGTAAGGCAAACCCAGACTTTCCCTCTACACTCCACCCAAGTTGTAGGAGTAGAAGTGGACCCAGCCCACGTACCCCGGCATACAAAGCCGGGCATTCATGTGGACGCCCTCAGTTCTGACAACACACAGAGAGCAGCTGCCAGTAGAACGGAGGAAACGAAGAGCTGATGCTTCATGGAGAGGAAAACATGACAACACGAGTGAATAGTTCTCTCAGCACAGAGACAGGCGGGGGCACTGAGGCGAAACGGGCTGCTGTCCAACAGGACAACGCTACAGTGATTCAAACCCAAACTTGTTCAATTATCAAGAAAAGCAAAGGTGCTACTGCAGTGTCTCCCATCAATAAAGGGTTCATACTGTTTAAAAAGAGAGTGAAAACACTGACTGGAGGATTTGAGGGGATAGTATGGCCAATTTGAAAAGGTGTTCTGCGTAAAAGTCATGAATAAAGTAACTTGTTGTAGGTAGCTCTATCCAAAAAAACAACAACAGAGTTTAAGACTGACTTTGACTGACATGGGCAACATGTGGCTTGAGGACCAAAAGTGACCTTTGGACAATCTCCATACAGGCCCCAGTATTCTTAATTGGAAAGGAAACTTTTAAATAAGTTTTTAAAACCTGCATTTGATCACTGAAACTCAAGGAAGTTTAAACATCTCAACAAAAACCTTTGGGTCAAGATAGGCTAAAACTTTCTTTAAGTCATTGTTCCTAAAGCTCGATAGACAAACATATACTATATATATAGTATACTATGTGTGTGTGTGTATATATATCCATCCATCCATCCATTATCTTTACCCGTTTATTCCATTTTGGGTCACGGGGGTCGCTGGTGCCCATGTCCAGCAATCACTGTGCGAGGGGCGGGGTACACCCTGGACAGGTCGCAAGTCCATCACAGGGCCACATAGAGACAAACAAGACAAACAATCATTCACTCTCTCACTCACACCTAGGAACAATTTAGAGTTACCAATCAGCCTAACATGCATGTTTTTGGTCTGTGGGAGGAAACCGGAGTACCCGGAGAAAACCCACGCACGCACGGAGAGAACATGCAAACTCCACCCAGAAGGCCCCTGGACCGGGGTTTGAACCAGGGACCTGTT
>NC_056509.1:9190657-9190937 GCF_014905685.2 Nematolebias whitei
ATTTTGGGTCACAGGGGTCGCTGGTGCCCATGTCCAGCAATCACTGTGCGAGGGGCGGGGTACACCCTGGACGGGTCGCAAGTCCATCACAGGGCCACATAGAGACAAACGAGACAAACAACCATTCACTCTCTCACTCACACCTAGGGACAATTTAGAGTTACCAATCAGCCTAACATGCATGTTTTTGGTCTGTGGGAGGAAACCAGAGTACCCGGAGAAAACCCACGCATGCACGGAGAGAACATGCAAACTCCACCCAGAAGGCCCCTGGACCGGG
>NC_056509.1:9191337-9192595 GCF_014905685.2 Nematolebias whitei
GACACTGTTCAGTGATTTGTAGACATACATGAGTATTTTGAACTGGATTCGAAAGTGCACCGGTAACCAGTGCAGTGAGGCCAAAACTGGTGTAATGTGCTCTCTTTTGCCTGTACTGGTTAAAAATCGGGCTTCTGCATTCTGGACCAGTTGTAGTCGTGCAATGGAGGTCTAACTGATACCAAACAGGAGCGAATTGCAGTAATCAAGCCTAGATGTAATGAATGCATGTATTACTGTCTCCAGGTTATTTTTGGACAATATGGGCTTCAGTTTAGAAAGTCGCCTCAGTTGGAAGAAACATGATTTAACAATCATGTTTACATGATTGTTAAGCTTCAGGGAAGGGTCCATTATCACGCCCAGATTAGTGACTCTTTGTTTTTCTGACAGGGTTAGAGCGGAGAGGTCGATACAGTGGTTTGTGATCGTGTCGTTCGGAGGGAACAACATGACTTCAGACTTCTTTTCATTGAAACTCAAGAAATTTAAAGCCATCCAGTCCCTGATGTCAGCCAGGCAGTTGAGCAGCAGTTGAATAGAGCATGTACCATTGTGTCTTAGGGGGAAGTAAATTTGACAGTCATCAGCATAGAAGTGGAAGGGCATGTTGTGTTTCCGGAAAATAGCACCAAGCGGCAGCAGGTATAAAGAGAATAGGAGGGGACCCAGGATAGACCAGAAGGCAGGCTCATATTACACCTGTTTTTAAATCATTGCATTGGCTCCCTGTGCGTCTCAGGGTTGATTTTAAGATTCTTTTAATGGTTTTTAAATGTCTCAATGGTCTCGCACCATCTTATCTTGCAGAGCTGCTATTACCCTATGAACCTAGGTCCTCTGGCACTGGACTACTAACAGTTCCAATAGTCAGAACTCATACTTACGGTGAGGCTTCTTTCCAGTACTATGGCCCCTGTCTGTGTAATAGTCTGCCGGAGAACCTGAGGGCCGCAGAGAGTGTTGTTGTTTTTTAAGAGCAGGCTCAAGACCCATCTTTTTAACTGTATTTCCTGAACTGGTTCATTTCTGTTCAGTCTATACATTTTCCATACTATTTTATTTCATTTTATTTTATTTTATGTGTGTGTTGTTTGCTTTTATTTTGTGGGTTTATTGTTCATAATTGTTGTCCAAGATGGCGCCGGTGTGTAGGGCTGCCCGTCTCTCGTTCTCTGCTTGTATTTTATTTTTGTTATTTTTACAATGGTTTGTGCAGTGTGCCGAGTCATATTTTCAGTATGATCGTCGGGCACTT
>NC_056509.1:9192695-9221887 GCF_014905685.2 Nematolebias whitei
TTTTAGTTTTATATTGTATATAGTTTTAGCAAGTGTTTCACTTCTCTCTGCATAATCATGATATATGAAATCCATCCATCCATCCATTTTTTTTGTTTGTTTTTTTGTTTTTTTCCAAGATGGCGCTGGTGTGTAGGGCTGCCCGTCTCTCGCTCTCTGCTTGTATTTTATTTTTGTTATTTTTACAATGGTTTGTACAGTGTGCCGAGTCATATTTTCAGTATGATCGTCGGGCACTTTTGGAGCTCCGTACATTTGCTGAAATTCCCGCTGAGTTTTTGAACAGCGGCCAGCACTCTCCTCAACCGGTCCTATCTGAGATTCCTGCGTTCCTTCTGCGTGACCCTGGCCTTTCTCCATGGAGGAAACGTCGCAGACGTCGTGGGAAGCGTGCAGGGATTTTGGTGAAACTGAGGCAAAGTGTGGATTATTCTATCAGGACTTGCTCTGGATCTGATCATCTCCTCTCTGACTCGTGGTGCTCCCGGGGCCCGGCTGCTGGCCAGCTGCCCGTGCGCTCAGTCCATGTGAACACCTGGAGTTGTTTACCTGTGTGCCGCACCAGCAGACCAGGAGGAGCTGTTCTTCATAACCTGCGCCCGCTGGCGCGCGCGTCTCCATCCACGGCTGTGCCTGTGTTGGACCATATCAGGATGTGTTTAATCAACGCAAGGTCTGTTTCCAACAAGACATTTATCCTCAATGACTTTTTTAAAGATCAGGAGTTGGATTTTCTGTTCGTCACGGAATCTTGGATTTCTGATGGTGAGTCCAGCGCCTTGGTGGAACTACTACCCCCGGACTGTCTGTGTTTCAATGCCCCGCGGCCATCAGGTCGGCGCGGGGAGGGATTATTAACAGTCTTTAAAGCAAACCTGGCCTGTAAACAGTTGTCCATCCCGGTGTCCCGCACCAGCTTTGAGCTGAGCGTCTTTGAACTCAGACACTGTCCTACGGTTCTGTGTGCGCTCGTCTATCGCCCCCCTCATTCTAAGGACTTCATAAATTAATTCTCTGACTTTTTGGCTGATATCACACAGAGATGCACTCACTTTTTGCTTATTGGTGACTTTAATTTGCATGTGTGTTGTCAGGAGAAGCCCTTAGTGAAGGACTTTCTAGATTTGTTGGACTCTTTTGGCTTAGCTCAGCAGGTGAACAGTCCCACCCAGGAACACGGTCACACGCTGGACCTCGTTTTAACACGCGATGTCTCTGTTTCTAATTTGAAAATCGGTGACAATGTTTTTTCAGATCACATGCCTGTATTGTTTGACTTCACCCCCCCTTGTCATACTGCTAAGACGTGCGTTCCTGCACGTACGTGTTCCATTAACCCTTTCACTGCTGCCCGTTTTAATGAAGGTTTTAATTCTGAGAGGATCGAACAGTTCCCGGTGTCTCTTACCACTGAGGAGCTAACCTCTCAGTTCAACTCTGCCTGTTTAGATGTTCTGGACCGTGTTGCTCCCCTTAAAACCAGAAAATCGAAACTTAAATCAGAGCCTTGGCTGAATGACGTCACGCGAACCGTTAGGCGGCAGTGTCGCAGAGCTGAACGAAGGTGGAGGAAGGACAGGCTGCAGGTTTCTTTTCAAATGTTAAGGGAGAGTTGGCGTCACTATCAGAAAACCGTTAAAGCTGCCAAATGTAAATTCTTCTCTGATTTAATTGTCTCCAACTCCCACAACCCCCGAGTTCTTTTGTCCACCCTGAACTCAGTTCTACACCTCAGTGAGCCTTCACCTCTGGAAGCCTCAACTGAGCTGTGTGAAAACTTCCTCCATTTCTTTTTAGAAAATGTGGCAAACACCCGGGCACTCATTTCTCCGCCAGCTCATGATCTGTCCATCCCATCTCAGTGCGTGGCTGTGTTTGACCACTTTGAGCCCATCTCTCTGTCCTCTCTGGAGCAGGTAATGTGCAGCATTAAGCCATCTGGTTCCCCCTTTGATGTGGTCCCCCCTCGACTGCTAAAGGAAGTTTTTCCTACCCTGGGTCCTTTTATTCTCGCTATTCTGAATAGCAGTTTATCCTCAGGTGTGGTGCCAAAGACTTTTAAACATGCTGCTGTCCAGCCCCTCCTGAAGAAACCTAACCTTGACCCCTCAGTCATGTCCAACTTCCGGCCTGTCTCCAGACTCCCATTCACCTCTAAACTACTGGAAAAAATTGTGGAGTCTCAGTTGAAACGGTTTTTGGGGGATCACGCTATCCTAGAGTTATTCCAATCTGGCTTCAAATCTCTCCATAGCACTGAAACTGCTCTACTGAAGGTTTTTAATGACATTTTCATATCCACAGACGCAAGTGATTCTGTGCTGCTTGTCCTATTGGACCTTACATCTGCTTTTGACACCATCGACCACAAGATCCTCATTTTTAGACTGGAGCAGTAGGTGGGCATCACAGGGCCAGCCCTTAAATGGTTTGGGTCCTACCTCTCTGACAGAACCTTCTGTGTCAATATCAAAGATTTTAGTTCGGCATCGACAGCGCTCCAGTGGGGGGTACCACAGGGGTCCATCCTCGGTCCCCTTCTCTTTTCTTTATACCTTCTGCCACTAGGTGCTATCTTCCGCAAACACAACATACCCTTTCATTTCTACGCCGATGATTGCCAAATTTACTTCCCCCTGAGGCACAGAGGCACACGCTCTATTCAGCCTCTTCTTGACTGCCTGGCTGACATCCGGGACTGGATGGCTTTAAACTTCTTAAGCTTCAATGAGAAGAAGTCTGAAGTCATGCTGTTCCATCCCAGTGGCTCACTCATGAACCATGATATTGACCTTTTCTCTCTAGCCCCGCTAGAGAAACAAAAGGTCACTAATCTGGGGGTGATAATGGACCCTTCATTAAACTCAACAGTCACGTAAACATGATGGTCAAATCCTGTTTTTTTCAGCTGAGACGGCTGTCTAAGCTGAAGCCTATACTCTCCAAAAAGAACCTTGAGACAGTGATCCACGCCTTCATAACATCTAGGCTTGATTACTGCAATTCACTTCTGTTTGGAATCAGTCAGTGCTCCATTGCTCGTCTACAACTGGTCCAAAATGCTGCAGCCGATTTTTAACTGGTACAGGCTATAGAGAGCACATCACGCCAGTTTTGGCCTCCCTGCACTGGCTACCCATTCACCTTCGGATCCAATTCAAAATTCTCATGTATGTTTTTAAATCACTGAACAGTTCCGCCCCATCCTATCTCACTGATCTTCTGCAGCCATATGTCCCACCGCGCTCTCTGAGGTCAGCAGACCAGATGCTTCTCTCAGTCCCAGAAACCCGTCGTAAGCTCAGGGTGACAGGGCTTTCTCTGTTGCAGGTCCACGACTGTGGAATGAGTTGCCACTGAGTGTCTGGCAGGCTCCCTCACTCTCAGTCTTTAAGTCTCGCTTGAAGACCCACTTCTATTCTCTTGCCTTTAACACGTTGTGATTTGTTTTGGTCCGGTCTGTACTCTACTCTTTTGGCCATTTTAGTTAGCTTCTGCTGCTATTTGTATCTGTATTTCTATTTTATGTTTTCCTGTCCGCTGTGCATGTTTGTTTTCTTTTGTACAGCACTTTGGTTGGCCTTGTTGCTGTTTTAAGTGCTCTATAAATAAATTGGTATGGTATGGGTATTATCTTTACCCGCTTATTCCATTTTGGGTCACGGGGGTCGCTGGTGCCCATGTCCAGCAATCACTGTGTGAGGGGCGGGGTACACCCTGGATGGGTCGCAAGTCCATCACAGGGCCACATAGAGACAAACGAGACAAACAACCATTCACTCTCTCACTCACACCTAGGGACAATTTAGTTATCAATCAGCCTAACATGCATGTTTTTGGTCTGTGGGAGGAAACCGGAGCACCCGAAGAAAACCCACGGGAACCAGGGACCTGCTCACTGAGAGGCAGCAGCTCAACCAGTTGCGCCACCGTGCTGCCTTGATATATGAAATAAACAGTAAAAGTCTAAATGATGGTATTTGGGGGCTGTGAAAACAGACCCAGAGCCTGGGCTCATTTTGCTAACACTACATTTAAACCTTTCCTCCTGAGTCAGGGACATTGTCATCATGGCTTCCTCTGAGTCAGCTGAACAACTGAAACAGTTTAGCATAATGAGTCCGAGGCACAGGCTGAATATCACACTTTCTTTGAGGTCAGTATTGATAACTTAGCCTCTATGGGTCAGAGTTATGAAAGAACTGAACTGAAGGGAGGCACAAGGAGAACTGGATGTGGCGTAAGGGCTAACAATGCTCCAGTGGTGAGTGGAGAGATGCTGAGGAATTAAAAAGACTTAAGCTGATGAGAGAAGTGACTGCAGCTGCGACAGGTGAAACAGGCAGGTGTAGATGAGCATGGCAAGTTGCCTGGAGAAATACTGACTGAAGGAGGAGCACAAGTAGACAACCAATGAACCAAAGAAACCAAAATCAACTAAAAAACTCTGAATGTAAATGGGAAATGGATTGTACTTGCATAGCACCTTTCTATCTTATTTCAAGATACTCAAAGTGCTTTACAACAATCTGTGCCCTCATTTACCCATTCATACAGCACTCTACTAGATCTCTACAAAGCTAATTGAACAAATCATTCTAAAGAGACTAATCAGGGCTTTTTAGATCACATTCATACACTGATGGGACACACATCAGAGGCCATGAGGGGTTCAGTGTCTTGCCCAGGGACACTTTGACGTGTGACTGCTGGTGGATTTGAACCCCCAATTCTTGCATTGGAGGATGACTGCTCTAACCACTCAGCCACAGCCGCCCCAAATTTCAAAATGTGACGCTTTCTTGCTGTAATTAGAACATCTTCAGATCTCTGAAGCTCAAATAGCATCAGTTCTCCCACTTCTGTTGTTCCTGGAGACTTTAGGAAACAATGTCAAAGCATGAATTGTTTTTTGCTCTTCTCAGAAACAAGGTGCTGCTGTGGGTCCGTCCCTCGTCTCAAATCTCTCATGGTCGTCTCAGTCCTCACGCTGCAGAACTGGAGATGCCCCCCCCCCAACAAGCAAACAACAAATGGATCATGAAGCTGCCGCTGACAAATCCATGTCACGACGTAAATGACAAATGTTCTATGGCTAAAATCAATCGTTGCATTAAAATAAGTCCTGAGAGGCTCTTCTGGACCACTTTTTACAGTCAAGCCTAGATTAGGGAGGAGGATTGGAACTGTGAAAGTAAAGTGCATTTATAATTATTTTAGGGTGTTTTTTACTCACTTTGTGTTTTCCACTAAATTAATAGTTTTTTGGCTGATTATACGGAGCAAGTGATGACATCATACAGCGGCGTCTATCGCCGTCGGCTTCTTTCCTTACAGACGAGTGGGTAACGGTGTGTGAGCTGAGGGTTATTTTGAAACAAACATGAATTTTCTTTCAGAATAGATCCCAAGCAGAACTGGAAATGCTACAGCTAGCTGCTGCTGCCACAAGCTGTGTTTACAAATAACCCTAAAATTGTACGTAAATGATCACATATGAGGAACTTGAGAAATTTTTTGAATGAACTGTTACAAAATGTTTTAAATTAGAGCAGAAATTAGATTATGTACTGACTAGCCATTAGCTCCTCCATCCAACTGGACCTAATTCTCTAAACTGAGGTTCTGCTCCATCCATCCATCCATCCATTCATCCATCATTTTTTACTCGCTTCTTTTGGGGTCACTGGGGTCACTGGTGTCCGTATCCAGCATTCACTGTGTGAGAGGTGGGGGGCACCCTGGACAGGTCTCCAGTCCATCACAGGCACAGGTAAATTAGTAATTTATAACTCTTATACTTCAAAATGGCTAATATCCTTTTTAGTCAATGCAGTGGGCTCTCCTCTCTAAGCTGCTCGAGGCAGCAAGTCTTTTATTAAGTTACTTGAGTCTTTGTTTCAGTCAGTTTTCAGGCTTCTAAAGTGAACTCTTTGAATCCTTAATCCAGCAGTTTAGAGCCACTTTAATGGGAAATGAACACAGACAAAGAGCTAGCTTTGTTAGCACACTTGTTGCTAACAACAACAGCTTTCTGTTGGACCGTGTTGTTTGAAGTGGAGGGGTAGTGGGGGTGGTATAAAACCCAGACTGCTTTCTTTGATTATTGGTTTAGCTAATAAATTCCTCCCTGACTCTGAACTGGACAGCTAACTTCAGCTGAATTTGTTTCCAGTGTTGCCTTCAAACATTGATTAATATTCATCTTTCTATTTGTCAAAAAAAAACGAACTTTTCTTTGGTGTTAGACTTGAGCCAGTTCATGCATCTGCAGCCCTGCAGTGCAAATACAAGCTTCAGTTAGTTGAGACAATTCATTTCTTTGCAGCTTGGACTAAAATAGCTTTCTGCTTTGGACAGACTCATCACCCCTGCCTGTAAAGGCAGTTATAAAAGGATTTTGCCCTAAAGATTTGCCATCACAACCACTGGTATGAGCACACCCGGAGGTCTGAGCAGATAAATACCAGAGTCTTCCTTTAATGTAAGTGCCAGGAACTTGGGCCATGAATGCCAGCCATGTGGGACGGACAGCCTCCCTGTCATGAGCAACAAACCAGAGATAGACCGGGCTCGCTGATCTGTGAAGATTTCTTTTATCTCTGGGAACTATCAGCTTCCATTGAAGCCTGTTGTCATACCAGGTCTAAATCCTTAAACCCTGGAAACATTTCAGATAAATGTATTTCATGGGTTTAAGTGAAAGAGCAAAAAAAACATTTTCGACATTTACTCTGTTCATCTTGGTGGAAAATGTTTGCTTCATTGCTGGTGGCAAACATGCTTCTCTTTTTAATGAACCACACTCTGTGGCATTAACTTCATTCTCCTGTTTTAATTTCACCTTGCACTTTGGGAATCTCCCATTTCACAGCCTGTCGATGCGTGTCTGCCAGAACCATGGAACTGGACCTTTGAGGGGTTCTTTGTATAATTGTTTGACGTGGCCATGCTAACACCAGGTGGTTCAGGGAACAGAAAGAATTCAACTAACTTGTTTACTTGACCTTGGCCTGCTGTTAAACCATAATGACCGACTGAGAGACTGTTTACATAGAAATTTTAACCGGGTCTGGAGCATTATTAACTTCTGCTGCTGATGTTGTTTCTAAAGCTCAGTTTCAGTCAGGTCAGCTCAGAAGTTGGCCTGTTCTGAGTCAGTCGGGGCAAATAAAAGCTCCAGTCATGTCTGCTGCTCTTCAGTAGCCTCCAGTAGCAGTGACAAGTGAAAGTGATGGTGAAGAAAGGTGATACTTGTTTTCCTCTCTTTAATATATTTATATAATTCATTAAAATGGGAGCAGCAGGTCCAGTCCAAAATTAATCAATCTCTTACAGGTCAATAAACTTGTAAACACTCAAGGATGTGAACATCTTCATCCCTGAAAGAGTGACCACTGGCCTGCAGATGAGTCCTGGCCTGATGTTGTTGCTAGCAACATCATCTCTGACCCATCCTTGATAGAGAGGAATGATGGTTTGAGAGAGGAGTGAAGGAAGCCCTCTTTGTGAAGATAACCCGTCCATCATTAAACAGGGGCGGAGCCTCCACGTTCAACTGTCCCCCACTTACATTGCTGTTATTGAGAGTATCACTCAGCCCCCTGTGAAAAGCAAACAGCCATCAGGGCATTAGCGACTGGTCGTTAGGCTGATGGTCCTCTTTTATCATGTGAACAACTAGTTCTGGATGTCATCAGCAAACTGGTTGATCCACTTATGAGAAGGGGCTATTTTTACAAGACTGAGTTTGTTGCAGCTCCTCAAACTGAAGAAGTCTTTTGGATAAAAGACAAAACATTTCAACAAGAATCTGTCCAGAGGACCTGACTCAACCTGGTTACATTTATTCACATGGATTATTGAGCAGCATCAGGTTATTCATCCTTTTATTCACCAGAACTCAACACTGAAGCTAAAATTATTTAAATTATTGGAAACTCTACCATAATTGACCAATATACCAAACAAGAAGGAGACTGAATGTGTCGCTTAAATTTTGCATTGCAAAATAATCAAAATTAAAAATTGATTAAATGACAGCAGTAATCAAAATGAACACAACACAGATAACTAAGAATTTTAAAGTTATTTAATAATACTTCAGGTGAGGAAGTGATGACATTTGCACCAGCTTCAAATGTCGTAACCAGACCAAAGTGTGTTCTTTCTCTTATCAGTACCAGCTCCTGATCAGTCCAGGTCTGTCACCTGAGGAGGACTGGTCCAGTTACAGGACTTGCTGGGTCCAATTAGTTCAGTCAAAAGTAGCTGGGGGAGGAGACAACTTCTTCAGCTGATGAAAGGGGCCACGGCCACAGGAAAACCCTCCACCAGTTTGTTTCCAAAAGCCGTTAAAGTATATCCAGTTGAAGGTATCTCTTCTCCATATTTAATTTATCCCTCTGCTTGACTAAGAAAATTGTTCTGAGCAAAAACTTGTAGTTTTTCTTTGTTCAGGTGCAAAATGAATACAAAGACAAGAATCAGGGATCTGGGGCCACAATGGAGAATTGACACGTCTCACAGAAAACATATTTCTGTGACTTATCAGCTCTGAGATAAACCTGACGGACTGTTTTGAAACGCTTAACCTGCTAGGCTCCCTGAAGAGATAAGTTTCACTTTGCCCAACAGATTTTTCACAACTAAGCACAATAGTGTTACAGTCCAACACCCACCATTTTTTCATTTTTCTTATCCAGTGAAATATGACAGATATAACAAACAAATAACTATGTTCTGTGGCAAACACTGAAAAGTAACACAAACTGGTTTTAAAAATGTACTTTTTGTGATGATTTCAAGTTGACCTTTGAGTCATGGCTTTGAAAACAGCCTCTTCACTTCCATAGATGGGGTGTGACATCACGCCAGGGACCCGATCAATCCAGACCACCAGATTTCTATAGTTCAAGACTGGAAGCAGCTGCAAAGACGGACAGTCTCATGGAGAAAACACCCCCACTGAAGAAACAAACAGCCCCCACCTCTTTTCTGACTGAGGCTTAAAGTGTCTAGCACCAAAAATATCAACAAGAAGAAGAAAAAGATGTTTAAGTTAAAGAAATTTTGGCAGCAATAGAGACACACAAGTGAGTGAGTAATGAGATTTGAGAGATTGTGATATTTTACAGTGTTTGAATTTTCTAGTTAAAGTGTAGTTTCACTTCACCACTTGCTCTCGCCGAGATCGGATGCTTTCCTCTCTCCCTCTCCGCTTTGCTTTGCTGCTCTGTCTGTCTGTGAAACTGCTTCTGAGCCTCTCTTGCATATCTTCTGAACCATAATTATGGACTTGATTTGATCAGTTGGTCCCTCAACACAATTGATAACATTTCTTCGAAGAGAAGACAGGCTTTAGGCGAGCCAATTTGCCCTGTTGGCATGCACGCAGCTGGATATCTTGTCGACTTGAAGACTTGATGATGTGTCTATCTCTGCAGCCATTTGTGGATTTTAAGGACTCATATTTAATTGGATTTACGATAACTGGTTCCTGCTTTTTAGATCCGGCTGGTTGTTGGTTTTATCTACAATCAAGGAAGTCATCGGCAGCAAATTGAGATCCGATCACACTGCTTGCCTTTATGATGGCTTGGTTTGTGCCTCGAGTACCCAGACTCAAATGCTTTGGGCAGAAGGGATCAGATCATGGGAATTTTACTCAGGCACATTCCATCTGTGTGGCCATGGAATTTGGACGTTTCTGAACCATTTGGACCAACACAGACTCAAAGTAGATGTCATTAAGTTCTGCCTGTCCCGAAAAACAACTGTGTGTTTATCTGAATTTGGCTCCCCTGGCTGGCCTTGAAGGCCACCTTATCTGAATTTGCCTGGAGAACATGTTATCTGACGCTCACCTCCCCCTCCCTGAGAAATTTCCAACTAATAACCAGAGGAAACCAGGTGAATAAACATTGTGTCATCATTTCAGGACTCTTGGATTCTCATAGGCGTTATCCTTGGCCATTCCCCGACATCCCTCGAGAATGTTTACAGATCTCACCAGAGGAAATTGGCTGATTATTCTATCCTTATCAGAACTCTTACAGTGCCCTCGAGAGCGTTCACGGACATTGCTCACCGCTCTCGTCGTCTCCCCCCTCTGCGGAATGTCTATGTCACTATGTGCTTGTATGTGCGAGGTGTTTTTTTAATGTTAGAGTTTTTCTTCTCAGCCAAGAAGATGGAGTCTGATAGGATTTTTTTGCCTCCAATTCCTACATGTGTCCAGTTTCACTACTTTTTTGTCTGTCTAAACAGATCTCACTTGTAAATGAGTCTTCTAGGCTCAATGCGACTTATCTGTCTAAATAAAGGTTGAATGAATAGTTTAGCATTCAAGAATTCCAAGGATTTTTTATTGTCATACCAGCTCACATTTGCATATTTGTGGTATGAAATTCGGAATCAGGTCCCAGATCAAGAAGCCTAACAAATAACAAATAAATAAATACAAAAGAGGACAAATATATATTAAATAAATAAATAAAGTTTATAAAAGTAAGATGAAGCTGAATTAAGTGCAGCTCAAGTTCAGCAGTCTGACAGCTGCAGGGAAGAAACTGTTTCTGAGCCTGGTGGTCTTGCTCTGAATGCTCCTCAGCCACCTGTTTAAGGGAAGGAGCTGGAACAGACTGCGCAGGATGAGTGGAGTCCTTCATGATGCGGAGCACCCTCCCCTGCATCGTAAAGTGTAGAAGTCTGAGGTGGTGGGAAGGCTGCTCCCCACAGTCTTCTGTGTAGCCTTAATCACCTTCTGCAGAGCCATTCTCTCAGCAGCAGTGCAGCTGCTGTGCCACATGGTGTTGCAGTTGCAGAGAACACTCTCCACCACACAGCGATAGAAGCTCCTGAGTACAGTGCTCCGAAGTCCAGCTCTCTTCATCTTCCTGAGGAAAAAGAGATGCTGGTGGGCTTTGTCATTCTCCTATTTGTTAAGGAAGCACGATTCGTAGTGTACTTCCGAGTCACACAGATCGCCATTGTTTATGAATAAAAATTGTCTTAATTTACTTAGAAAAGTATGTGCTCTATTTCCACCGATCTTCATGTAGCTAATTTATGCCACTCGTATTTCCATTACAAATCATTGGTTAAGATGATATACGACACATTAGGCCTGACCCTCCGCCTGGGCTGAATGAGAAAAACACTGCAAGATACAGAACGAATTATTTCCATGGTGAAACAGTGCCACTCAGTGGTGAAGCTGCATATCATTTTAACCATGACATAAATATGTCAATGATTTTAACAGAAATACGAGTGGTGTAAATTAGCAACATGAAAATCGGCGGAGATAGAACACATACTTTTCTAAGTAAGACAGTTCTTATTCATAAACGGAATAATACCAGTGCATTTTCCTTAATCTAGCATATTTAACGGCAAACCGTGTGACTCTGAAGTATTCCTTTTAGCACATGCGCAAATGAGCAACACTACGGATTGTGCTTCCGTAACAGATCGGGGAATGGCAGGCCTTCTTGACCAAACAGGAAGTGTTGGCTCTCCAGGTGATGTCACTTGATATATGCATCCCCAGGCACCTGTAGTAGGAGACCACTTCCACAGCTGCTCCTCTGATGTGTAGGGCATGAAGAGGATCCTTGTCCCTTCTAAAATCCACCACCATCTTCTTGGTCTTCCTCACAATGATACAAAGATTATTGTCTCTGCACCACTGCACCAGGTGTTTCACCTCCTCTCTGTATTTGGACTCATCATTGCTCATGATGCGTCCCACTACTGCTGTGTCGTCTGCAAACTTCACTATATGGCAGCTGGGGTGTCTAGCCAAGCAGTCATATGTCAGCAGAGTGAACAGGAGTGGGCTCAGCACGCAGCCCTGGGGTGAGCCAGTGCTGAAGGTGATGGAGGAGGAGACGGTGTTGTGGATCCTGACAGTCTGGGGTCTGTTGGTCAGGAAGTCCAGAATCCAGTTCCCCAGTATGTGACTCAGTCCAAGAAAGGAGAGCTTCTGCACCAGGGTCTGTGGGATGATGGTGTTGAAGTTTGAGGGAAAAAAAAAGCTGATGGATGTAAGAATTTCTGCTCTCCAGGTGGGTGAGAGCTGTGTGGACTACCGATGAGATGGCATCAGCAGTAGAGCAGTTCCTTTTGTAGGCGTACTGATATGGGTCCACAGTAACGTCGATGGAGTCCTTGATGTAGGTCATGACCAACCTCTCGAAGCACTTCATGACTACCGATGTTAACGCTATAGGTTGGTAGTCATTCAGGCCTGTCACTGTGGAGCACTTGGGTACAGGGACAATAGTGGCGGACTTAAAGCAGGTGGAAACAACTGCCATTGACAGTGAGGTGTTGAATATGTCCACCATCACCTCAGACAGCTGGTATGCACAGTCCTTCAGTACCCGCCCTTGTCGGGGCCTGCAGCCTTCCGGGGGTTGATTTCTTGGAGGATCTTCCTCACATCTGCTATGGTTACATAGAGGAGTGTTTCACCAGATAAAATGGTAAATGGTAAATGGACTGTACTTATATAGCGCCTTTCTATCTTATTTCAAGATACTCAAAGTGCTTTACACTACAATCTGTGCCCTCATTTACCCATTCATACAGCACTTTACAAGATCTCTACAAAGCTAATTGAACAAATCATTCTAATGAGACTAATCAGAGCTTTATCACATTCATACACTGATGGGACACACATCGGAGGCGAGGGGTTCAGTGTCTTGCCCAGGGACACTTTGGCAAGTGACTGCTGGTAGATTTGAACCCCCAACTCTTGCATTGGAGGACGACTGCTCTAACCACTCAGCCACAGCCGCCCCTTATACCACTTATACCAGCGGGTGGTGGTATAAGTCTGGTGCTGTGGGGGAGGGGGTGGGGTGGGGTGGTATTAGGATCCTCAAAACGAGCATAGAACTTATTGAGTGCATCTGGTAATGAGGAGTCCCTTGGGCATTGTGCATCCTTGATGTTGTAGTTCGTAATGCACTTGATGCCCTTCCACATGCACCGAGGACCATTGGGGATGAAGTGACCCTGAATTTTCTTGGCGTATGTGGTTTTGGCTCTTGCAATGCCTGCAGTCAGTCTTTTCCTCGCCTCTTGGAGTGCTGATGGTTCACTTGTCCTGAACGCAGCATCCCTAGCTTTCAGCAGAACTCTCACCTCAGCATTCAGCCAGGGTTTCTGATTCAGATAATAAGTTGCTGTCTTGGTGGTGATGACATCATCAGCACACTTGGAGATGAAGCCAGAACAGAGGAGGTGTATTCCTCCAGGTCTATCTCTCCCTCAAATGTAGCTGCCTTTCTGAAGACTTGCCAATCTGTGCACTGAAAGTCCTGGAGCACAGTCTACATCACTGGGCCACACAGTGACTGTTTTCTTTGTTGTCCTAATCTGTCTCATCAGCGGACGATATGCTGGTGCCAACAAGACTTAGATGTGGTCAGAGATCCCAAGATCCGAGTCAGAGTTTCTTTATTGTCATTCGCACCTCATGTGGTACATGTGGTGGAGTGAAATTATGTACACAGGGTCCCAGTTACATCCAACAATAAAATGTATAAGAAAAACAGTAATAACATCTAAGATATGAACTAAGAAAAACATCAACTAAATATACACTAAGCACTCATAACATAAAACATTGAACATCAGCACAAACATGAACATGAGCCTGTGTGAACGGATGTGCACGCATGAACACATCAACATTGAAACAGATCAGCAGCAACATGATGTGATTTTTCAGTGATTATTCTGGTTAGAGATTCATGAGTCTAACAGCCTCAGGGTAGAAGCTGTTCCTCAGTCTAGTGGTTCTACACTTAATGCTCCTTAACCTCCTTCCTGAGGGGAGTGGGGCAAAAAGTGTGTGTGCTGGGTGAGTGGGGTCCTTCATGATGCAGGTGGCCCTCTTCCTGCATCTGGAGGTGTAGATGTCTGTGATGGTGGGGAGGCTGATTCCGACAGACTTCTGTGCAGACTTCACCACTCTCTGCAAAGCTTTTCTTTCTGCAGCTGTGCAGCCTCCATGCCATACGTTGATGCTGGAGCACAGGATGCTCTCCACTGCACACCTGTAGAAGGAGGTGAGGACTGAGCTTCCCAGACCAGCTCCCCAGATGGCGCCCCCAGATGGGGGTGAGGAAGAGCTCTGTACACACTGCAAATGTTAGTGTACACACAGTCCAGAGTGTTATCTCCCCGTGTAGGAAAAGTGACATGCTGGTAAAAACTGGGCAGAGTGTCTGTCAGTTTTATGTAGTTAAAGTCCCCTGCAACCATGTAAAACCCTCTAGGTGCTTTATCTGCAGTGAGCTAATACAGCTCCTTTGACGCTTTGCTAGCATTTGCACCCGGCAGGATGTAAACAATGGTGACAAACACTGCAATAAACTCCCGTGGCAGATAGTATGGCCGACATTTCATAATAATAAGTTTTTTCGCCTATGAGCAGTAGCTTTGTACCAGTCCACAGTTCGTACACTAATCTTCATTCACGAACATACAGAGTCCTCCCTCCAAGTTTTATCCAACCGATGGTCACGGTCTGCTCAGAATAAATGAAGAATGTTGATCTGGAAAGCGGAGTCTGGCATGTTGTTGTTAAGCCATGTTTCTGTTAGGCTAAGAACAGCACAGTTCATAATCTCTGTAAAAACACTCATCCTCAGATGTAACTGGTCCATTTTGTTATCCAGTGAGCAGACATTGGCCAGAAAGAGAGTAGGAATTGGTGGCCTTCTAGCCTTTAGCTGGGCCAACACGCCTGCCTGCTTCCCCTCTTCTGTTTCCAGGCACATTGTTTCGTCTTGACTAGGGGTTGAATGACTACTTAATTTTTAAACTCGACATTAACATAATAAAACTTGAGTAGAACTCGAGTACTTGATGACGTCATAGGATCTCAAGATGCAAAAATAAATAAATAAATAAATAAAACCACAAAAAAGGTCATTATTTAAAAAATAAGACCAACAAAACATTGGGAGCGTATACCATTTATCATACTGCAAATAAGTCACAGGAAAATTATTGGTTATTATTATTAAGCTGCAAAAGTGAAAGAAATGTACGGCATGTAAAAACAAAACTAAAAACAGTGGGGCAGTCGACCACCCCGCACCACTGTATCCGAGATCTCATTCTTTCGGTTACAACCCAAAGCTCGTGACCATAGATGAGGGTAGGAACGTAGATCGATCGGTAAATTGAGAGTGTTGCCTTTTGACTCAGCTCTCTCTTCACCACGACAGACCTGTACAGCGCCTGCTTCACTGCAGACGCTGCACCTATCCGCCTATCGATCTCACGTTCCATTTTTCCCTCATTCGTGAACAAGACACCAAGATACTTGAACTCCTTCACTTGGGGTAGGACCTCCTCCCTGACCCGGAGAGGGCACTACCCTTTTCCGGCTCAAGACCATGGCCTCGGATTTGGAGGAACTGATCTTCATCCCGGCCATGTCGCATTTGGCTGCGAACTGCTCCAGCGAAAGCTGTAGCTCACGAAGACCACATCATCTGCAAAAACCAGAGAAGCAATCTTAAGGCCACCAAAATGGATCCCCTCAACACCTTGGCTGCACCTAGAAATTCTGTCCATAAAAGTTATGAACAGAATCGGTGACAAAGGGCAACCTTGGCGGAGTCCAACTCTCACCAGGAACAAGCCCGACTTTCTGCCGGTGATGCGGACAAGGCTCTGACACCGGTCATACAGGGACCTAACAGCCCATATCAAAGGGCCCGGTACCCCATACTCCCAGAGTACCCCCCACAGGGTTCCCCGAGGGGCGCAGTCGAACGCCTTCTCCAAGTCCACAAAGCACATGTAGACCGGTTGGGCAAACTCCCACGCACCCTCAAGGACCCTGCTGAGAGTGTAGAGCTGGTCCAGTGTTCCACGGCCAGGACGAAAACCGCATTGTTCCTCCTGAATCCGAGGTTCGACTATCCCACGGACCCTCCTCTCCAGAACCCCCGAATAGACCTTACCAGGGAGGCTTAAGAGCGTGATTCCCCTGTAGTTGGAACACACTCTATGGTCCCCCTTTTTGAATAGGGGGACCACCACCCCGGTCTGCCAATCCAGGGGAACTTCCCCCGATGTCCATGTAATATTTCAGTCGCGTAAGCCAACACAACCCTACAACATCAAGAGCCTTAAGGAATTCCAGGCGAATTTCATCCACCCCTGGGGCCCTGCCACTGAGGAGCTCTTTAACCACCTCGGTGACCTCAGCACCAGAGATTGGAGGGCCCAACCCAGAGTCCCCAGGCTCCACTTCCTCAGTGGAAGACGTGCCTCTGGGATTGAGGAGGTCTTCAAAGTATTCCGCCCACCGACCCACAACATCCTGAGTTGAGGTCAACAGCACACCATTCCCACTATAAACAGTGTTGGTGGTGTACCGCTTTCCCCCCCGAGACGCCGGATGGTGGACCAGAATCGCCTCAAAGCCATGCGGAAGTCATTCTCCATGGCCTCTCCGAACTCCTCCCATGCCCGAGTTTTTGCCTCAGTGACCACCCGAGCCGCATGTCGTTTGGACTGCCGGTACCCATCAGCTGCTTCTGGGGTCCCACAGGCCAAAAAGGTCCGATAGGACTCCTTCTTCTGCCTGACAGCATCCCTCACCGATGGTGTCCACCATCGGGTTCAAGGGTTGCTGCTGCGACAGGCACCGACAACCTTGCGGCCGCAGCTCCGATAAGCCGCCTCGACAATAGAGGCACGAAACATGGTCCACTCAGACTCAATGTCCCCCACCTCCCTCGGAACATGTTCGAAGTTCTCCCGGAGGTGGGAATTAAAACGCTGTCTCACAGGAGACTCTGCCAGACGTTCCCAGCAAACCCTCACAATACGTATGGGTCTGCCAGGTCTGACCGGCATCCTCCCCCACCATCGGAGCCAACTCACCACCAGGTAGTGATCAGTGGACAGCTCCGCCCCTCTCTTCACCCGAGTGTCCAAGACATGTGGCCGCAGATCAGATGAGACGATGACAAAGTCGATCCAATAGATTCATCTTTAGTGTAATATTTCCATACTATTGATATATTTCTACCTGTTTGCCAAGACTGGGCCTGCTCCGCTCCATCCGTCTGCTTGGAAGAATCCATTTTGTAACCCGCGCCCAGTGCGGATCACGGGACGCAATGACGTAACGGCGACATAATGATGTCACTACGAATACTCGACTTGAAATTTAAAAACTCGATAGATGTCCTAGGAATCGATGTGTAGATTACTCGAGTAGTCTGTTAACGCCTTAGTCTTGACCATTGCTCCTCGCACTTTGCTGAGCCATTCTGTTGTCCTCAGGAGTCACTGTCTGCCGAGTGCGGATTTCAGCCTCAGTGATATATTCAAACCGAACTGTCTCTGATAGCCATCAGTTCGGTTAAGCTGTACTTGAGCCGTGAATTTAGCACTGAACTAGTGCCTAAAACAGCCTCATAGGAATTAAACTACAAAACAGATTCCAAAAAAGTTGGGACACTAAACAAATTGTGAATAAAAACTGAATGCAATGATGTTGAGATGGCAAATGTTAATATTTTATTCATAATATAACATAGATGACAGATCAAAAGTTTAATCTGAGTAAATGTAACATTTTAAAGGAAAACTATGTTGATTCAAAATTTCACAGTGTCAACAAATCCCAAAAAAGTTGGGACAAGTAGCAATAAGTGGCTTGAAAAAGGAAATTTAACATATAACAAACAGCTGGAAGATCAATTAACACTAATTAGGTCAACTGACAACATGATTGGGTATAAAAAGAGCTTCTCAGAGTGTCAGTGTCTCTCAGAAGCCAAGATCGTAAGAGGATCACCAATTCCACCATTGTTGCGCAGAAAGATAGTGCAGCAATACCAGAATGGTGTTACCCAGCGTAAAATAGCAAAGACTTTTAAGTTATCATCATCAACCGTGCATAACATCATCAAAAGATTCAGAGAATCTGGAACAATCGCTGTGCGTAAGGGTCAAGGCCGTAAAACTCTACTGGATGCTCGTGATCTCCGGGCCCTTAAACGTCACTGCACCTCAAACAGGAATGCCACTGTCAAGGAAATAACAGAATGGGCTCAGGAATACTTCCAGAAAGCATTGTCGGTTAACACAATCCACTGTGCCATCCGCCGTTGCCAGCTGAAACTCTACAGTGCAAAGAGGAAGCCATGTCTAAGCAAGCTCCACAAGCTCAGATGTTTGCACTGGGCCAGGGATCATTTAAAATGGAGTGTGGCAAAATGGAAGACTGTTCTGTGGTCAGATGAGTCACGATTTGAAGTTCTTTATGGAACACTGGGACGCCATGTCATCCGGACCAGAGAGGACAAGGATAGCCCACCATTAATGCAGAGAACTATGTTCAGGTTCTAGAACAACATATGCCCCCAACTAGACGTCATCTCTTTCAGGGAAGACTCTGCATTTTTCAACACGATAATGCCAGACCACATTCTGTAGCAATCACAACATCATGGCTACGTAGGAGAAGGATCCGGGTACTGAAATGGCCAGCCTGCAGTCCAGATCTTTCACCTATAGAGAACATTTGGCGCATCATAAAGATGAAGGTGCGACAAAGAAGGCCCAAGACGATTGAACAGTTAGAGGCCTGTATTAGACATGAATGGGAGAGCATTCCCATTTCTAAACTTGAGAAACTGGTCTCTTCTGTCCCCAGACATCTGTTGAGTGTTGTAAGAAGAAGGGGGGATGCCACACAGTTGTAAAAAGGGACTTGTCACAACTTTTTTGGGATTTGTTGACGCCATGAAATTTGGAAACACCAGATTTTTCCCTTAAAATGATACATTCTCTCAGTTTAAACTTTTGATCTGTGATTTGTGTTCTATTCTGAATAAAATATTAGATGTTCGCACCTCCACATCATTGCATGCAGTTTTTATTCACAATTTGTTTAGTGCCCCAACTTTTTTGGAATCCGGTTTGTAATTAAAATAAGGCTTAAGCCCGGTAGCATGAGAAACTGCTGCACTTCTGTGCGCCGCCATAGCAACCTTTGCATGTTTGTGTCTTAGTTCTGATGTGTTTGAGTCAAAACAAAGAGGCGATTTTTGAATGTGAAGCTGCAGCTTCTGTGTTAGAAGCAGGATGGAGCCATAGACACAGAAGTCAACAGAGATTAAGATTAAGAACTTTCTCGGATAGAAGAGGCAGAGATGAAAAAGAAAAACAGAGTCTGAGACAAAGTGAGGACTTCGAAAAGGAAGTCTTAGTTTTAGAAGAGCAAAGAGAAGAAGAGTGCTTCGAGAGCCACACTCCTACCTGTGCCCGATGCCTGGCCTGATGTCATCAACCTTCGGTAATCATTGACCGTGTGCTCTGGTGTTTCCTTTAAATGGTAAATGGACTGTACTTATATAGTGCTTTTCTATCTTATTAAGATACTCAAAGTTCTTTATAACACAATCTGTGCCCTCATTTACCCATTCATACAGTGTTCTACTACACTGCCTGGCCAAAAAAAGTCACCACCCCAAAAAATAAGTCACACACTGATATTTTGTTGGACCACCTTTAGCTTTGAGTACAGCATGCATTTGCTATGGCATTGTTTTGATAAGCTTCTGCAATGTCACAAGATCTATTTCCATTCAGTGTTGCATTAATTTTTCACCAAGATCTTGCATTGATGACTAAACACTAGGCATGATGGATGCATCACTTCACCTACCTCTCTTCTTACCCCGATGTGCCCATCACTCTGGAACAGGGTAAATCTGGACTCATCAGACCACATGACTTTCTTCCATTGCTTCAGAGTCCAATCTTTATGCTCCCTAGCAAATTGAAACCTTTTTTTCCAGTTAGCCTCACTGATTATTGGTTTTCTTAAGGCTACACAGCTGTTCAGTCCCAATCCCTTGAGCTCCCTTCGCACTGTGCATGTAGAAATGCTCTTACTTTCACTATTAAACATAGCCCTGAGTGCTACTGTTGTTTTACTTCCATTTGATTTCATCAAACATTTAAGTGATTGCCAATCACGATCATTCAGGATTTTATTCCAGCCACATTTCTTCCTTGAAGACGATGGGTCCCCACTATCCTTCCAGTTTGTAATAATGCGTTGGACAGTTCTTAACCCAATTTTAGTAGTTTCTGCAATCTCCTTAGATGTTTTCTCTGCTTGATGCATGCCAGTGATTTGACCATTCTCAAACAGACCGACATCTTTTCCACGAACTCGCGATGTGTCTTTTGATATGGTTGTTTAAGAAATGAGAAGCAACTCATTGCACCAGTTGGGATTAAATAACTTGTTGCGAGCTGAAAGATAATCGCCCATGCAGTAATTATCCAATAGGAGGCTCGTACCTATTTGCTTAGTTAAATCCAGGTGGCGACTTTTTTTTGGCCGGGCAGTGTATATCCATACAAGAATAATCAGTGCTTTATCACATTCATACACTGATGGGACACACATCGGAGCAATGAGGGGTGCAGTGTCTTGCCCAGGGACACTTCAACATGTGACTGATCGTAGAATCGAACCCCCAACTCTCGCACTGGAGAACGACTTCTCTAACCACTCAGACACAGCCGCCCTCCCCTTTACTGTGTTTTATAACCATTAAATTCTACAAAAGTGATTACTGCTTAAGGGTACTTGGGACTATGATGGTGGGTGTTGTGCTATATAGTGGAGTTATTTCTGAAAAGCAAAAAAGTGTTAGAACATTCAAAATTTTTTATAATAATTGCAAATAATAAATCAAGATTATTAATTTAGGTTGTAATCAAATTAACACAGTGTTTCATGAATAAGTCAAAGGTTTTTTTAAGTTAAAAAATGTAGACATTCTATCACTCTAAGCTCTTTAGTCATCCACCAATGATATTTGTGCACAAAACAATCAGAAATTATTCAGGTTAAATAAGCTTCACACATGAAGAAGACCTGGTTATGTTCCACGACCCACATTATTAGAAAATGGCTAGATGGCAGCAAATTAAAAAAAAAAACCTCCTGTGTAAAAGCAATCATGGCTTTTAGTACTCACCAAAGAGATTTTTCCTGCTATTTTTCTCTCTTTTCTTTTGAAAGTTTCCTTTAAACTGTGTTGCTTAGTCGTATTAGCTTTAGGTAAAGTTAATACATTCTTTTAGGGCTATTTTTCTTCTGGTTTTATCAGTGAAGCGCTTATAATGCAGCCCATGATATCTCCATATCCATCTTCTACCACTTATCCGTAGTTGGGTCATGGAGGCAACAGTTCCAGGAGAAAACCCCAGACATCCCTCTCCCCAGGGACACTTTCCAGCTTGTTCTGGGGGACCCCAAGGCGTTCCCAGGCCAAAGAAGATACACAATCCCTCCAGCAACTTCTGGGTCTTTACCTTTGGACTCAGCTCTTTCTTCACCACAAATGCCCAAAACAACCTCCTCATTACTTACTACTGTTATTACATTTGTTAAATCCTCTAATAAGGCAGTACGGTGGCGCAACTGGTAGAGCTGCTGCCTTTCAGCGAGAAGGTTGCCTGTTCAAATCCTGGTCCGGGGGCTCTTGTGGGTGGAGTTTGCATGTTCTCACTTTGCATGCGTGGGTTTTCTCCGGGTACTCCGGTTTCCTCCCACAGACCAAAAACATGCATGTTAGGCTGATTGGTAACTCTAAATTTTCTCTAGGTGAGAGTGAGAGAGTGAATGGTTGTTTGTCTCTATGCAGCCCTGTGAAGGACTTGCGACCTGTCCAGGGTGTACCCCGCCCCTCGCACAGTGAATGCTGGACATGGGCACTGGCGACCCCCGTGACCCAAAATGGAAGAAGCAGGTAAAAGATAATGGATGGATGGATATCTTCTAATAATTAAAACCATTGTTGTTAAAGGTATTTCCAAAAAGTTCAATCTGGTCCTCTGGACATTAAAAAAAAAAAAAAAAAAGAAAAAAATGTAGAAACGTTTCGTCTCTCATCCGAAAGACTTCCTCAGTCTGAGGTGCTGTATTCAGCTCAGTCTCTTAAATAGCACCTTCTCAGAGTGGATCAACCAGTTTGCTGCTGACAACCAAAACCAGCTGTTCACATGGTCAAGAGGTTAAAGGTATTCCCTGTAATACTTTGTGCAGCTTTTATATTTACTCATCTAATTTCATACATGTGGATGTATTAACTGTTCATCAGCTGTGTTCAATATGTACAATATTATTTTTCACATCATTAACAGTTTCCCAGCAGCACCTCCAAGTATCTCCAATGGACCAGTAACCATAGAAAAATGTGTACGCCAGACATAATATTTGTGTGTACGTTCCCACGCTCATTTCGTTCTCAATGCATCTTAAGTTTTTGTGTGAAAAAGGACGTATGCCACATTTTTGTGTGTAAACGACCTTTGTGCATGATGTTCATGGGCTCTCTGTTTTGCACTTCCTCCATGTAAAGTTTGGCCACAATCAGTGACACTGGAGATCTTATGGTACAACCAGGCTTCTGTCTGTAAAAACTGTTACTGAACTTGAAATACATAGTGGAAAGACAGAGGTTCTGTAGTGTACAGATCTGGTCCAGGGTGAAATTGGTCTTGTGTTTGCATGAACTTCTGTGAAACTTTGAACATGTGAGCCATTTGAAGATGCCATCAGTCTTTGTAAATTTTGGCTGTGTTCAGATTAGCTATTGGCTCGTCAGTCTAGTCAGCCTTAAACTCTTTCTTCAAACTGAGGCTGTTCAAAACATTATCCTCAACAAGTAGGTTATTAATAATTTATCATCTTTCAACAGAATCCCACTTCAAACTGAACTATCCCTTTAAAGTACTGAGAACATGTTCATCTCTTCTTTTCTTTGTGGTTTACTGTTATGTCTACATTCTGTGTCTCTAACATGTCTGATGTTGCAGCTGTGAACAGTTTGTCTCTCTGGCAAAGAGTCAGATCAGTTTTTGTCACATGAGTCACGTTAGAGTTGTTTTCTTCTCCAAGACTCATTTAGAGTGTGATATTTTTGGAGTGCTACTGTTAAAGCATGGCTGTTTTTGTTGGATGAGGTCATTGGTTCACTCACTGACTCACTCTGTGATCACAGGCAGGAAGTCGTGGAGGAGGAGAGACTCTGGATGACCCTCGTGAACCTTGGAGAAGACTGAGATTAAATCAGTAAAGCAGACAGTGAAGTCACACTCGGGTAGAATATTAAAGGAAACCTAATATGCCTCTTTCTCACAAGTTGACATAAAGGTCTCTGAGGTTTGGAACATACCTTTGGTCAAAATACAGCAGGGTTACAGTAGGTTTAGGTTTATTTGTCATATGCAGGTCAACACAAGGTCAACAATGCAAAGAAATGCTGAGCCAAGCCAAGTCAACTTTATTTATAGAGCACATTTAAAACAGAACCTGTTATCAAAGTGCTTAACAACAACAACAACAACAACAACAACAACAACAACAACAATCAATGAGTAAATTAAAGAGAAAAATATATAAACATATACATACACAATACACTAATAATGTTAATAACTGAAAAAATAATAAAAAGCATAGGGTCACAGATTAAAAAAACACTAGATCAATTTACACTGTGTGAAATGCCTGCGAGAACAGATGTGTTTTTAGGAGGGATTTGAAGTGAGGAAGGGAGGTGGCCTGCCTGATGTTGGGGGGCAGGTTGTTCCACAGTTTGGGGCCCATGACTGAAAAAGCCCGATCTCCTCTGAGCTTCAGTCTTGTTTTTGGAACAGCCAAAAGCAGCTGATCAGATGATCTCAGGGCCCGAGAGGGAACGTAAGGTTCCAGAAGCTCAGAGAGGTAAAGGAGTGCGAGGCCATTTAGGCATTTGAAGGTCAGCAGAAGAATTTTAAAAACTATCCTCCTAGGAACAGGGAGCCATTGAAGGGAGGACACAACTGGAGTAATATGTTCAGACCTATGAGTTCCGGTTAAAAGCCGAGCAGCAGCATTCTGGACAAGCTGAAGACGTGAGATGGAGGCCTGGCTGATCCCAGCACACAGTGCGTTGCAATAGTCCAATCGGGTCGTGACAAAGGCGTGGCCTAGTTTCTCAAGGTCGGGTCTGGACAACACTGGCTTGAGTTTAGCTACCTGAGGACAAGAAGAACCGTCTCGACTCGCCTAAAAAACAAGAAATACCAAAGCATGCAACAAAAATACAAAAACAAGGTTCTAAAGTGAAAAAGAAATGCATCTACAGCAGCATGGTCCTAGCAGAGTGGTTCTGTTGGCAGTGTGGTCACAAAAACACTTAAAACAAAAACAACAGGAACACAAAAATAACGAGTTGAAGCGAAGTTCCCATCAATCAGTGCTGCCATATTGCGGCACATGTGACATCACATGATGTCATCCATCCAGCAGTACCAGAGTCCACAGGGCTGGTTTGTTTTTGATGGATTTGTGTTTGTTGGGACAGTTCATTCACAGCCAGTTTGATTATTGTAGCATTTTCTAAAACAAATAAAACAAGAAGGACTATGCACTATGTCCCTCGTTACTGAACGACTTGAACAGTGAATGTTTGTAGTTTTTGAGATGAGTGTTTTTCTGGACTGGAATTGAACATAATGAGAGGTGCAAGATGGTCATGTGAAAAGTTAAACTGTGGAGAAGAAGAGATGGAGAGTTCTTTTTTATTTGTTTGTTTGTGTTTTATTATTCTGGTGGTGAAGAATGGTGGATCCTGGTGAGTGGAGGGAGACATTTTATCCATCACCAGACCCAATGGTGGAACTGGGGTTGGGTGGGGGTGGCAGTGGTGGCCTTGACCACCTTAGATTCATCTTCGGCCACACCAGTCATTTGAGGAAACTATACATTTAAGCTACATAAAAACTAATAAGCATAGTTTCCTCAGATGATAGAGGTGGTCAGTTTACTTTATATATATAATATATATAAATATATGTGGTGGCCATCTTGGATTTTGACGTGGCACTCAGTTTTCAATGGTGACCATTTTAGATGCAGCCACACACCAGGATGGAAGCCAGTACCTCACTTGTTTTTTCCAAGTTATCGCGCCCACAACATTCATGCACAGATGGATGGAGGGTGTTTCCAGTTCCCATCTTTTTGCTCCACAACGGGGGACAACAAGACAGAGGTCAGGTTAGCACACACACAGCTGTACTATAGTACCACGGTCATCATCATTATGGTTTGTAGACGTAAGAGTGGCTGACACAAGGAGCTCGAGTAAAACAACTTTATTTAACAAAACAAAAAGCTGACACTGCAGAAAGTGAAAAAAAGAAAAAGCGGAAGTCAAGGAGAAATGTAGGAGGACTGGACACGGCATCAAGAACACACACAATGCCCGACTGAAGGTAGAGTGGAGATATGGTGACTTTATGAACGGGGGCTGATGAACAGAGTGGACACCTGAGGGAAATGACAACAAGGAACAGGTGAGAGTGGGTGGGGCAAGGAGCTGAGGAGCAGAAATTGACTGAGGATGAAGAGTCAGACGGAAGCTGGAAAATCCCTGAAAACAACAACAACAAAAAACAACAACAATGAGGGAAAAATAAATCAAAAGAGAAAGAATGAATAAAAAAATAAATACTACCAGAAACAAGTGAACAGAGAACCATGTCTCCTCAGACCTAACAGACGTCTCCTCAGACCTGTCCCTGTAAAACATTCAAACCAACACTTTCACCTCTTTGTCCCCCCACATCTTGCAGCTCAACGCCCCGGAGGGTCCCTTTGCTCCAGTCCTCAGTTCCTCTGAGCTGCTCAGTGACACTTTGAAAAACGGCCATTTTCCTGTTTGCAGGGCAGGAGTCACCTGATAGTTACGGCCGCTGTCAGGTAGGACCTTGAACCCTCAACAAGTTGGTTCTTCTGAAAGGAAAGAAGCTTTCTACCAGATGGAGTTGGTGTGTTTTTAATTAACAGTGAGCTGGGATGAACAGAGATTCTGGCCTGTTTAAAGCTACAATGTGGGTGGGGGTGGGGGGGGGGGGGGGGGGGGGGGGGGTAGAAGTCCATGCACCACAGAGACACAAACTTCTTCAGCTGTGGGTTAAACAGACATTTCTGCAGAACTTTCTCTTCTAAAGCCCAGAAGTAAATGAGGACATACTTCTGTAATAACACAAGTCCGGCTGTCTCACATCAGATAATATGTTTGTAAAGTGATTCTGTAGGAGATATTGGACATTATATCCATCCACCCATTTTCTTCCGCTTATCCGGTGTTGGGTCGCGGGGGTAGCAGCTTAAGTAGGGAGGCCCAGACTTCCCTCTCCCCAGCCACTTTGGCCAGCTCCTCCGTCGGAATCCCGAGACGTTCCCAGGCCAGCCGAGAAATATAGTACCTCCAACATGTCCTGGTCTTCCTCTGAGTGTCCTCCCGGTGGGACATGTCTGGAACACCTCACCAGGGAGGCATCCAGGAGGCATCCTAATCAGATGCCCGAGCCACTTCAACTGGCTCCTCTCGACATGGAGGAGCAGCAGCTCTACTCTGAGTCCCTCCCGGATGATCGAGCTTCTCACCCTGTCTCTAAGGGAGAGCCCAGACACCATCCATCCATCCATTATCTTTTACCCGCTTCTTCCATTTTGGGTCACAGGGGTCGCCGGTGCCCATGTCCAGCAATCACTGTGCGAGGGGCAGGATACACCCTGGACATGTTGCAAGTCCATCACAGGGTCACATAGAGACAAACGAGACAAACAGCCATTCACTCTCTCACTCACACCTAGGGACAATTTTGAGTTACCAATCAACCTAACATGCATGTTTTTGGTCTGTGGGAGGAAACCGGAGTACCCAGAGAAAACCCACGCATGCACGGAGAGAACATGCAAACTCCACCCAGAAAGGCTCCCGGACTGGGATTTTAACCAGGAACCTGCTCGCTGAGAGACAGCAGCTCTACCAGTTGCGCCACCATGCTGCCCCAGCCCAAACACCCTGTGAAGAAAACTCGTTTCAGCTGCTTGTATCCGAGATCTTGTTCTTTCGGTCACGACCCAAAGCTCATGACCACTGATGAGGGTAGGAACGTAGATCGATTGGTAAATTGAGAGTTTCGCCTTTTGACTCAGCTCTGTCTTCACCATGACAGACCTGTACAGCGCCCGCTTCACTGCAGATGTTGCACCTATCTGCCTATCGATCTCTTGCTTAATTTTTCCCTCATTCTTGAACAAGACCCCAAGACACTTGAACTTCTCCACTTGGGGCAGGACCTCCTCCCTGACCCGGAGAGGGCACGCTACCCTTTTCCGGCTCAAGACCAAGGCCTTGGATTTGGAGGAACTAATTTTCATCCTGGCTGCACCTAGAAATTCTGTCCATAAAAGTTATGAAAAGAATCGGTGACAAAGGGCAACCTTGGCAGAGTCCAACTCTCACTGGGAATGAGCCCAACTTACTGCCGACAATGCAGACCAAGGTCTGACACCGTTCATACAGGGACCTAACAGCCCATATCAAAGGGCCTGGTACCCCATACTCCCAGAGTAACCCCCACAGGGTTCCCCAAGGGATGCGGTCAAATGCCTTCTCCAAGTCCACAAAGCACATGTAGACTGGTTGAGCAAACTCCCACCCACTCTCTAGGACGCTGCTGAGAGTGTAAAACTGGTCCAGTGTTCCACGACCAGGACGAAAACAGCATTGCTCCTCCTGAATCCGAGGTTCGACTATCTGAGGGACCCTCCTCTCTAGAACTCCCGAATAGACCTTACCAGGGAGGCTTAAGAGCGTGATCCCCCCTGTAGTTGGAACACACTCTACGGTCCCCCTTTTTGAATAGGGGGACCACCACCCCGGTCTGCCAATCCAGGGGAACTTCCCCCAATGTCCACGCAATATTGCAGAGTCATGTAAGCCAACACAACCCTACAACATCCAGAACCTTAAGGAACTCCAGGCAAATCTCATCCACCCCTGGGGCCCTGCCAACAAGGAGCTTTTTAACCACCTCAGTGACACCAGCACCAGAGATTGGAGAGCCTGACCCAAAGTCCCCAGGCTCCGCTTCCTCAGTGGAAGACGTGCCGGTGGGATTGAGGAGGTTTTCAAAGTATTCTGCCCACCGGCCCACGACTAGGGCTAAGTACCAAACCGAGGTTCTTTTATGGCACCCACCGAACTGCACCGGTTGGTGTATGTATTGAAACGTCACTCTTTTTTCGGTGTCAAGTTTCGGTATTGGCTGTAAGGTGTCACGTGGTTTCAGCATGCAGGCAGGTAAAACACCAGACATATGACAAAACAGACTACGTGTTTATACCCAGAACTGTATAGAGCTGTCGCACCTAACCTATGTATAATGTATGTCTATGGTGCTGGTGACGCCCACAGATCTCACCAGCAGAAAGTTGCTCCGTGTTTCTCTGCAAGAAGACAAGAAGCAGCCTCCCTCCTCCTCCTCTCAGCGTTAGTCAGTCTCTGTGTGTGTGTGTGAAATGGACTGAATCAACATTCCACAGCCGGACTCGTCTTCATCAAAGAACTCCCGAGGACGGCTCTGTGTCTGTGTTTCAGATGGTGAGTTTACGTTTGTTAACCTGACTGAACTAACTGAAAATGTTGGATTTTATACCTGGATTATTAAGCATGGACTTTGTTACATTTGTTAACGTTACTGCAGCTTAACACGTACATCACGGTGAAATGACGCTAACTTTAAGATATTAGTGTGTGTCACGCTCAGCGGCCCCCGCTGCCCCCCATCTGTTCAAGCTGTTCAAGGCTCCTTACACCACAGCCCCTGTTTTAAGATCATTCACATTTTTTCCTGCTTTAGTTTTGAGTTCCCCTCTTGTTCATTCAGCACCTGTCACCCTGCGCCACGCCCCCTCCACCATCTACTGCAATCTACGTTCACGAGCAACACCTGTTCAGTCCACTATTTAAGCTCCCTGTTTCCCCTCAGTGGGTACCAGATAATTATATGTTCTTCCCGTAGATATCCAGCGTTCCCTCTTCGTATCACAGTTCTCGACCATAGCTTTTCCCACGACCTCTCGTTCTCGCCTTTGCCCCCGGACTGGATTCCTCACCTATATCTGACCATAATGATTGCTTTTCCTCCTTGCCCACGATTTTTGGATTCCCCTTTTGGTTCTTTTGCCTGGCCGCATTCCTCTCTGGTTTTGATCCTTGCCTGTGTAGTGAACCAGATGACCTGATGATCTGACCCTCATCTGACCCTGA
>NC_056509.1:9221987-9224951 GCF_014905685.2 Nematolebias whitei
AATCCATTTACAATTTCATTTTCATCATGGATTTCATCGTCATCCTTCAAAAAATATTGTGAAATACCTGTTTTTGCTTTATGACTTTTCAGAACACTATTTATTACTCGCCATGTAGCTTTCATATCACCATTACTTTTATTTAATAAATCACTATAATATTCCTTCTTGTGTTTCCTTATAATCGCTACTAATTTATTTTTATACTTCTTATATTTCTCTCCAGCCTCTTGTGTTCTCAATTTCAAGAAACATGTATACAAATAATTCTTTTTTTTACAAGCATTTCTCAACCCTTTCGTCATCCATGGTTGGTCAACAACATTTCTCTTTGTATAATTATTTTGCACACAATTCTTTTCATACAGAGCTCCCAAAATATTCATAAACTCATCATATGATCTGTTCACATCATCAACATACACGTCTTTCCAGCTTTGTTTATGTAAATCATCTTTTAATTTGTCCATTGCTTTTTTTATGTTTATTGTTTTTTTCTTAATTGTAATTTCTTTTGTAATGCTTTGATCTTTTTTATAAATCATGAAAACTGGTAAATGATCACTCAAATCATTTGTTAAAATACCTCCCATCACATCCCCATTTGTTACATTTGTGAAAATATTATCGATTATTGTAGCACTATGAGTTGTAATTCTTGTTGGTTTTGATATTAACGGATAAAGATTTAAACTATACAATGAATTTGTAAATGTACTGATGTTGTTTGAATCTGTTTTATTTCCCAGGTCAATATTAAAGTCTCCACAGAAAAAAATGCTTTTATTAAAACTCTTGTCCAATAGTTGTACGATTTTATCAATGAATATTTCTATATTTGATCCTGGAGATCGATATACACAACTTATCAATATGTTTTTATCATTCTTGTTTATTATTTCTACTGTTATTATTTCCATGATATTATCAACAATGATTGACATTTCATTAATTAATTTACATTTTATTTCATTTTTAACCAATAGAGCCACTCCACCACCTCTTTTGTTGCTTCTGTTCACATGATATAATTCATACCCTTCCATGTGAACATTATTTGTGTTTTCATCGTTGAGCCACGTCTCTGACAGTGCTATTATTGAAAAGGTTCTGTTTAGCTGTTTTAAATAATCTGTTATTTTGGATATATTTGCATTTAAACTTCTACTGTTAAAATGAATAATAGAGAGACCTCCATTTGTTATATTGATGTCATTAAACTGTTCTTCATTGTAATATTCACAGTCTTTTATTTCAGGGAAAAAATTTGTATCAATCACATCTTCAACATTGTATATTTTAAACTCTAAGTCTTCATATGTTGCCATGTTTTAATGTGTTTGTTTGTTTTATATTTTGTTAATTTCTTGTTTGTGAAGTTATGTCAATGATTTATCATCTGTCATCTCCAGAGCTCATTTTAGTTTTTCCAGATCTTTCAGGTCTTATTATTTTAGCCTGAGATCCTTCCTGTATTTTGATCCAGATGTTTCCATTTCTTGTCCAAGTTGATGCTATTTTTTTTCTGTTTTTTCAACCACCTTGTTTCACGTGCAATATTTCCATTTTTTTTAGTTAGGTGTTCGTTTATGTAAACATTTGTCCCCTTCAGTTTTTTTGCTTGCATTATCACATTGTTTCTTGATTTCCTGCTAATGAACTTGATGACTATGGATGGTTTGGCTTTATCTGATTTGTTGGGCAGTGTGTGACAGATTGAAATGTCCTCATGTTCGATGTCAATGTTTTTGTTTTGTAAAAAATTCACTACTTGCTCCTCCAGAGTCTGTAGTTCTTCCTGTGGTGCATCTTCTGCTGTGTTAGTACCAGCAACAACTCTTGCATAAGTTTGATTCCTAACTTCCAGTCCAGTGATCACCAAGTTGTCTAGTCTTGTGTATTGTTCCAAGTCTTCTACTTTTTGTTCCAGTTCAGCTATTTTTCTGTCTTTATTAGTCATCAGTTCTTTCAATTGTTTCACTTCTTCAGACAGTCCTGTCAGTAAATCACATTTAGCTGATACTTTAGTCACATCAGCACTCAATTTAGTCACTTCAGCACTCAATTTAGTCAGTTCAGCACTCAAAAAGTTCAAAGATTTTTTAACTTCCTCCATATCTTCAGAATTATTTTCCGACACTTGTCTCTTATCTCTGTGTTTGCTCGGCATTACTCACGATACTTCTGGATTATTGGTCTCAACTCTCAGAAGCACAGGATCCAGCCACGAGGTTCTCATGCTATTGTTGTTAGCCACGAGGTTCACAGGCTTATGATGTTAGCTTATGCTGTTAGCCGAGGCCTAGCCAGGTCCAGCCGAGGACTAGCGGCAACAACCTCCAGGTCCCACGCGGTCCCACGATTCACTCGGTCCAGCAGCCCCAATGGTGACAGACCAGGTCCCGGTTGCAACAGCTCCCAAATCCCACAGCTGCAGCCTAGCTTCCTCGGTTTCTGCGGCTCGCAGGTCCAACAGCGGCGGACCGGGTCTCCTCCGTAAACAGCTCGGTTCAGCGGCTCGCAGGTCCAACAGCGACGGACTGGGTCTCCGCCGCAGACCGCTCGGTTCAGCGGCTCGCAGGTCCAACAGCGGCGGACCGGGTCTCCTCCGTAAACAGCTCGGTTCAGCGGCTCGCAGGTCCAACAGCGGCGGACCGGGTCACCGACGTAAACAGCTCGGTTCAGCGGCTCGCAGGTTCAACAGCGGCGGACTGGGTCTCCGCCGCAGACCGCTCAGTTCCAGCGGCTCGCAGGTCCAACAGCGGCGGACCGGGTCCCCTCCGTAAACAGCCCGGTTCAGCGGCTCGCAGGTCCAAACGGCGGCGGACCGGGTCTCCGCAGGCCTCACTAGCCGAAGTAGCTCTCTGACCAGCTCGTTAGCCAAACGTTAGCTAAACTCGTGGCTCAGCATCCACGGTTCAGAGCGCGCAGACTTCCTTCTTCCACCTGTTCTGTATATATATA
>NC_056509.1:9225051-9231244 GCF_014905685.2 Nematolebias whitei
ATCCACATATGTATTATCTATATAGACATATACACATATACAGTTGGAGTCAGTTTTGTAAAGTTGGCAAAGTTAGCTAGTTAGCTAGCGGGAGCATCAGTCAACACCTCCTACTCCATGGGCGCCATCTTGGAACATGGCTTAGACTGCTGGAGGACAAACTGACCACAATTTTCACTCTGCTACTGTCTTTACTTATTCTGCTCAACCTGTTTTGTATTTGTAATTATTTTTTCTATCCTTAACATGTGTTTATTTGTCTTTCAGATACACCTGGACCTATACCTGGACCTACCATTCTGTGTTTGTCTGTCTCTCCTTCCTGTCCTCTCAACCAGCCGGCCAAAGCAGATGGCCGCTTGTCCTGAGCCTGGTTCTGCTGGAGGTTTCTTCCTTTTAAAAAGGGAGTTTTTTCTTTCCGTTGTTGCCTCTGTGCTTGCTCAGGATGGGAGACTGCAACGTAGCCAATATTCAACTTGTCTGCTGGATTCTTTAGATGGAGAACTTTACTAATTGGCTTTTATGTATGTGAATGTTTCTGTAAAGTGCCCTGAGACAACTTTGTTGTGATTTGGCGCTATATAAATAAACTGAATTGAATAGTCTGTTAAAGCCCTAGTTCTGACTGTCGTTTGTGCTTATGCACAAGCGGCAGTTCAGATTACCCACCCTTTTTGGAGTCCTTGTAGGGGGTAAATGGTAAATGGACTGTACTTATATAGCACTTTCTATCTTATTTCAAGATACTCAAAGCGCTTTACACTACAATCTGTGTCCTCATTTACCCATTCATACAGCACTCTACTAGATCTCTACAAAGCTAATGGAACAAATCATTCTAATGAGACTAATCAGTGTTTTAGAACACATTCATACATTGATGGGACACACATCAGAGGCTATGAGGGGTTCATTGTCTTGCCCAGGGACACTTCAGCATGTGGCTGCTGGTGGATTAGAACCCCCGACTCTCACATTGGAGGACAATTGCTCTAACCGCTCAGCCACAGCTGCCCCAAACTGGGTACTGGAGAGTGTGCCTCCTGGGGACTCCCTTGTTCTGCTGGGAGACTTCAATACTCACATGGGCAATGACGGTGAGACCTGGAGGGGTGTGGTTGGGAGGAACGGCCCCCCTGATTTGAACCCGAGTGGTGTTCTGTTGTTGGACTTCTGTGCTTGTCATGGATTGTCCATAACAAACAGCATGTTCAAGCATAAAGGTGACCATATGTGCTCTTGGCACCAGGACACTCTAGGCTGCAGTTTGATGATCAACTTTGTTGTCGTCTCATCTGATCTGTGGCCCCCATATCTTGGACACTCAGGTGAAGAGAGGGGCGAAGCTGTCCACTGACCACTACCTGGTAGTGAGTTGGCTCCGATGGTGGGGGAGGATGCCGGTCAGACTTGGCAGGCCCAAACGTATTGTAAGGGTTTGTTGGGAACATCTGGCAGAGTCTCCTGTGAGACAGAGCTTTAACTCCCACCTCTGGGAGAACTTCAAACATGTTCTGGGGGAGGTGAGGGACATTGAGCCCGAGTGGGCCATTTTCCATGCCTCTATTGTCAAGGCAGCTTATTAGAGCCGTGGCCGCAAGGTTGCCGGTCCTGTCGTGGCGGCAACCCTCAAATTCGGTGGTGGACACCAGCGGTGAGGGATGTTGTCAAGCTGAAGAAGGAGTCCTATCGGGCCTTTTTGGCCAGATGCAGCTGATGGGTACTGGCAGTCCAAGCAACAGGTGGCTCGGGTGGTCGCTGAGGCAAAAACTCGGGCATGGGAGGAGTTTGGAGAGGCCATGGAGAATGACTTCCGCACAGCTTCGAGACAATTCTGGGCCACCATCTGGTGTCACGGGGGGTGGGGAGTGAGCAGTCCACCACCAATACTGTTTATAGTGGGGGTGGTGTGCTGCTGACCTCAACTCGGGATGTTGTGGGTAGTGCTGGGTACCTTTCTAAAAAAATCGGTATCGGTACCGATGTCGGTACCTTCACTTCGGTGTCGGTTCCTGGACAGTTCTTTTTTCAGTACCAATTTTGTAATTAATATTAATTATAACAAGAATAAAATTGCGTTACACATTACAGTACATATTGTGAATTTTATTTTTTAACTTTGGTATTTCTATTCCAAGCAGTTTTCTTACATTAAAATAAACAAATAATTTCCACTTCAAAAGAACAGTTGCAAACAAGTGAAACGTCAGTGTCTAACGCTCACTGCTACACACTGAGGACCTTTTCACTTAACAGTTTTTCTTCAGAAACAACATGTCTGCTTTCTCTGGACACAAACAAGCCCACTCCTGGATGATGGTGTCTCCAGCAGTAGGAAGTGTTCTATCTGAGGCTGTAGATGATGATTGTTGCACACACAGATACCTGGTTGTCAAGTTTGATAGCACTAGCATAGGTCACTGGATTCACTAAGGTTAGAGTTGATGCAGACTTCTGTACCTCTGTGTCTCTTCCTGAATCTTTTCTGCGGTTCTCTGGGGTTTAGGGCTCTGATCATCTCCCTAATTGACATGAGAACAAAACATCAATAATAACATGGTTGTGTTATTATTACTCAAAAAACATTATCTAGGCTGAGAGACAAAAGTTGAACTGGTCAACAACTCATTTACAGCTTAACTTACCTCCACCATGCAGCTCCACTGTAGAAAAGACAGCAAACTTTTAACAACAAAGTCTGTGATTGTCCTGTGGCCCCCACCTCGCTTTTCTGTCTGTCCTCACCTCTGGGCCAGAACCTCCTGTGAGGAGAACATTAACATAAACATTAGTGAACTGTTTAAGCAGCTGACTGGATGGATGAGCAGTTTTACAAGCTAAGACTTATCTCTTACTGTCAATCTATAGTTAGCTTCTGAGTTTAACTAGCTACGTAGATAAAATAAATGTACACACTTGTCAAGAATTGGGGTGGATCGAACAAGCACAGACTTAGAAAAGGGTTTTAAAATGTTTATTTTTAAACCGGTGGCGTCTGGTAGGAGTTTCTGGTACTGGTACCGGACCGCTCTGGGGGAGACGGACAGATTAGTTGCTGTAAGCAGACTAGACTTAACAGAGGAAACAAGAATAAAGCCACTAACCTTCTGTCTCTGGAACCAGTCTGAGATGTGGGCCAAGTGGGTCCCGGCACTTGTCCGAATCTCCAGAGCAGGTAACATGCGCAAGGGCGCACAGAGCAGCATCACGCAGCGTGAGCACTAACAGGTAGTGAGGCTGGATGGGCGAGCTGTGACGCTGAGGGGTTTAGGCAGCAGAACTTTATTCAGGGGCAGACAAGGGTCAAAACCAGAGAGGAATGCAGCCAGGCAGAAGAACCAAAAGGGGAATCCAAAAATCGTGGTCAAGGAGGAAAAGCAGTCGTCAATATGGTCAGATATGGGCGAAGAATCCATTCCAGGGGCAAAGGCGAGAACGAGAGGTTGTGGGAAAAGCTTTGGTCGAGAACTGTGATACAAACAGGGAACACTGGATATCTACGGGAAGAACCTATAATTATCTGGCACCCACTGAGGGGAAACAGGGAGCTTAAATAGTGGACTGAACAGGTGTTGCTCGTGAACATAGATTGTGGTAGATGGTAGAGGGGGAGTGGCGCAGGGTGACAAGAGCTGAATGAATGAGAGGGGAACTCAAAACTAAAGCAGGAAAAATGTGAATGAACTTAAAACAGGGGCTGTGGTGTGAGGAGCAGAGGCTTGAACAGATGGGGGGGGGCAGCGGGGGCCGCTGAGCATGATATAGCCCCCCCTTTAAGGTCTGGCATCCTGAAGGACCACCAAAGAAAAAGAACTAACAAGGACTGGGCGGGTGGAGGGGGCACTGGAAGTGGGCAAAAAGGGCAAGTTGGAGGTCCGAAGGGACCTCCAGAGATGCCCCAAAACTCTGGTAGACGACCCGGCCACTGTCCAAAAAGTGGCAAAGTCCAGGTCAGATTGCCGTGTAAGCCTTGCTGGGGCCAGATCAAATGCAAGACCAGGACCAGTACCACACCAGGCAGGAAGATCAGAGCTGCAGCCCACATGGATGTCTTGGAGGCTTCAGCCGACATGGGGGTCCTGGAGGCTGCTTCAGTCAACATGGGGGTCCTGGAGGCCATTGCAGCCGACATGGGGATTCTGGAAGCTCCTGCAGCCATCATGAGAGTCCTGGAAGCCATCTCGGCCGACATGGGTCTACTGGAGGCTGCTTCGGCCAACATGGGGGTCCTGGAGGCCGTTGCAGCCGACATGGGGATCCTAGAAGCAGTCTCGGCCGACATGGGGGTCCTGGAGGCTGCTTCGGCTGACATGGGGGTCCTGGAGGCCGTTGCGACTGACATGGGGGTCCTGGAACCTGTTGCAGCCGACATGGGGGTCCTGGAAGCTCCTGCAGCCATCATGGGAGTCCTAGAAGCTGTTGCGGCTGACATGGGGGTCCTGGAGGCCGTTGCAGCCGACATGGAGGACTGAGGAGCTTCTGTAGTCAACATGGAGGGCTGTGGGGCAGCTGCAGCAGACATGGGGGGCTGTGGAGCTGCTGCAGCTGACATGGAGAGCTGTGGAGCTGCTGCAGCTGACATGGAGGGCTGTGGAGCTGCTTCTGTCATCATGGAGGGCTGAGGAGCTGCTGAAGCCAACATGGAGGACTGTGGAGCTGCTGCTGACATCATAGAGGGCTGTGGAGCTGCTGCTGCCATCATGGAGGGCTGAGGAGCTGCTGAAGCCAACATGGAGGGCTGTGGAGCTGCTGCTGACATCATGGAGGGCTGAGGAGCTGCTGTAGCCAACTTGGATGGCTGAGGAGTTTCTGCAGCCAACATGGAGGGCTGTGGAGCTGCTGCTGCTGCCATCATGGAGGGCTGAGGAGCTGCTGCAGCCAACTTGGAGGACTGTGGACCTGGCAAGGGGGTCTGAGGGACAGACATGGAGGCCTGCAGGGGAGCTGCACCTAACTTGGAGGCCTGGAACTCAGCTGGAGGTGGTGCAGGGGGAGCACAAATCGCAGCAAGCAAAGGGGCCAGGACAGCTGCAAACATGGTGGCCAGCGCTGCCGCCTGTGGAATCTGGGGTTCTGCAGCCGCTGGGGCCAGGGGCCAAGCCAATGCTGTCATGGGGGTTTTGGAGATTGCAGCAGCTGAAGAGAGGGTCTGGATTTCTGCAGCAGGCGACGTGGAGGCCTGGGGAGCTGCTGGGGTAGGCAACGTGGAGGCCTGGGGAGCTGCTGGGGCAGCTGGTCTGGGACTCTGTGGGACCACGGCAGCTGGTCTGGGACTCAGAGGGACCATGGCAGCTGGTCAGGGACTCTGTGGGACCACAGCAGTTGGTCTGGGATTCTGTGGGACCACGGCAGCTGGTCTGGGACTCTGTGGGACCACTGCAGCTGGTCTGGGACTCTGTGGGACAGCTAGAAACGTTGGGGGCAAGGGCTCTGAGGGCAGAGGGGCGGGACATCGGGAGGACCGGTACATTGTGCGCTTATGGCTCTTCTGAGGGCAAGGGACCTGGCAGGGAGGAAACCACAAATCCTCATCTTCATCCGACTCGTCCTACTGATCCCAAAAGGGGAACAGAAACTTGGGCTTGTTCATGAGGCAGAGAGCCCAATGCTGGGCTTCTCTCTTCTCTGCCTCACCCAAGAGGACAGGCTGAGCCTGAGGGAAACCTCCCGGTTTTATTGCCAGGCGGGTGCCTGTAAATTGATCCTCCAACTTACCAGAATGCCACCTCTGAGTCTGTGCTGGATCCATATTTGGCCAGATAATTCTGTCAAGAAATGGGGTGGATCAAACAAGTACAGACTCAGAAAAGGGTTTTAAAATTTTTATTTTTAAACCGGCGGTGTCTGGTAGGAGGTTCTGGTACTGGTACCGGACCACTCTAGGGGAGACAGACAGATTAGTTGCTGTAAGCAGACTAGACTGAACAGAGTAAACAAGAATAAAGCCACTAACCTTCTGTCTCTGGAACCAGTCTGAGATGTGGGCCAAGTGGGTCCCGGCACTGGTCCGAATCTCCAGAGCAGGTAACATGCGCAAGGGCGCACAGAGCAGCATCACGCAGCGTGAGCACGAACAGGTAGTGAGGCTGGATGGGCGAGCTGTGACGCTGTGGGGTTTAGGCAGCAGAACTTTATCCAGGGGCAGGTGTAGTGAGTCACGTAGGTACGTGTCACTTGTTGTATGACAAATATA
>NC_056509.1:9231344-9232897 GCF_014905685.2 Nematolebias whitei
AGACCAATATCCTTATTACCACAGTTCTCAAAAATTCTAGAAAAACTGTTTGTGACCAGATTAGATAAATTTATTACTAAACAAAACATTTTAAGTAGTAGTCAGTATGGGTTTAGAGCAAAAAACTCTACATCAATGGCTCTCATGGAAGTAATAGAACAAATAACTACTGCTGTCGATCAAAAACAGTATTGTGTTAGTATTTTTGATGATTTAAAAAAAGCATTCGATACTATTGACCACACTATTCTCCTTGAAAAATTAAATAAATATGGTATAAGAGGACCAGCATTACAATGGGTATCTGTAACGAGTCTGTATGGATCGGCACAACACCTGACTCAGGACAAAAATAAAATAAAAGGTTTTATTTTATTAAAGGCGTTTGTCTGAAGGATCTGAGCCTCAGTTCTGGTCCAATCTATGAAGACAGACAGGTTAGTGACTGCAAAAAGGTTCTGGGAGCTGAGAGGTGGTGTGCACGTCACTAACCTTCTGTGGCAGGAGCAGAGCTGAGACAGAGAACGTTGGAGGGCTGGGCAGGAAACAGAATCCAGGGACGTAGCAGGGGTCGAGAGCCAGGAGCTGTGTGAACAGGCAAAAGGATGAGCCGTAGTCGTGGTCGAAGAGGAGAGCGAAGTTGTACCATGTAGGCCAAGAGCGTGGTATTCAGACAGGGGCAAAGTCAAAGTGAGGAGTAATGAGGGAAGCTGTGGTCAAAAACGAAAAAACTAGGAACAAGCGAATGCTGGATAATTTACTGGCTGTGAGGCTTTCAATAATCTGGCACTGAGGAGAGTGAGAGTGGAGCTTAAGTAGTGAGCTGAACAGGTGTGGCAGGTGAGTGGTGATTGCAGAGACAGGGTGCAGCAGATGAGTGCAGATTGCTGAGAGAGAGTGACAGGAGCAGAAAATGGGTGATAGGCAGTGCAGGACCAAACAGGATGAAATAAACAGAAACTGAGGCAGGAAAAAACGTGAATGATCTTAAAACAGGGGCTGTGATATGAGGAGCAGAGGCTTAGGCAGATGGGGGTGGGCAGCGGGGGCCGCTGAGCGTGACAGGTATCTAGCTATTTAAAAGATAGGAAACAGTTTGTACAAATAAATGGTGTAAGATCTGACCTGTGCAATATCACTTGTGGAGTTCCTCAAGGCTCTGTACTTGGACCAAAGTTATTTATTTTATATGTGAATGACTTAGTGAATGTATCAGGACTCCTCAAATGTGTCCTTTTTGCAGATGACACCACATTTTTTTGTTTGGTTAAAGATGTAAAACGGATGTTGGAATTGATGAAGACAGAATTTGATAAAATACAAACTTGGTTTAAACTTAATAAATTATCATTAAATTTAGATAAAACTAAATACATGATATTTAGTAACAAAAAGAGAACTGTTGATGATCCATTTAAAATTGAGGGTGTTGAGATTTGTAGAGTTAATGAGATGAAATTTTTGGGTGTAATCATTGATGAACAGCTAACATGGAAAAATCACATCAATTCTGTAAGAACAAAAATATCTAAATCTATTGCAGTACTATACAA
>NC_056509.1:9232997-9242329 GCF_014905685.2 Nematolebias whitei
AATTCTGTAAGAACAAAAATATCTAAATCTATTGCAGTACTATACAAAGTCAGGGAATTATTAAATGATAAAGCTCTGTACATGTTGTATAACACAATCATTGTTCCACATTTAATCTATTGCATTGATGTTTGGGGGAAAGCGTGTAAAACATTTACAAAACCTATTTTTATTTTACAGAAAAGAGCTGTAAGAATTATCACCAGAAAGCATTACTGTCACCCATCAAGCACATTATTTTATCAACTGAAGTTACTGAAGTTCCATGATTTGGTAGATTACAGTATTTTATCAGTTATGTATGGGCTCAAAATAACACATTACCATTAAATATCCAAAGAAATTTTGTTAAAAGACAAAGTTGTTACAATCTTAAGGGGATAGAGATATTTGTCAAACCAAAATTCAGAACTAGTCTGAAGGGAAGGTCTACCTCAATCCAAGGAGTTGGATTGTGGAATGGTCTAGAGAGTGATGTTAAAAATGCCAAGTCAATGTGTACATTTAAGAAAAAGATCAAAGCTGAATTGTTAAAAAAATATATATGAAGTAGCTTAGTGTGTGTTTTGTATTAGAATTAGAAAAATTAGAAAGAGTTATTCATTTTGTTCTGTTACTTGAAGATTATTATGTCTGAAATAATTGTTTGAAAAAAGGGGCAGATATAATAAGATTTTTTCTTCTTTCTGCTGCCTTTCATTTTAAATCTTTTGTATCCTTTTTTTATATTGTTATGGAATTGTTTTGTACTTTTTTAAAATGAATAAACTATATACCATACCATACCATACCAAGCCTATAGCAGCACAACTAAGGGACAGCTCAGGAAACCCAAGCTGACCCTAACTAAAGGATTTAGCAAAAAGGAAAGTCTTAAGCCTAGTTTAAAGACTGGATAGTGTGTCAGCCTCACGGACAGAGATTAGAAGTTGGTTCCAGAAGTGAGGAGCCTGATAACTGAAAGATCTGCCTCCCATTCTGTTTTTGTAAATTCTAGGAACCACAAGTAAACCTGCAGTCTGAGAGCGAAGTGGTCTGTTAGGAAAATATGGAACAATAAGATCAGTAATATAAGATGGAGCTAGGTTGTTGAGAGCTTTGTAGGTTAGAAGTAAGATTTTGAATTCTATTCTGGATTTGACAGGGAGCCAATGGAGAGAAACTAAAACTGGAGAAATATGATCTCTCCTACTAACTCCGGTTAAGACTCTGGCAGCAGCATTTTGGATCAACTGAAGACGTTTTAAAGAAGTATTTGGACATCCAGATAATAAACCATTGCAATAGTCCAGTCTAGATGTGACAAATGCATGGACCAGTTTTTCTGCATCATTTTTAGATAAGATGTTTCTAATTTTAGCAATATTACGCAGGTGGAAGAAGGCAGTTCTAGTAATGTTGTTAATGTGGGGGATAAAAGACATGTCCTGATCAAAAATAACACCAAGATTTTTAACATTAGAGCTGGAGGACAGATTAATGCCATCTAAGGAGGGAGAAAGACTGAAAAATTCATTCCTAAGGTGCTCAGGTCCAAAAACCAAAACCTCAGTCTTGTCTGTGTTCAACAGGAGAAAATTAAGGGTCATCCAGGTTTTTATGTCTTTAAGACATGCTTGTAGTCTAAGTAGCTGATTGGATTCATTGGGTTTAATGGACAAATACAATTGTGTGTCATCAGCATAACAATGAAAATTTATCCCATGCTGTTTAATAACTTTACCTAATAGAAGCATATATAAAGTAAAGAGTATTGGCCCAAGCACTGAGCCCTGAGGAACTCCATGACTAACTTTGGTGTATGAAGAAGATTTATTATTTACATTTACAAACTGGACTCTATCAGATAGATATGATTTAAACCATTTTAGAGATGTTCCTGTAATCCCAATATCATATTCAAGCCTCTGTAGTAAAATATTGTGATCAACTGTATCAAATGCAGCACTGAGGTCTAACAGGACCAGTATAGACACAAGTCCATTGTCTGAGGCCATGAGAATATCATTAGTGACTTTTACTAGTGCTGTTTCTGTGCTATGATGAGCTCTAAAACTACTTGAGTAATCTACACATCGATTCCTAGGACATCTATCGAGTTTTTACATTTCATGTCGAGTATTCGTGGTGACATCATTACGTTGCCGTTACGTCATTGCGTCACGTGTCACGTGATCCGCACCGGGCGCAGGTTACACAATGGATTCCTCCAAGCAGACAGATGAAGCAAAGCAGGCCCAGTCTTGGCAAACATTCATTCAACCTTTATTTAGACAGGTAAATCCCACTGAGCCTCGAGGACTCATTTACAAGAGAGACCTGATTTCAACAAAGAATGATGACAATAATGGACAACAGCGACAACAATAAACAGTTATACAAAGTCATACAATTTTTTTTTTTTACATATAGGAAGGCTAGAAAAAAGAAAAGTAACAAAAAAAAACAGCTAGATTCTAAGGTGAATTTAGAAAACTAAAAACAGGAAAATGTCTGCATTGGTCCCTACCAGGAGTCCAACAGACTCTTAAAGCCACTTAGAGAGGTCAAGCTTGAGAGCTTCAAATCTTTTTGTAAGATATTCCAGGAAACAGGAGCGGAATAGGAGAAGGCCCTTTTGCCTAGTTCAGTCCGCACTGAGGGAACACTACAGGTAATAATGTCCTGAGAGCGCACACTGTAGCTGCACTCACGCAGAGACATGTAGGAGGAGATGTATGAAGGCAACAGACCAAGAAGTGATTTAAAGATGAAAATGTACTAGTGAGAGAGTAGGTAGGAAACAGGTAAAAATGCATCAATAGTATGTAAATATTTCACTAAAGATTAATCTTCCTGTTCAACTACGGTAAGGAAACAGAAAATGAATAAACTTTTTGACTGTTTGGAGCACGTTGCGAGCTGGTGTTACACCATATTCTGTGACCACCGTATGTGACTGTAGGGGCGGTGTTGCATGCACTGTTGCATGTCACAGAATATGGTGTAACACCGGGTCCAATCAACCGAACCAGAACCAGCTTCCTGTGACCTTGTTTCACAAACAAAAAGCAAAAAATATTCATTTCTAAACCTATTTAAAAAACCTATAAACATATTAATCTCTAAAACTAAACCTAATGCGCAACATTGCGGCGATGTTGCGGGGTGGTATAGCAGTTCAACACTCCCACTGTTTTAAGTTTCGTTTTTGACGTGCCACATGTTTCTTTTACTTTTGCTGCTTAATAATAATAACTAATAGTTTTGTTTTTCCTGTGACTTATTTGCAATATGATAAATGGTAGGAGCATAATATATGCTCCCAATGTTTTGTTGGTCTTTTTTTTTTTTTTTTGTAAATAATGACTTTTTTTTGCGGTTTTATATATTTATTTATTTTTGCATCTTTATATACTATGATGTCATCAGGTACTCAAGTTCTACTCGAGTTTTATTATGTTAATTTCAAGTTTAAAAATTATGTAGTCGTTCAACCCCTAGTCAGAATCCGTCCCCCCACACGTAGGCGGAGGGAGGCTACCCTCTCATTCACCGGGGTGAGCCCCAACATACAGGCACCAAGATGGGGGGCAATAAGTATGCCCACTCCTGCTCGGCACCTCTCACTGTGGGCAACTCCAGAGTGGAAGAGTGTCCAACCCCTCTCAAGGAAACTGGTTCCAGAGCCAGAGCCATGCGTAGAGATGAGTCCGACTATTTCTAGCCAGAACCTCTCAACCTCACACACCAGCTCAGGCTCCTTCCTCACCAGAGAGGTGACATTCAACGTCCCATAGCCAGCTTCTGTAGCCGAGGATCAGACCGCCAAGGTCCCCATCCTCATCCACCACTCATCCCACATTGCACCCGACCCCTTTGGCCCCTCCCACAGGTGGACATTACAATGAAAATTAAAATCAGGATACCAGAGTCCAGAAGAAGAAGTCTGGTCATCATCCGGCTCTCTCTAGGAAACATTCACAGAATAAAGGTGCAGAGGTTCCTCTCTTGTGGAACCAACTTCCAAATTTTGTCCATAAGACTGACACATTGTCCAGTTTTAAGACTTTCATTTTTGATAAATCCTATAGTTAGGGTTGGCTTGTTATGCTGCTATAGACTTAGATTGCTAGAGGACAAATTTACCTCATTTCCTTAAATTAATTGTTAAAATTAAAAAGTTTTTATTTGATATTATTTCTATTATAACATGTGATTCTATACCTGCCATTGTGTACCGTACTGTTACGATATTTTTGGACTGGGCCTATGGTTTTGATCTGCTCAGAGCCGGGATTAAAATGAAATTATGACCTGGTTCTGACTGGGTTAAACTGGGCCAGCAGCTCTAAAGAGAGTCTCCCTGGGATTCAATATCTGTCACGGAATAGAGTTTGATCTGCTTGCCACATCACGTAGAAAGGCTTGTGAAGCACCGTCTCATATTTCCTAACACGTCAGTCCACATAAGATCCACTGAGGTCACACTTAGTCACACCCCCTCATACACTGACAGGTTGAGCTCTCCTTCTGCGAAGGCGGAGCCTTAGGACCCTATAAACGAGTAATGACACGGGACATCGGGGCTCTTCCGGGTCTGTGAATGCATCGCAGACCGGAGAGTCTAGCGCTGTAAAACTAAACTGTTCCTGCCTTTTTTAATATAATTGATAAAACTTGATGTGTCCTTGATTTATTGATAGTATGAGTTGCCACTTCTGAGAGAGACAGAACCAGAGGAAGCAGTGGGGGCTGGCTGAGGGTCCAGGGTCAGAGAGGAAGCCTGAGGCCCACGGCTAGCCGTAGCTAGCTGCAGTGACTGATGACCCGCAGTCAGCTCCAAAACGCAACAGTACCAAACGTAGCCGGTTGAAGCAGATGGCCACTTGTCCTGAGCCTGGTTTTGCTAAAGGTTTCTTCCTCATGGGGGAGTTTTTACTTTCCAGTCACCTTCATGCTTGCTCAAGATGAGAGCTCTGTGATGGAGGTAAATTCAAAACAGTCTGCTCCTCAGATAAATAATGTTAAATTATTATTTTTATATATGAATGTTTGTGTTCAGTGCCCTGAGATGACTTTTGTTGTGACTTGGCGCTATATAAATAAACTGAATTGAATAAAGGTCCAGCTTTTCTCTAGATTTATGCTCCTGATGTCACCATCGTGGATCTCGTACACAGTCAGTTCCATTCATTCAAACTAAACACATCTGAACATCTCCAGACTGAGATTGTTTAGACTGCTGTCTACTGCAGGTGAGATACTGACAGCTGATAACAGCCTCACAAACTCTAACTATAACAAATAAGAACTAACCCTTTGAATTAGACCCACATCATGTCTTATCTTCTTTGACATGAAACCTCCAACCCTCATCCTCAGTCTGAAAAAAGAGTCGGTGCTCTGAAATTATTCAGATTTAGTATTGTGATTGTTAAAAGTTTCCTTCCTAACAGCTGGAACCTTCTCACTCACATGAACAGGCACGCTGTCCTGTCTGGAGAAACGTTTTCCTGCTGAGTGAAAGGAAGCAGCAGGTAAAATCTGATTTTAAAGGGCTAGTTCACACATTTTGAAGTTGTGGGAAAGCTATAAGTGATATAAAGTTGTTACAGATCTTTGAATGACCTCAGATTTAATTCTGACAGGACTATCAAAGGACTATCAAAGATCTAAACGTGATGTTAACCCTCCTGCCAGGGTCAGGTTAACGCTTCGCTGTACCCTGGGCAACAATCTTCAAAGGGCCCCATCATCATGACCCCAGAATCCCCATAATGTTGCAAAATACAGAATAAATTACCATAATATACAGTAAATATACTTAAAATTTTAACTATCAAGTGTATATGTATATATAAAACTCAAAATGCTCATTGACACAAATCATCAAGACTGAATTAAGTTGAACACACTTTGAACACCATATGACCCCACATGTGTACTTGTTTAGGAACGTGCTAGCCACTGGTGTCAGAAGCATTTATAATGTGTGTGTGTGTGTGTGTGTGGGGGGGGGGGGGGGCAGACTGATGGGGGGGTCTGGGTGTCTCCCCCAGAAAGTTTTGAATAAAGTAGATGCCATTTCCTGCATTCTGGTGTATTTTAATGGTTGTTTAACATCTAGTTTTACCTACATAAGTAAACACTGGGAACACCTTGGGATTCCCCTGGAGGAGCTGGTCCAAGTGGCTGGGGAGAGGGAAGTCTGGGCCTCCCTACTTAGGCTGCTACCCCCGTGGATGGATGGAAGTAAACACTTGATTCAGTAACTATTTTAGAGCTAATGGCACAACAAGAAGTAGCCTGACCAACAGCTGATTCAATGAATTAAAAATATTATATATTCAAAGGTGATGATTTGATGCCCAAATCAAAATTAAATGCCTGTAACTGAGTTGACTTCAAATGTAATAAGATTATCAATGAATGTTTGTGACAAAGGATTTACTGAGTATAACAAAGATTATTTCAAGAAACCTCCTAATATAAATCATAAAACCAGAATGATTTCTGCTCATTCTAAATTTGTCAAATGGCCTAAATCTTCTAAAGTGAAGGAGAATCATTTAAACCAAGTACCCCTGAAAGACTCCGGATCTGAACAGAGCCAACTCACTCTTCAGGCTATGTTACACAGAGTAGAGGAAAATGAAGCTACTCTTGAACGCTTGTTAAACCTGCAACAGACTAACCAGTCTAATCTCCAGGAACTGGGCAGCATGTTGTTCTCAGTCAAACAAGGGATGACTCAGCTCCTGCCACCTGCTGCAACACCTACACCTGAGGTCAGTCTTCCTATTTCTAACCCTCCCCAAATGACCACCACAGAGCAAAATTTAAAACCAGCAGAACTTTTTTGTGGAGAGCCTGAAATGTGTGGAGGTTTTGTACTTCAGTGTGAACTAACGTTTCAGAGAGCACCCAGTCTTTATTCTTCAGATGCTGCTAATATCTCCTTTTTCATCACTCAGCTAAAGGGGGATGCATTACGTTGGGCTCATGCTCATTTATCCTCTCACCCTGTCAGTACCTTAAGCTTTTCCTCCCTTTTAGAAGATTTCAAGCGCGTGTTCGATCAACCCCTCCAATGAGCAGAAGCAGTAAAACGTCTACTCACCCTTTGACAATGCAGACGCTCTGTTACGGCTCATGCTCTGGAGTTTAGAATCACCACCGCCCGAACCGGATGGGGAGAGGTCGCACTCAGAGGTACCTTCCTACACTCTCTCTCCAACTCAATAAGAGACCATTTAGCGGCACTAGAAGAACCACTAAGTTTGGACAAGCTAATTCAGTTAGCCACACGCATCGATAACCAGTTACAAGAACGAAGGTGGGAAAGAAACTACGATTCCCAGAATTCTCCTGCGTCCGATTTTCTCTCTACGACAAAACATCGACCCATTTTCAATAGAAGAGACTACGTTTCCCCCTCCCTGGGCTGCCACCTTACCGTGGTGGAGGGGTTTGAGTGTCCCAATGATCCTAGGAGCTATGCTGTCAGGGGCTTTATGCCCCTAGTAGGGTCACCCATGGCAGACAGGTCCTAGGTGAGGGACCAGACAAAGTGCAGCCCAAAAACCCCTTTGATGAGAAAAATAAACGGACCTAATGTTCCCTTGCCCGGACGTGGGTCACCGGGGCCCCACTCTGGAGCCAGGCCTGGAGGTGGGGCACACGGGCGAGCGCCTGGTGGCCGGGCTTTTACCCATGGAGCTCGGCCGGGCACAGCCCGAAGAGGAGACGTGGGTCCCCCTTCCCATGGGCTCACCACCTGTGGGAGGGGCCAAAGGGGTCGGGTGCAATGTGGGATGGGTGGTGGCCGAGGGCGGGGACCCTGGCGGTCTGATCCTCAGCTACAGAAGCTGGCTATTGGGACGTGGAATGTCACCTCACTGGTGGGGAAGGAGCCTGAACTGGTGTGTGAGGCTGAGAGGTTCCAGCTAGAAATAGTCGGACTCACCTCTACGCATGGCTCGGGCTCTGGAACCAGTTTCCTTGAGAGGGGCTGGACACTCTTCCACTCTGGAGTTGCCCCTGGTGAGAGGCGCCGAGCAGGCGTGGGCGTACTTATTGCCCCCCAACTTGGTGCCTGTGTGTTGGGGTTCACCCCGGTGAATGAGAGGGTGGCCTCCCTCCGCCTACGTGTGGGGGGACGGGTTCTGACTGTTGTTTGTGCTTATGCACCAAACGGCAGTTCGGATTATCCACCCTTTCTGGAGTCCTTGGAGGGGGTACTGGAAAGTGCACCTTCTGGGGACTCCCTTGTTCTGCTGGAGGACTTCAATGCTCATGTGGGCAATGACAGTGAGACCTGGAGGGGTGTGGTTGGGAGGAACGGCCCCCCTGATCTGAACCAGAGTGGTGTTCTGTTGTTGGACTTCTGTGCTCATCATGGATTGTCAATAACGAACACCTTGTTCAAGCATAAGGGTGTCCATATGTGCTCTTGGCACCAGGACACCCTAGGCCGCAGTTCGATGATCGACTTTGTCATCGTCTCATCTGATCTGCGGCCACATGTCTTGGACACTCGGGTGAAGAGAGGGACGGAGCTATCAACTGATCACTACCTGGTGGTGAGTTGGCTCCGATGGTGGGGGAGGATGCCGGTCAGACCTGGCAGACCCAAACGTATTGTGAGGGTTTGCTGGGAACGTCTGGCAGAGTCTCCTGTGAGACGGAGTTTCAACTCCCACATCTGGGAGAACTTTGAACATGTTCCGAGGGAGGTGGGGGACATTGAGTCTGAGTAGACCATGTTTCGTGCCTCTATTGTCGAGGCGGCTTACTAGAGCTGCGGCCGCAAGGTTGTCGGTGCCTGTCGCGGCGGCAACCCTCGAACCCGATGGTGGACACCGTCGGTGAGGGATGCTGTCAGGCTGAAGAAGGAGTCCTATCGGGCCTTTTTGGCCTGTGGGACCCCAGAAGCAGCTGATGGGTACCGGCAGTCCAAGCGACATGCGGCTCGGGTGGTTTCTGAGGCAAAAACTCGGGCATGGGAGGAGTTCGGAGAGGCCATGGAGAACGACTTCCGCACGGCTTCGAGACCATTCTGGTCCACCATCCGGCGTCTCAGGGGGGGAAAGCGGTACGCCACCAACACTGTTTATAGTGGGAGTGGTGTGCTGCTGACCTCAACTCGGGATGTTGTGGGTCGGTGGGCGGAATACTTTGAAGACCTCCTCAATCCCACCGGCACGTCTTCCACTGAGGAAGCGGAGCCTGGGGACTCTGGGTCGGGCCCTCCAATCTCTGGTGCTGAGGTCACCGAGGTGGTTAAAAAGCTCCTCGGTGGCAAGGCCCCAGGGGTGGATGAGATTCGCCCAGAGTTCCTTAAGGCTCTG
>NC_056509.1:9242429-9243493 GCF_014905685.2 Nematolebias whitei
GGAGTTCCTTAAGGCTCTGGATGTTGTAGGGTTGTGTTGGCTTACGCGACTCTGCAATATTGCGTGGACATTGGGGGAAGTTCCCCTAGATTGGCAGACCGGGGTGGTGGTCCCCCTATTCAAAAAGGGGGACCGTAGAGTGTGTTCCAACTACAGGGGAATCACGCTCTTAAGCCTCCCTGGTAAGGTCTATTCGGGGGTTCTGGAGAGGAGGGTCCGTCGGATAGTCGAACCTCGGATTCAGGAGGAACAGTGCGGTTTTCGTCCTGGCCGTGGAACACTGGACCAGCTCTACACTCTCAGCAGGGTCCTGGAGGGTGCGTGGGAGTTTGCCTAACCAGTCTACATGTGCTTTGTGGACTTGGAGAAGGCGTTCGACCGCGTCCCTCGGGGGGCCCTGTGGAGGGTACTCTGGGAGTATGGGGTACCGGGCCCTTTGATACGGGCTGTTAGGTCCCTGTATGACTGGTGTCAGAGCCTGGTCCGCATTGCCGGCAGTAAGTCGGGCTTGTTCCCGGTGAGAGTTGGACTCTGCCAAGGTTGCCCTTTGTCACCGATTCTATTCATAACTTTTATGGACAGAATTTCTAGGCGCAGCCAAGGTGTTGAGGGGATCCGTTTTGGTGGCCTTAGGATTGCATCTCTGCTTTTTGCAGATGATGTGGTCTTATTGGCTTCATCAGATCGTGATCTACAGCTTTCGCTGGAGCGGTTCGCAGCCGAATGCGATGCGGCCGGGATGAAGATCAGTCCCTCCAAATCCGAGGCCATGGTCTTGAGCCGGAAAAGGGTAGAGTGCCCTCTCCGGGTCAGGGAGGAGGTCCTACCCCAAGTGAAGGAGTTCAAGTATCTTGGGGTCTTGTTCACGAATGAGGGAAAAATGGAGCGTGAGATCGATAGGCGGATAGGTGCAGCATCTGAAGTGAAGCGGGCGCTGTACAGGTCTGTCGTGGTGAAGAGAGAGCTGAGTCAAAAGGCGAAGCTCTCAATTTACCGATCAATCTACCTTCCCACCCTCATCTATGGTCACGAGCTTTGGGTTGTGACCGAAAGAATGAGATCTC
>NC_056509.1:9243593-9243997 GCF_014905685.2 Nematolebias whitei
GAGAGGAGGGTCCGTCGGATAGTCGAACCTCGGATTCAGGAGGAACAATGCGGTTTTCGTCCTGGCCGTGGAACACTGGACCAGCTCTACACTCTCAGCAGGGTCCTGGAGGGTGCGTGGGAGTTTGCCTAACCAGTCTACATGTGCTTTGTGGACTTGGAGAAGGCGTTCGACCGCGTCCCTCGGGGGGCCCTGTGGAGGGTACTCTGGGAGTATGGGGTACCGGGCCCTTTGATACGGGCTGTTAGGTCCCTGTATGACTGGTGTCAGAGCCTGGTCCGCATTGCCGGCAGTAAGTCGGGCTTGTTCCCGGTGAGAGTTGGACTCTGCCAAGGTTGCCCTTTGTCACCGATTCTATTCATAACTTTTATGGACAGAATTTCTAGGCGCAGCCAAGGTGTTGA
>NC_056509.1:9244097-9261132 GCF_014905685.2 Nematolebias whitei
CCTCCAAATCCGAGGCCATGGTCTTGAGCCGGAAAAGGGTAGAGTGCCCTCTCCGGGTCAGGGAGGAGGTCCTACCCCAAGTGAAGGAGTTCAAGTATCTTGGGGTCTTGTTCACGAATGAGGGAAAAATGGAGCGTGAGATCGATAGGCGGATAGGTGCAGCATCTGAAGTGAAGCGGGCGCTGTACAGGTCTGTCGTGGTGAAGAGAGAGCTGAGTCAAAAGGCGAAGCTCTCAATTTACCGATCAATCTACCTTCCCACCCTCATCTATGGTCACGAGCTTTGGGTTGTGACCGAAAGAATGAGATCTCGGATACAAGCGGCCGAAATGAGTTTTCTCCGCAGGGTGTCTGGGCTCTCCCTTAGAGACAGGGTGAGAAGCTTGATCATCCGGGAGGGACTCGGAGTAGAGCCGCTGCTTCTCCATGTCGAGAGGAGCCAGTTGAGGTGGCTTGGGCATCTGTTTAAGATGCCTTCTGGACGCCTCCCTGGTGAGGTGTTCCGGACACGTCCCATCGGAAGGAGGCCCAGAGGAAGACCCAGGACACGCTGGAGGGACTATGTTTCTCGGCTGGCCTGGGAACGCCTCGGGATTCCCCTGGAAGAGCTGGCCCAAGTGGCTGGGGAGAGGGAAGTCTGGGCCTCCCTACTTAGGCTGCTACCCCCGCGACCCGACCCCGGATAAGCGGAAGAAAATGGATGGATGGATGGATGGATGAGACTACGTTTCCCAGAGTTCCACTGTTTCCGGGTTTCACTCCACGCTGAGACAACCACCTGCACTAATGCTCGAGTACAAACCCGACTCAGAACCAGAACCTATGCAGTTGGGTCGCACTCGCCTCTTTCCAGAAGAAAGACGAAGACAAATTAACAATAGAGCTTGCATCTATTGTGGTGAACAAGGACATTTTATTGCTCGCTGCCCGCTTTTGGGAAACGGCTCTTCTCACCAATAAAACAGGAGATATTGGTGAGAAACTCTTCTTCTTCTCCTGTTTCTCGCTTAGAACTTAACACCACCATTATTGTTGATTGAGAAAGTAAATCAGTTGTTGCTCTAGTGGACTCTGGGGCTGAGCAAAACCTCATTAGTCAGGACTTGGTTGAACTCCTATCCATCCCCACATAACTTCTTCCCACTCCTCTGACGATGGCCGGACTAACGGGTCAAAAGTTCGCCTCAATTCTTAAGAAGACTCTACCTGTACACCTCATGATCTCTAGGAACCATCATGAACACAGTGAGTTTTTTGTATTCGAATCACCCGTTACACAGCTTGTCTTGGGTTTTCCTTGGCTCAGAGATCACAACCCTGTAATTAATTGGAGGGTTAAAAGAATAGAACAATGGAGCCCACACTGTTTAATGAACTGTTTAAGAACTGCTGTTCCTTCCACTATTAAACGTCTTGGGGCACCCGATGCAGTTGATTTGTCTAAGATTCCTACTGTTTACCATGACATTGCCCCTGCTTTTAGTAAACAAAAGGCCCTGTCATTACCATTACACCGTCCTTATGATTGTGCTATTGATTTACTACCAGGAGCTCCTCTTCCTTCTAGCCGCCTTTACAATTTGTCTGGTCCAGAACGTGACTCTATGAAAGAGTATATCTCTGAATCATTGAACTCAGGAATAATTCGTCCCTCCACCTCTCCTGTTGGAGCAGGATTTTTCTTTGTGGCTAAAAAAGACAAAACCTTACGTCCTTGCATAGACTATAGAGGATTAAATCAGATCACTATTAAGACACTTAATCACTTAAGAATAAATATCCCTTACCACTAATAGACTCTATCCATGAACAATTGCACTCTGCTAAAATATTTTCCAAATTGGATCTTTGTAACGCTTATCACCTCGTCCGAATCAAGGAAGGTGATGAGTGGAAGACAGCATTTAAGACACCACTGGGACATTTTGAGTACTTAGTCATGCCTTTTGGTCTCACCAATGCCCCTGCAGTTTTTCAAACATTGGTTAATGACATTTTGAGAGACTTCTTGAACATTTTTGTATTGTATATCTGGATGACATATTGATCTACTCAAGGGATGAGGAGCAACACGCTCACCACGTCAGAACTGTCCTACAACGATTATACGAGAACCAACTGTACGTTAAAGCCGAAAAGTGTGAATTTCATGTACAATCTGTCTCCTTTTGGGGGCTTTATTTTTGAAGGAGGACAATACCGCACAGACCCTGAGAAAACAAAGGCAGTGGTGGAATGGCCAACGCCTGAAACACGGAAACAGCTGCAGCGATTTCTGGGCTTCGCCAACTTCTACCATAGGTTCATCAAGAACTACAGCAGAATCGCTGCTCCTCTCACCCAATTGACCTCCACCCTGCGGACTTTTAAGTGGACTCATGAGGCAGAAACAGCTTTTGGTGAGCTAAAAAGACTTTTTTCTTCTACCCCTATTCTTTACCACCCCGATCCTAAGAGACAGTTTATCCTTGAGGTTGATGCTTCAGACACTGGCATAGGAGCCATTTTGTCTCAAAGGTCTCCTGTTGACAACAAAGTACACCCCTGTGCATTCTTCTCTCAATGCCTTTCCTCTGCTGAACAGAACTACGACGTAGGCAACCGTGAACTCTTTGCTGTCAAGTTGGCCTTGGAGGAGTGGCGACACTGGCTCGGGGGCACAGACACACCATTCCTCATCTGGACTGATCACAAAAACCTCACTTATCTCCGCGAGGCCAGGAGATTAAACCCCAGACAGGCTAGATGGTCATTGTTTTTCACGAGATTTAATTTTGTATTGACTTTCAGACCCGGCTCCAAAAATGTGAAGCCTGACGCCCTGTCTCGCCAGTTCTCACCACCGGAGGACACCGAACAGGAACCAAACAGGAAGCAAACATCCTATCCTCATCCTGTGTGGTTGGTTCATTAACCTGGTCCATTGAAAAGGACATCTTAGAGGCCCAGAAGTCCGAACCTGACCCTGGGACAGGCCCTCCTGGCACTACGTTTGTACCCACCAGTATCAAGGCTAAGGTACTCAACTGGCTCCACACTCACAAAATTTCTTGTCACCCAGGTGTTGCTCGTATGCTAGCTCTGACTAAGAGATACTTCTGGTGGCCCTCCATGAACGAGGATATAAAGAACTACGTAGCTGCTTGCCCCACATGTACCAGAAGTAAGACTGGCAACCAGCCTCCAGCTGGAAAATTACAGCCACTTCCCACCCCTAGACGCCCATGGTCCCATATATCTCTAGACTTTGTTACTGGGTTGCCCCCCTCTGATGGTAAAACCGTTATTCTCACTGTCATTGACAGATTCCCTAAAGTAGCTCATTTCGTTCCGTTGCCCCAGCTTCCCTCGGCCTTGGAGACGGCCCAGCTATTGGTCTAACAGGTTTTTCGAGTTCACGGCATCCCATCGGACATTGTTTCTGACAGAGCACCCCAATTCATATCCCAGGTATGGAAGAACTTTTGTAATTCCTTAGGGGCCTCTGTCTGCCTAACATCGGGTTACTACCCACAGTCCAATGGTCAGGCCGAACGGGCCAATCAAGAATTAGAGGCTGCCCTCAGGTGTGTGGTGGAGGACAATCCCTCCACATGGTGCCAACATCTGGTATGGGTGGAATATGCCCACAACACCCACACATCATCTGCTACTGGTATGTCTCCATTTGAAGCCTCCCTTGGTTACACTCCACCATTGTTTCCCAGCCAGGAAGGTGATGTAGCAGTTCCCTCTGTGCAACATCACTTCAGGAGATGTCGTCGGATCTGGCGCCAAACTAAGCTCGCCCTGCTGCGCACGGCTGCTAAAAACAAGGAGATTGCGGATCGTCACCGATTTGCAGCTCCATCTTACAAGGTTGGACAAAGGGTCTGGCTGTCTACCCAGAACATCCACCTCAAAGACACCCCACGTAAGTTGGATCCCCGCTTCATCGGTCCCTTCAGCATCACACGTATCTTCAGTCCCACGGCAGTCAGACTCCAGCTACCCGCATCTATGCGGATTCACCCCACCTTCCACGTGTCTCAACTCAAGTCCGTCGCAGAAAGCCCACTGTGCCCTCCTGCCGACCTCCCTCCGCCCCGCCCCCCCCCCCCCCCGTCTCATTGACAACCATCCAGCCTTCACGGTCCGCCACATCCTGGATGTTCGGCGCCGGGGGCGGGGGTTCCAGTATTTGGTCGACTGGGAGGGGTACAGTCCAGAGGAGCGCTCTTGGATCCCAAGGTCCTTCATCTTGGACCCCAGCCTCATCACCACGTTCTTCAGGGCACACCCAGAGAAGTGTTTCAGGTCGCCAGGAGGCGACTCTTGAGGGGGGATAATGTAAGGATCCTGCCCTGCAACCTGCCTTCCTCTCTCCTCTACACTCCTAATTGGCTCCAGCTGCAGATGATCAACTCAACACCCAGGAGGAGTATAAGAAGATTCAGGAACCACTCTGCAGGCGCTGGGAGGGACATTGCCTACCAATTGTAGTTGTGTTCTGGCCAGTTATTCTGTGATATTAGTGAAAACTAATATTGTGTTTTTTCTCTGCACTTCCTCAGAGTTTGGATCTTGCTGTCACCTGCCCTGCTTGAGTTCCATATGAACTGTGTTGAACTGTGTCTTGTTGCTTCACCTTGTGCCACTGGACACCATCTGGACAAAATACCTTCTCATTCTGTTTCCTGCTACACACCGTAAGAACTATTCAACAAGATATATTCTCATCCAACTACAGCCCTTTAAATTACCGCTCTCTCCCCAGGTGTTCCCGTTCCCTCACTGATGTTTTATTTATCACAAACCTGTAAATAAACACTTTAAATTATTATCTGAGTCCTGGTGTCTGTTCAGTTCTAGTCTTTCATTCTGGGTACACCCACAATCATTACAAGGTGGCTGTGGAAAGAGATGTCTGGACCTCCCTGCTCAAGCTGCTGCTCCCGAGACCTGACCTCAGAACAAGAGGATGATGATGGATGGATGGATGGATGGATGGATAACTGGGGACTGCCTTTAAAGGCAGCCATCTATTATTATCCAACTGGAAATGTTCTTACTCTTCTATCAACTTTAATGTGGTCTGAACCACGTGTCCTCCACAAATGTTACATCTAAACGACCGGCTCGGCGCTGTGATGTGTTATTACTCTCATTGGTTTCGAGTTACCATGGCAACATACTTTGCAAACAAAGAAGCCATTTTTCTCATTCAAAAACACTGACAGAACTTGTTATAGCCTCTAACTGACACATTGAGGTCACATGACGTAGAGTCAAAACGTTTCTGAACAAAACAGTGATTAACTTTTGGAGCCATTTTGGATCAAGATGGCTGCCACAGCTACCTCAGAAAACACAAAATTGACAAAACCTCCAAACTAACACTCTAAAACTCTAAAACTAACATTCTTTGAGATACTGAGATGAAATTTGGTTTGATTGTAGCTGAGAGCAAGTTGTTGTACATTCCTAATGCAAATTAAAAAGCCAAGATACAACACATATACTGTCAAATCAAAGCTTTAAAATGGCTGCAATGTGGCAGTCCCTGTCAAATCTAAAAAAGTTAAATCTGGTCCTCTGGACATTCAAAAAAACAAAACAAAGCAAATCAACAAAAAAATGTAGAAACGTTTCGTCTCTCATCCAAGAGACTTCCTCAGTCTGAGGAGCTGTATTCAGCTCAGTCTCTTAAATAGCACCGTCTCAGATTGGATCAACCAGTTTTGCTGCTGACAACCAAAACAGGCTGATCACATGCTCAAGAAGGACCATCAGCCTAACAATGGATCATTAGCACACTGATGGCTGTTTACTGTTCACAGAGGGCTGAGTGATACTAGCAATCACAGCATTGTAAGAGGGGGACAGTTGAACCCGGAGGCCTCCACCCCTGTTTAACGATGGACGATTTCTTTTCACAAAGATGGCCTCCTTTACTCCTCTCTCAAACCATTGTTCCTCTCTGTCCAGGATGTGAACATCTTCATCCCTGAAAGCGTGACCGCTGGCCTGGAGATGAGTGAAGACCGCAGAGTCCTGGCCTAATTATGTTGATCTTCTGTGCTGGGCCATCCTTTTGGCCAGTGGCTGTTTAGTTTCCCCCATGTAAGACTGATCACAGCCCTCCTGACACTGAACAGCATACACAACATTACTCTGTTTGTGCCGGGGGACTGGATCTTTGGGATGAACCAGTCTTTGCCGTAATGTATTTTGGGGTTTAAAAGCCACTGGGACGTTATGTTTAGAAAATAAACGTCTCGGTTTCTCTGATACTCTCTCAACATATGGAATGACCACTGGTCTGGGTCTGGGTTCCTCCTTTTCACCTGTTGGCTGACTGGAGTCCTGTTTGGGTTTCTTCTCTGCTTTCAGGAAGGCCCAGTTAGGCTATCCACATTGCTCTAGAGCCTGTCTTGTGTGGGATTTCTCCTTCTGCCTGGCTCCTGAGCTAGTGGGGACGCTGTCTGCTCTGTGATACAGAGTCCTGATGACTCCTAACTTGTGCTCCAAAGGGTGATGAGAGTCAAACTGCAAATACTGGTCTGTGTGGGTGGGTTTGCGGTACACCTCAGTTTGCAAATGTCCTCTATCAGAAACTGAGACCTCACAGTACAAGAAAGCCAACCTGCCATTTTTTACATCTTCTCGTGTGAACTTGATGTATTTATCCACAGAGTTGATGTGGTCAGTAAAATGTTGGACTTCCTGAGATTTGATTTTAACCCAGGTGTCATCAACATACCTGAACCAATGACTTGGTGGTGTCCCTGAAAAGGACGTCAAGGCTCTCTTTTCTACCTCCTCCATGTACAGGTTGGCAACAATAGGAGAAACTGGAGACCCCATAGCACACCCATGTTTCTGCCTATAATATTGCTCCCCATATGTGAAGTAGGTTGACTGCAGGCACAGTTTCAAGAGTTGACACAGTTGTTCTGTGGAAAGCGTGGTCCTGCTGCTCAGAGTGGTGTCTGATTTTAATTTTAAACTGACCATCTCTACTGCATCATCAACAGGAATGCAAGTAAAGAGTGATGTGACATCAAAAGAGACCATTGTTTCATCAGTCTCCATGATGATGCTCTAGAGCCTGTCTGTCTACAGGCTCTAGAGCAATGTGGATATCCTAACTGGGCCTTCCTAAAAGCAGAGAAGAAACCCAAACAGGACTCCAGTCAGCCAACAGGTGAAAAGGAGGAACCCAGACCAGTGGTCATTCCATATGTTGAGGGAGTATCAGAGAAACTGAGACGTTTACTTTCTAAACATAACGTCCCAGTGGCTTTTAAACCCCAAAATACATTACGGCAAAGACTGGTTCATCCCAAAGATCCAGTCCCCCGGCACAAACAGAGTAATGTTGTGTATGCTGTTCAGTGTCAGGAGGGCTGTGATCAGTCTTACATCGGGGAAACAAAACAGCCACTGGCCAAAAGGATGGCCCAGCACAGAAGATCAACATCATCAGGCCAGGACTCTGCGGTCTACACTCATCTCCAGGCCAGCGGTCACTCTTTCAGGGATGAAGATGTGCACATTCTGGATAGAGAGGAACGATGGTTTGAGAGAGGGGTAAAGGAGGCCATCTTTGTGAAAAGAAACCGCCCATCGTTAAACAGGGGTGGAGGCCTACGTGTTCAATTGTCCCCCTCTTACAATGCTGTGATTGCTAGTATCACTCAGCCCTCTGTGAATAGTAAACAGCCATCAGTGTGCTAATGAGCCATTGTTAGGCTGATGGTCCTTCTTGAGCATGTGATCAGCTGGTTTTGGTTGTCAGCAACAAATTGGTTGATCCACTCTGAGATGGTGCTATTTAAGAGACTGAGCTGAAAACAGCACCTCAGACTGAGGAAGTCTCTTGGATGAGAGACGAAACGTTTCTACATTTTTTGTTGTTTTGCTTTGTTTTTTTGTTTTTTTTGAATGTCCAGAGGACCAGATTTAACTTTTTTAGATTATTATCAGACATTTTCTTGAGTTTTTAGTGACTGATGTGTAATTACAGGAGTTAACATTGTGACAATTAGCCCGCATAATTGAACCATGAGCAACATTAATGAAGACGCGATCATTCAGAACCCAAAAACAGTGAAAGTTGCAGTGATGGGCAAATCCAGGTGTATTAACAAGATTCAGTGACTCCAAATAGTCTGAGATCTGAAAATAATGACAATAATATGAATGGTGCAGAAAAGTCTCAGACCATAAAATGTCACAAATCAAATGGGCAAACAAACCCGATGAGGCGGCCCAACTGCAGTTTGAGTTGGGCTGAGGGGGGCTCCGGCCCCCCTGTGAAGATGGATGGATGCTCCCATGAGAAACAGAAGCTGGTTCCAGAACCAACAGGCAGAAACAGATAATTCACAGCAAATAGCAGAGCGAGCTGCCAGAAAATCCTCCTGAAATGAAAGGCATGGTCCTAGCTCGTTTCAGGTCAACAGGAGACAACAGCGTGATCTGGAATAAAAATAATTATTATCCAGGTGAGTTTGGATGGAGGCCTGCAGCAACTCCGATGCTAACTCCGAACTTCTCTCGAGCACCACGCAGCGCTGCTCCTTCATGCTGTTCCTTCACGCTGCTCCTTCACGCTGCTCCTTCACGCTGCTCCTTCACGCTGCTCTTTCATGCTGCTCCTCTGCTTCTCTGTACGTCACTTCCGTACCCAACAGCACAAGAGTCACCCTAGGTGAAAAACGAGACTGACCGGAGAGGCTGAGGCTGAAGTCATCACTGATCCGGTCCGGTTCTGCTCCAGTCGGGCTCCGGCACTCCACAGCACGAGAGATGAAGAGGTTTAAGTTGTCCCTGGCCTGGTTCTGCTCCGGTCCGGTTCCAGCAGCGCTTCAAAGTATCAGAGCATCTCCTCCAGGCGAACACAGCGATTCCTTCATTAAAAGTAACGGGCTGCTCACTGAGGCTGAGACCGGCTCTGTTGAAGACGAAGTCCCCCACAGCCAACTCGGTTCGGTTCTGGTCCAGTTTGGGGGACACCAGTACACTTCCCCCACACCAATGAAGACACCACGAGGGCCAGTCCAGCAGAAAACCAGCGAAATACCACCCGGCGATTCTTGTCGGAACCAGGTAGAACCACAAAGGTCCAGATAAGAAGTTTGTTGAGAAGTTTGCTTTTGTTGGGGGTCCAGAGAGAGAGAGAAAAAACACCGGACCTTCGTGCGACGACTCCCTAGCTCGAGTGTTCACCTGGCCGGCAGGGTGCGCTCAGAGTGACCGGTGGGGTGCGAGCAGCCAGTCCTGGACCAAAATATATTTTTGGACTGTCCTGTCCAGCTCTCTGAGTCACTGAACACCGAATTCGGTTGGAAGGGGGACCTACTTTAGTCTGGTTCGAAAAATGTTTGATGATAAAAGACTGCAGAGAAGCTGGAGGGAGCTGCCGTCCATCAGCTCGCTGGAAGTGAAGTGATCGAAGTGAAGTTATCGTACTAGAGACATAAAATTATCATATTTTGAGGGAAATTATCGTACACCTGTCATAACCAAAATAACAAATCTATGTATGCACTATAGTAGTGATGGGTCCGCTTCCAGACCGGCTCTGCTTCTTCTTTTCTTTTTTTCTTTTCCTCACACATGGGGTGGGTGCAGCGGACTATTCAGCCAATCATGGCCGTTGTTCTGAGGCAAACGCAAACACGTCACTCGTAGGTAACATTTAGAAAAGCACGATTGGCTGGAACTTCCAGCCAATCGTGCATCTGTTTACGGACACAGATGCCTTCAGGGTTCACAAAAAACTCCGACAGACAGTTGCGAGAGGCTGATGACAACCGATTACAACCACACATTCACGGAATGGACAAATTATTGTATATTTGGCCTTTTTTGGGATTATTGATCGTACATCGTACAGAGGGCATAATTGTCGTACAAATACTATAATTATTGTACACCTCGCAACACTGGTGGAGGTGGGGAAATAGCCCGGGGTGTAGGTGCGTTCATGGACCCAACATGGGTGGGAATTTACAAACACTTCTACATAAATACTATTTAGAAACTAATAAACCACCTGGTTACATATACTTATTGTTTATAGGAAAATTCACAACTTTATCAGAGTCAGAGTCAGAGTCAGAGTTTCTTTATTGTCATTCGCACCTCATGTGGTACATGTGGTGGAGCGAAATTATGTACACAGGGTCCCAGTTACATCCAACAATAAAATGTATAAGAAAAACAGTAATAACATCTAAGATATGAACTAAGAAAAACATCAACTAAATATACACTAAGCACTCATAACATAAAACATTGAACATCACCACAAACATGAACATGAGTCTGTGAGCAGATGTGCACGCATGAACACATCAACATTGAAACAGATCAGCAGCAACATGAAACAGATCAGCAACATGATATGGTTTTTCACAGTGATTATTCTAGTTAGAGATTCATGAGTCTAACAGCCTCAGGGTAGAAGCTGTTCCTCAGTCTAGTGGTTCTACACTTAATGCTCCTTAACCTCCTTCCTGAGGGGAGTGGGGCAAAAAGTGTGTGTGCTGGGTGGGTGGGGTCCTTCATGATGCAGGTGGCCCTCTTCCTGCATCTGGAGGTGTAGATGTCTGTGATGGTGGGGAGGCTGATTCCAACAGATTTCTGTGCAGCCTTCACCACTCTCTGCAAAGCTTTTCTTTCTGCAGCTGTGCAGCCTCCATGCCACACATTGATGCTCGAGCACAGGATGCTCTCCACTGCACACCTGTAGAAGGAGGTGAGGACTGAGCTTCCCAGACCAGCTCGCCTCAGCCGTCTGAGGAAGTAGAGTCTCTGATGAGCTTTCTTGATCAGGCTGGTGGTGTTGTTGATCCAGCTGAGGTTGTCATTCATGTGTACACCCAAGTACTTGTAGCTGGAGACCACTTCCACCGCAGATCCTCTTATGTTCAGGGGGGTGTAGGTGTTTTTGTTCCTTCTGAAGTCCACAATCATCTCCTTTGTCTTCTTCACATTGATGTGAAGGTTATTCTCTCTGCACCAGCTCTCCAGGTGTTCCACCTCCTGCCTGTAGCTGGACTCATCATTGTTTGTGATGCATCCCACCACCGCTGTATCATCTGCAAACTTTACAATGTGACAGCCTGGATGGGTAGCTGCACAATCATATGTGAGCAGAGTAAACAGGAGGGGGCTCAACACACATCCCTGAGGAGAGCCAGTGCTGAGGGTTATGGTGGAGGAGGAGAGGTTGTGGATCCTCACTAACTGTGGTCTGTTTGTTAAAAAGTCTAGTACCCAGTTGCAGATGGAGGGGCTTAGTCCTAGTGTGGATAGTTTGTCCATCAGGGTTTGGGGGATCATGGTGTTGAAGGCGGATGTGAAGTCCACAAAGAGCATACGGACGTAAGAGTTTTTCCGCTCCAGGTGGTTGAGTGCAGTGTGGACCACAGAGGAGATTGCATCCTCTGTTGATCGGTTCTCACGGTATGCGTACTGATGAGGGTCCTCGTTGATGTTGATGGTTGTTTTGATGTGAGTCATGATCAGTTTTTCGAAGCATTTAGCGACTATCGGGGTGAGGGCCACTGGCCGATAGTCATTCAGACCAGTCACTGTAGAGCTTTTTGGGACTGGGATGATGGTGGCAGTCTTCAGGCAGGTGGGAACTGTCTCCAGGGTAAGTGAGGTGTTAAAGATGTCTGCCAGCACCTCACAGAGCTGATCAGCACATTCCTTCAACACTTTTCCGGGGATGTTGTCTGGGCCAGTTGCTTTGTGCGGATTAATCCTCCTGAAGGTACTCCTTACTTCTGCTGAGGTCACGCTGAGATGCTCTTCATCCGGTGGTGAGGTGAGTCTGGTGCTGGGTGGTCTGTTCGGGTCTTCAAAGCGTGCATAGAACTTGTTGAGGGCATCAGGCAGAGATGGGTCTTTGGGACATTGTTCACTCCTTCCTTTATAATCTGTTATGCACTTAATGCCCCTCCACATGCTCCGAGGGTCTTGTGAGATGAATTGACCCTCGATCCTCTTTGCATATGTGGCCTTGGCCCTCTTAATACCAGCAACCAGCTCTTTTCTTGTCCTACTCAGCTCCTCTGAGTTTCCAGACCTGAAGGCAGTGTTCCTGGCTTCCAGCAGGTTACGCACCTCTGCATTCAGCCAAGGTTTTCTGTTTGGGTAGCTTTTAACATATCTGATAGTGGAGACTGTGTCAGTACATGTACTAATGTAACCCAGTACTGAGGATGTGTATTGGTCAAGATCAAGCGAACCTCCATTTTCAGCAGCTTCTCTGAAAACCTGCCAGTCTGTTCGATCAAAACAATCTCTCAGTATGGGGCCACTGTCCTGGATCCAACATTTAACTTTCTTTTGTACCGGTCTGGAGCGTCTCAGCGGGGGCATGTAAGCAGGAGCCAGGAAGATTGAGATGTGGTCTGACAGTCCTAGGTGGGGGCGGGGTTCGGCTTTGTATGCATCTTTTACGTTCGTGTAAACACGGTCCAGCGTGCGGTCTCCACGTGTTGGAATCGTCACATGCTGATTAAAGCTTGGGAGACAGTCCTTTAGATTCACGTGGTTAAAGTCTCCGGCTATCACGTAAAGAGCCTCGGGGTGTTTGTTCTGCAGCGAGCTGATGATATCATGAAGCTCCTGTAGTGATTCATTAGCATTAGCGTCCGGAGGAATGTAAACAACTGTGATAAAAGTCACTGTGAACTCTCGGGGTAGATAATGTGGCCGACATTTCACTGTTATTTGCTCCAAAGCCTTCGAGCATGAGCTATTTACAACAGTACAGTTCGTGGACCAACTTTTACTCACGTAAATGCACACTCCGCCCCCCCGTGATTTCCCCGTTAGCTCGCTGCAGCGGTCCGCTCGAAAAAAAAGTCTGTCATCCAGCTGGAAGACTGAGTCCGGCGTTTCACTTGTAATCCACGTTTCTGTGAGGCAAAGCACTGCACACTTCTTCATCTCTTCTGAGGCGCCCGCTCTCAGACGAAGTAAATCCACCTTGTTGTCCAACGAGCGGACATTCGACAGAAAGAGAGACGGCATGGGGAGTTTACCGGCTTTAGCGTTAGCTCGTAGCCTCACCATAACCCCCGCCCGGCATCCTCTCCTCTTAAGCCGGGAGCAGCGCTTCCTCTTCTGCCCGCTGGAACGCCTCTGCTGCAGCTTCCAGGTAGATGACTTTAAGATCTGCATTCTGCCGAGCGTAGCTTTGAGTTTGTTGCTGATTTCTGCTATATTTCGTGGCAAATCCGCTCCTATTCTCATCAGTTCGGTTCGGCTATAGTTCACACGCATAAATCGCGCAGAGTCAGGCACAGAGTCAATATCAAAACTTCTAAAAACTGGGATGGTACCGGGAGCCTGTGAAGCTGCAACTGCTCTGAGCGCGGCCATCTTGCTTATAATGAAATTGTGTGTAATCGAATCATATAGAAATCAATCATTACTAAAAATAAAAAATAAAATAAAATACGAATTCCACTTAGTGGGCCCCGTAGTGGCCACAGGGCCCTAAGCAGCCGCTTAGTCTGCTTATGCATTGGGCCGGCCTTGATAGGCAGTGCCCAATAAAGTTTAAATAAGCAGATGTTATGGATCCAGAGCTGAACCAGATGTGATGTCATATCTGAAAAATAGCTCTGGTACTCAGAGTTACTAAAAACGTCTCGCTATGCATTAAGTGACGTCAACAAGAACCCAGGTGTCTGGCAAACAGAACAAGTGCAGTACAATACAGCACTGTAGTCTGCGTTGATAAAAAATCAGCAGAAAAATGGAAATTGTTGCAACGGGACTTGCAGTCGTGATGGCCAATATGATGACAAGTCTCATGTGAAAGGTATTTAGTTCTTGTTTCCAAAGCGGGCACCACAGTGGTAGAGCTGCCGCCTCTCAGCAAGCAGGTCACCTCGGTTCAAATCCCAACCAGGGGTCTTTCTGGGTGGAGTTTGCATGTTCTCTCCTCGCTGCGTGGCAGGCGTCCCCCACCTCTCGCACAGTGATGGCTGCACATGGGCACCGGTGACCCCACAACCCAAAAAGGAAGAAGCAGGTAAAGATGATGGATGGATGGATGGATGGATGGATGGTGTAACAAACAAGGGTGTGGTACTGGGAGGAAATAACCGGTTTAACACAAGAGACATGGAACGTGGGGTGAACACGAAAAGACTTGGGTAGTGACAGACGAACAGAAATAGGATTGATAATTTTGGATATGGGGAAGGGTTCGATGAAGCGGGGGGCGAGTTTGCGGGATGAGACTTTAAGTGGGAGGTCCTTAGGGGACAACCATACTCTCTGTCCCACAGTATAGTCTGGTTGGGGAGTTCTGTGACGGTCAGCCTTCCTAGTGTAGGCCGCCCTGGATTTTAAAAGAGCCTGTTTAGCCCTCCTCCAGACTCTCTGGCAGCGGAGGGTGGCCATGTGGGCCGATGGAACAGATGCTTCGCATTCTTGGACAGAAACAATAGGGGGTTGAAAACCAAAAACAACATAAAACGGGGACAAACCAATGGCTGAGGAAGGGAAAGAATTAAGGGCATGTTCGACCCAGGGTAGTGATGAGCTCCATTTTTCTGGATCCTTCTGGCATAAGAGCCTCAGTTTGCCTTCCACCTCTTGATTAGCCCTCTTCGTCTGGCCATCTGATTCAGGGTGGAAGCTAAAGGAGAGACTAATGGAAATACCCAGAAGGTCACAGAACTCCTTCCAGAAGTGGAAGACAAACTGAGGACCCCGATCAGAGACAATGTCCAATGGTAGTCCGTGGAACCTAAACACCTCTCGAGCCATAATGTGGGCCAAGTCCTTAGAGGAGGGTAGTTTGAGTAAAGGGACTAAATGGACCATCTTAGAAAATCAGTCAACGATAGTTAGAATGACCGTGAAATTATTGGATGGTGGGAGACCGGTAATAAAGTCCATACCTATGTGCGACCAGGGGCGTGAAGGACAAGGGAGAGGATGAAGTAATCCTGAACGGGGACTTCTGGAGGTCTTGGACTGGGAACACGGCGGACAGGATTGCACATAGGCACGGACGTCCCTGGTCAAAGTCTCCCATCAAAACTGAGCTCTGACAATAGACAAAGTTTTAGTTAGACCAGGGTGGCAGTATATTAAGGAGTTATGACAAAAATCCAACACTTTCTTGATCATATTAGCTTGTACAAAAAGACGGTTCTGAGGGCAGTTGGCCGGGGGAGGGCATGTCCGGCTGAAGTTTCTCAGGTCCAGCTCTAACTGAGTGATGGCCAGGCGAGCACTCTCAGGAAGGATAAAGTTCTCCTCCTGAGCTGAGGGAGAATTATCCTCCTCCAAAACACGTGACAAGGCATCTGGCTTGGTATTTTTCTCGCCGGGACGGTAAGATGGGGTGAAATTTAAGCGAGAAAAAAACAGTGCCCACCTGGCTTGGCGAGGATTAAGGTGACGAGTGGACCTGAGATACTCCAGGTCCTTGTGATCTGTCGACACCTGGAACGGGAACCTGGAGCCCTCCAACCAGTGACGCCACTCCTCCAGGGCGAGCTTGACAGCATGGAGCTCCCGATCTCCAACATCATAGTTGCGCTCAGCTGAGGAGAGACTCCGAGAGAACAAGGCACAAGGGTGAAGATGCCCCTCCTGGCCGCACTGACTCAGAACGGCCCCCATCCCAGTACTGGAGGCATCAACCTCCACCATAAAAGGTTCATCGGGGTTGGGAGCCTGGAGAATGGGAGCAGAAACAAACAAGTTCTTTAACTCATTAAAAGCGGTCTCTGCTGTGGTGGACCAGTGAAAGCGGCACTTAGTAGAGGTGAGCTCGTGAAGAGGCTTGGCCTTCTGGCTGTAGCCTTTAATGAAGCATCTGTAAAAATTGGCCAACCCCAGGAACTGCTGAAGCTGTTTGCGGTCCTTAGGGGTGGGCCAATCTACCACAGCAGAGACCTTGCTGGAGTCCATCCCCATCTTGTTAGGAGACACAATAAACCCCAAAAAGGAAGTGGAAGACACATGAAACTCACACTTTTCAGCTTTTACAAAGAGACCGTTCTGTAGGAACCTGGTAAGAACAGATCTGACATGTCTGCAATGAGAATCTTGGTCCTTAGAAAAAATGAGTATGTCGTCGAGATAAACAAAAACAAACTTGTTTACCATGTCCCTCAAAACGTCATTTACTAAAGTTTGGAAGACAGCCAGAGCGTTGGTTAACCCAAAAGGCATAACTAAGTATTCGTAATGACCTATCGGGGTATTAAAAGCTGTCTTCCACTCATCACCTTCACGGATACGGACCAGATGATAAGCATTGCGGCGATCAAGTTTGGTAAAAATGTTGGCTCCCTGAAGAGAATTGAAGGCGGATGACATGAGGGGTAGAGGATACTTGTTTTTTATAGTAATTTTATTGAGTCCTATAAAGTCTATGCATGGACGAAGTGAATCAACTTTCTTTTTGACAAAGAAGAAACCTGCCCCAGCAGGTGAGACAGATGTTCGGATAATGCCCGACCGTAATGAGTCCTGGATGTACTCCTTCATAGAGAGTTGTTCGGGAGCAGAGAGAGAGTATAACGCACCCTTTGGAGGAGTGGAGCCTGGGAGTAAATCTATTCCACAGTCATAAAGATGGTGTGGAGGCAGTGAGGTAGCTTTAGTCTTATTCTCCTGGCAGGGACCAGTGCAGACATGTTCCTGTTTTTAGTTTTCTACATTCGCCTTAGAATCTAGCTGGTTTTTTTTGTTTTGTTGTTACCTTTTCCTTTTAGCCATCCTATTTGTAAAAAAAAAAAAAACTGTATTATGACTTTTTATAATTGTTTATTGTTGTTGCTGTTGTCCATTGTTGTCATCTTTCTTTGTTGAAATCAGGTCTCTCTTGTAAATGAGTCCTTGAGGCTCAATGGGATTTACCTGTCTAAATAAAGGTTGATTGATTATTAAACACCTCTTTAAGGTCATGATACTCTTTAGGTACTTTGGAAATGTCTGGATAAAAATTCTCATGCGGGGTAACAGTTTCAATAGGAACAACAGCATCAAATAAACA
>NC_056509.1:9261142-9264538 GCF_014905685.2 Nematolebias whitei
CTCTCGTCTACTGAGCGACCCCTTTTACTGGACAGTTGGTGACGAGGTGTCTTGGCTCTCCACAGTAGAAGCAAAGATGTCCCTTGTGTCTCCTCTCGCGTTCAGCCTGCGTGAGTCAGCTCCTGCCCAACTGCATAGGTTCCTCTGCAGGTTTTGGATAAGAAACAGGAGTATGGCGAGTGGGTCGTGGTTGGAACTGAAACTCACCAACATGTTTAGGGACTGGTGAAGTCTTAGGTCCTCTCTCTCTCTTGCTCGTTTGGCCAGTCTTAAATCCACCCTGGTGGATAAGTCTTCAAGGTCCTGCAGAGAATCTGGGTAACGTTTAGTTGTCAAACCATCTTTAATGTCGTCGTTCAAACCCTTGTAGAACGTGTCAGTGAGGGCCTCCTCATTCCAGTGGCTGCCAGATGCTATGGAGTGAAATTCAATGATATAGTCTGTGACTCTCCTGTTACCTTGTTTTATGGAGAATAGTCGTCTGGCAGCTTCACGCTCAGGGGGAACCGGGTCAAACACCCTGCAGAGTTCCTTAGTGAATGCCTGGAGAGAGTAAATGTTAGGAGAGTCCCTCTGCCATTCAGCAGTTCCCCACTTCTTAGCTTTGCCTGAAAGTAAAGAAATAATGTACGCCACTTTAGCTTTGTCTGAAGGAAAAGAAGACGGTTATAGTTCAAAGTGGATCTCACACTGAGTGATAAATGGACGACACTGGTCCGGTTCCCCTGTGAAAAGTTCAGGTAGGGTCAATCTTGGCTCCCTGACGGGTTCGGAGTGGGGTCTAACCACCACTGAGTCCTGAATGGAAGTCTGAGGGGTTAAGTTTTTAAGCATGCGGACCATGTCCTCCATGCCAGACTCCAACTTCATAATAGCTCCTTCTACTCCGGAGCGCCAATCTGCTGGTGGTGAGTGGTCCATCATGGCCCGGTAGTTCTGTAATGAACCCCTTCTAGTGTGGACCAAAATCACCACACAAATGAAAAAAATTAAATAGTATTTATTGAATTGGAGAAATATTGCAGATTGGACTGGTTCTGGTGCTGGTTCTGGTTTGGGTTCAGGTTCGGGTTCTGGTTCTGGATCAGGGACAAGTCTATGAGATAGAGATCGGTTAGTGGTCATGCAGGAGATTATGGGGAGCAAAAAGTCAAATTAGAAGGACCACTAACCGTCTCGGATGATCCTGGGGGTTCTGGAGAGTAATGAAGTCCAAACTGATCCGGACCGCTGCAGGAGGGGCTGAGTCCGGTGAGGGGCTGCAGCTGGCCGCAGCGACAGGTGGGTGGTGAGTCCGTTGAGCGCAGAGACGTGGTCACACAAGCCTGGGTCCAAAACCGGAGAGCAGATGACAGGAGGTACCGGAGGAGAAGATGAGGAGGCGTAGTCGTGCAGGCAAAGGTCAGAACCGAAGACAGTAGATGTGGTAATCCAAAGGGGCGAGCGAAAGACGATGTCCAGGTAAGTCGTGGGTTCAAGAGCCGGGAGGTCAAGCCAAGAGGGAAGGACAGGAACCAGGAAAGGGACAGGAACGAGGAGACAGGTAAACTATGACAAGGGGACATGAAAGGCTAAAGGGGAACAAGGCAGGATGAGTAACACGAGGTATCTACTTACAGTGAACTGTTTTCAACTACCGGGCACCGAAGAAGAGAAAGAGTGCAGCTTTTAAAGGGTGAGAGAGACAGGTGCAGCCAGTTGAGTTTAATCAGCTGCTGCTGGCTGCAGTGAAGACAAAACTAACAACCGTGACATCACCCTCAACCAGCATGCAAACAAGACAAACTAAAACTCACGTATATATGAACAAACATTACCTGAGTGGACAGAATCAATTAAACTTACAGAAAAGATCTATTGCAAACTATAAAGGGTGATCAGGGTGACAGAAAACATAATCTATGGAACGTGATTTGTGACAGATGGATGGATGGGTGGGTGTTATGGGTGGGTGTTTCCAAAGCCATTATTACTCAGGAAGAAAAATGTGATTGTTGGATTCGACAGGACAAATGTAAACAAAAATACTTACATCTATGTGGCAGGACAATATTTTAAACACACTAGAGATCCTAAAAATACCATTACCATCCTGGCATTCTCTACCTGGCGTCATGTCAAAGCAGTCTAAAAGTGGTTTATATCTAAAATTAGCAAAACAATGGATAAAACTTAAATTTCCTGTCTGTTTCTGAGCCATAAATCAGTTATGGTAATAGAAAAACTTTATACCTCGTCAATTTTTAAAGAATGTTTTCAATTTTGAAAAATGGAGTAAAAGAACTGATCGCTAACAGCTAACAGCTTATGGCTAACAAAGTAAAATAATGGAAGGCAACATCATTCATCAGGCTTCCTCCCATAAACTTTTACAGTACACGGCGAATCAGTGGCATCATGCACGAAATCTTCTGTTATCGAATCAGCACAGAAACACCAGGAACGCCGATTCAGCCTGGTTCCCAGACGCCTGCTATGTAGCAAGAGCTTGAGCTGTGTATTGCTGCATTCTTCAATATCTTCCACGTCGTCTTTGTTTCAGTTTACGTGGCCAAAGGCATCGGAGGTAGCCATGATGCATGAGGTCTGCTGTGTGGTTTGCCCAATATCCAGGACTTTGGAGATTCCTCACAATTCTTGCAACGTTTTTTGAATTCATCATGTCCTGGATGACTGAGAATCTTCACCAGCTTCTTGCAACGTCATCCCTGATCAATTCATATGAGATCAGGTAAAATCCTGATGAATCTAACGTGTTCACCTTCACTCTGACAGATGACTCTCTACTTCCTGTTTAGATCCTTGTACAGTAGTTCGTCATTTATCGCAGGTGATTCGTTCCCTGAAGCCCTGCGACAAGTGAAAAACCACGACGTAGGAATAGTAGTACAAGTGGTAAGTAGTTGTTGTTTTAATACATATACAGGTTCTTCTCAAAAAAATTAGCATATTGTGATAAAGGTCATTATTTTCCATAATGTAATGATAAAAATGAAACTTTCATATATTTTAGATTCATTGCACACCAACTGAAATATTTCAGGTCTTTAATTGTTTTAATACTGATGATTATGGCATACAGCTCATGAAAACCCAAAATGCTTGTCTCAAAAAATTAGCATATTTCATCCCACCAATGAAAGACAAGTGTTTTTAATACAAAAAACACCAACCTTCAAATAATCATGTTCAGTTATGCACTCAATACTTGGTCGGGAATCCTTTTGCATGAATGACTGCGTCAATGTGGCGTGGCATGGAGGCAATCAGCCTGTGGCACTGCTGAGGTGTTATGGAGGCCCAGGATGCTTCGATAGCGACCTTAAGCTCATCCAGAGTGTTGGGTCTTGCGTCTCTCAACTTTCTCTTCACAATATCCCACAGGTTCTCTATGGG
>NC_056509.1:9269538-9278215 GCF_014905685.2 Nematolebias whitei
GGGTTCAATTGTCCCCCTCTTACAATGCTGTGATTGCTGGTATCACTCAACCCCCTTTGAATAGTAAACAGCCATCAGTGTGCTAATGATCCTTTGTTAGGCTGATGGTCCTTCTTGAGCATGTGATCAGTTGGTTTTGGTTGTCAGCAGCAAAACTGGCTGATCCACTCTGAGAAGGTGCTATTTAAGAGACTGAGCTGAAAACAGCAGCTCAGACTGAGGAAGTCTCTTGGATGAGAGACGAAACGTTTCTACATTTTTTTTTTGCTTTGTTTTGTTTTTTGTTTTTTTGAATGTCCAGAGGACCAGATTGAACTTTCTTGGACAGGTGCTAAATAGTTTTAAATAATTTATTTTAAATAAAAAAATCCATGCCGATCGTGCGGCTCGTCCATCATTCAGCCAATTGTGTGTCGTGTCCAATCCTACTTTGAAAAACCGCGATAGAGTGAGTCCATGATAAACAAACCGCAAAGTAGCGAGGGACTACTGTATACTGTTTCTTTTCTTTAATATACTTTATATTATTGCTATTTCTGGGTGTAACTGTGAACTTGAGTACCTAGTTTCGTTCCACCTCATGTACCACATGTGATGTGAAAGACAATAAAGTCACCTTGAACCTTGAACTCCACTTAAAAATGTCTGCTGTTTATAAAAACCCACCCGATCTTGATGTGCCTCCTTCTGTAGCTTCAGTGAAACCTTAGAAATGCTGACAACAAAGTCCGTGCTCAATAATCCAGGTATACAATCCAACATTTTTCCATCAGGTCATCTGGACAGTTTTTTTTTTTGTGCTGAAACGTTTCGCCTTCGGTCGGGAAGGCTTCATCAGTCAAGGAAACGCACAACAAAACTGATTCTTCCCCCAACAGCTTACTCCAAAGTGGAACAAACCAGTTCTGCTTTTGATAAGATGGTCTGTTTGGTACGTCCCCTCCTCCATTGCCAGCCCTCTTCCTTGTTGACAGTCTTGTCAAACTGGTTGAAAACAACAAAGTCCATGCTCAATGATTCAGGTATACAATCCAACATTAGACAATGGAGGAGGGGGTGTACCAAAGAGACCATCTTATCACAAGCAGAACTGGTTTGTTCCACTTTGGAGTAAGCTGTTGGGGGAAGAATCAGTTTTGTTTTGTGTTTCCTTGACTGATGAAGCCTTCCGGACCGAAGGCAAAATGTTTCAGCACAAAAAAAGAAACTGTCCAGATGACCTGACTGAAAAATGTTGGCTTGTATGCCTGGATTATTGAGCATGGACTTTGTTGTTTTCAACCAGTTTGACAAGACTGTCAACAAGGAAGAGAGCCAGCAATGGAGGAGGGGGCATACCAAAGAGACCATCTTATCACAAGCAGAACTGGTTTGTTCCACTTTTGAGTAAGCTGTTGGGGGAAGAATCAGTTTTGTTGTGTTTCCTTGACCGATGAAGCATTCCGGACGGAAGGCGAAACATTTCAGCACAAGAAAAGAAACTGTCCAGATGACCTGACTGAAAAATGTTGGCTTAGAAATGCTGGTTTTGAGGCCCAGTTCCAACAGACAAGATCCAAACTGATGGCCCCACATTTGCCCTTTTGCCCCACCACGTGTCCAAGTCGGTGTGTGTGTGTGTGTGTGGGGGGGGGGGGGGGGAGCAGGGTGTCCATCCATTTTTCTGTCTTTTGCCTGTCCCTCTGAAGTCCGTCTGTCCCTCCAGCAGCATTGTCTCAGTCTTTCATGCATGTCTGAGCTGAATATTTTACGTTCCCCTCTGCCCCCTGCAGGCCCAGCAGCTGTGATTTACAGCCGAGGGAGAACGAGGTTCTGCTTCCTGCTTCTAAAGTGGACCACTGGGGAACTTCCAGCTATGACCCAGAACATTAAGATCTGAGGTATTTGGAAACACACTAAATGAATTTTATGAGACAAGGCAGGGAATACACTTCACTTCTTCTGGTCCTCAATGAGCTCACAGATTTAAAATGTGTTTTGCATTGTCTCCTTCAGGCTCGTTAGTTCCACCATTAAAACTTCGACCTCACTTAAAGCCGCTTGGAAACATTTGAGGGTGACATGTTATGCAGTGATAAAACATTTAAAACAGGTTTTACACTGTATGAATTGTATTTTTGATGCTCAATAACCTTTTGGTGATGAACTTTCTGCAAATAAAACTATGAGGAGGAATGATATGAAATTCTTAAAGAGTGGATACAGGTATTTTTATGAGGGATGCTATTGCGTCCTTTTAACATTCAGCCATTTCTGCAGTTTGCAAACAAAAAACTAAAATATATTTTAATTGAGAATAATGTAATATTACTTTTGGTGGTAGCAGCACAGTAGCACAGTTGGTAGAGCTGCTGCTTCTCAGCGAGCAGGTTACAATTCAATTCAATTCAAAAATACTTTATTAATCCCAAAGGGAAATTAAGTGTTGTCGTGGCTCATCATCCTGGTTTCATTCAAAAGTTGTTATAGATGCTGATAGCTGTGGGCAGGAAGGATCTCCTGCAGCAAATCTGAAGAATCTGGCCACAGATACTGATCCGTCCACCCGGATCCAGCTTGCTGTCAGATCCGGCGGGCCTCTAGGTCCTCCTGGGCAGCAGGACTGCCCAAATGCCGGGCAGAATTCGTCCCTGAGCAATGGTTACTCCTCCCAGCAGTTTCCCATGCTCCTCATCACCCCAGACAGACAGCTGAAGGTGCCGGAGGATGATTCAGGTCCTCCCATTGTCAAGAGCCGAGTTTCCCACCAGCTCCAGGACCTCGGCGGTCAGGTACTCGAGCACCGCTGCCAGGTTGACAGGAATTCGTCCATGGCACCTCCTTTTCAACTCATTTGGGATTTGGGGCTGTAGTTGAGGTATTTGAGCTTTTGAGATGTTATTCAGCTGCTCCTGGTTGTTAAAAAAAAACCACTTTGTTGCGATGGTTACGCATCATAACAAATGCTCAAAAGTACAAATGTTTCAGTAAAAATCCTTTCAGCTGAACAGTATCCGATACCAGAGGAAATAATCATCCGAAAAATGTGATTTACATCAGAAAAAAGAGAAATGAAAGTTTTCAAAAGCAATAACTCAGAATGTATGTAACAGAGCTGCTCCAACATGCAGCCACCCCGAGAGGCGCAATTCTAGAACAATGGTACCCTGGTTCAGATCCCGGTCTGGGGACCTTTCTGGGTGGAGTTTGTATGTTCTCTCCGTGCATGCATGGGTTTTCTCCGGGTACTCCGGTTTCCTCCCACAGACCAAAAACATGCACGTTAGGCTGATTGGTAACTCTAAATTGTCCCTAGGTGAGCGAGTGTGTCCCTTTGATGGACTGGAGACCTGTCCAGGGTGTCCCTCGCCTCTCGCACAGTGATAGCTGGACATGGGCACCAGTGACCCTTCTTCTTCTTTTTTCGGCTTTTCCCTCTTCAGGGGTCACCACAGCGAGTCATCCTCCTCCACCTGGACTCTCTTTTTCACTTCTTTACCACATTCCCCATTTCCCTGGACAGTGGACACCAAGTACTTGAAGTCCTGCACCTTTGTGACCTCTGCTCCTTGTAGCCTCACTGTTCCACCAGCCCCCCTCTCATTTACACACATGTACTCTGTCTTACTACAGCTGGCTTTCATTCCTCTTCTTTCAAGTGCATACTTCCACCTCTCCAAGTTCTCTTCCACCTGTTCCCTGTTCTCACTACAGACCACAATGTCATCTGCAAACATCATCATCCATGGGGATTCTTGCCTGACCTCATCTGTTAGTCAGTCCATCACCAGAGCAAACAAGAAAGGGCTCAGAGCCAATCCTTGATGCAATCCTACCTCCACCTTGAAGCTACCTGTCACTCCTACAGCACATCTCACCACTGTCCTGCTGTCCTCATACATGTCCTGTACCAGTCTAACATACTTCTCTGCCACTCCAGATTTCCTCATGCAATACCACACCTCCTCTCTTGGCACTCTGTCATATGCTTTTTCTAAATCCACAAAGACACAATGGAGTTCTTTCTGACCCTCTCTGTACTTCTCCATCAGAATTCTCAAAGCAAAGATGGCATCTGTGATGCTCTTTCTTGGCATAAAACCATATTGCTGCTCACAGATAGTCACCTCTCGTCTAAGTCTTGCTTCCACAACTCTCTCCCAGATCTTTATCGTGTGGCTCATCAACTTAATTCCCCTGTAGTTGCTACAACTCAGTACATCACCCTTGTTCTTAAAAGTGGGCACCAACACACTTCTGCATTCCTGAGGCATTTTCTCACCCTCAAATATGCCATTGAATATTTGAGTCCAAAACCTCACTGCCATCTCTCCAAGACATTTCCAAACCTCCACTAGTATGTCATCAGGTCCTACTGCCTTCCCCTTCTTCATTCTTTTCAGAGCTTTCCGAACTTCACCCTCACTAATCTTTCTCACTTCCTGGTCCACAGTTTCTATGACCTCTACTTTTCTTTCCCTTTCATTCTCTTCATTCAGTAGCTTCTCAAAGTACTCCTTCCATCTTCCCGTCACACTCTCCTCACTTGTTAGAACATTACCATTCCTATCTTTAATAAGCCTAACCTGCTGCACATCCTTTCCAGCCTGATCCCTCTGTCTTGCCAATCGGTACAAGTCTTTCTCGCCCTCTTTAGTGTCCAGACTCCAATACAACTCATTATATGCCCTCTGCTTTGCCTTAGCTACTTCCCTCTTTGCTCTACGTCCCATCTCCTTATATTCCTGTCTCTTCTCTTCAGTCCTCTCACTGTCATATTTCTTCTTGGCTAATCTCTTTCTTTGAACGGTGTCCTGCACTTCACTATTCCACCACCAGGTTTCCTTATCATCCACTCTCTGTCCAGATGACACACCAAGTACCTTCCTACCTGTCTCTATAATTACAGTTGCTGTAGTAGCCCAGTCATTTGGAAGCTCTTTCTTACCACCCAGAGCCTTTAACAGCTCATCTCTGAATTTCTCACAACATTCTTCCTTCTTCAGCTTCCACCATTTGATCGTCTTCTCTGATTTTACTATTTTTCTCTTCTTCACAACAACAGTCATTCTACACACAACCATCCGATGCTGTCTGGCTACGCTCTCCCCTGCCACAACCTTACAGTCTCCAATCTCCCTCAGGTTTCCTCTTCTACACAGAATGTAGTCGACCTGCATACTCCTTCCTCAACTCTTATAGGTCATTCTATGTTCCTCCCTCTTTTGGAAATAGGTATTGACTATAGCCATTTCCATTTTCTTGGCAAAATCCACCGCCATCTGTCTTTCCTGGTTTCTTTTCTTGACACCAAACCTACCCATCACTTCCTCATCCCCTCTGTTTCCTTCACCAACATGTCCATTCAGGTCTGCTCTGATCACCACTCTCTCCTCCCTGGGAATACTCTCTATCACTTCATCCAGATCTTTCCAATATGTATCTTTCTCCTCCTCATCACATCCAACCTCTGGAGCATAACCACTGACAATGTTTAGCATCAGACCTTCTACTTCTACCTTCAGGCACATCACCCTATCTGACACTCTCTTTACCTCTACTACAGTCTTTGCCAACTCCTCCTTCAGGACCACCCCTACTCCATTTCTCTTTTTATCACCATGGTAAAACAGTTTGAACCCTGCTCCAATGCTGCGAGCCTTGCTGCCCTTCCACTTGGTCTCTTGGACACATAAAACATCTACCTTCCTTCTCTGCATCATGTCAGCCAGCTCTCTACCTTTGTCTGTCATTGTCCCCACATTTAGAGTTGCAACCCTCAGTCCTACATTCTTCACTTTCCTCTTCTCCCTCTGTCTCCTGACACGTTTCTCTCCTCGTGATCTTCAACTAACAGTAGCACAATTTCCGCCGGCACCCTGTTTGTCAACAGCACCGGTGGCGGGCCTCGACCGATCCAGTATGGTTTCGCTTTGATGAACTCGCATTATGGTTTTGGCAAAAGTGTTTTACATCAGATGCTATTCCTGACACAACCCTCACCATTTACCCGGGCTTGGGACCAGCACAAGAGATACACTGGCTTGTGCTCCCTAGTGGCTGGTTTGGGCACCAGTGACCCCCACTATATGAAAAGGAAGAAGCGGGTAAAGATAATGGATGGATGGACTTTTGGTGGCTGGTCATCATACCATGGAGAAAATCTGGTAGAAAATAAAAACTAAATCCACAAAGAAAACAATGGAACATTGGCCTTAATGACACTGAACTCCGGATCTGAGGTTATTTATCAGAACCTGAACTGATTTCTTTTGCGTCGAGCTGAATAAAGTCTGATCGTTTTCAATGACTGTACCAGACGTCTTAATCAGCTACAGGTTGATACATGCTTACAAATTCTTTTAATCTTTTAAGGGTAAAAATCCATCCATTCATCCATTCATCCATCCATCCATTCATCATCTTCCACTTATTCCAAAGTCAGGTCTTGGGGGCAACAGCTTGAGCAGGGAGGTCCAAACATCTCTTTCCACAGCCACCTCTTCCCGCTCTTCTGGGAGAACTCCAAGGAGTTCCCAGGCCAAAAGAGAGACATAGTCTCTTCAGCCTGTCCTGGGACTTCCCAGGGGTCTCCTCCCAGTCAGACATGCCCAAAGCACCCTCCTAGGGAGGCGCCCAGGAAGCATCCTTACAAGATGCTTGAATCACCTCAACTGGCTCCTCTCGTTGTGGAAAAGCAGTGGTTCTACTCCAAGTCTCTCCTGATAACTGAACTTCCCATCATATATTTAAGGGAGAGTCCAGATACCCTGCAGAGGAAACTCATTTGAACTGCCTGTATCCACAATCTCATTCTTTCAGTCACTACCCACAGTTCATGACCATGAGGATAGAAGCGTTGACCGATCGGTAAACAGAGAGCTTGGCCTTGCAGCTCAACTCCCTCTTCACCACAATGGACTGGTACAGAGTCTACAATACTGCAGATGCTGCACCAATCTGTCTGTCCATCTCACGCTCCATTCATCCCTCACTCGTGAACAAAACCCCAAAATACTTGAACTCCTCTACTTGACGTAGAACCTCACCCTCGACCCAAAGAGATCAATCCACTATTTTCCGATGGCCTCAGATTTGGAGGTGCTGATCCTCAGCCCAGCTGCTTCACACCGCTCCATTGAGACCTGAAGATCATGGCACAATGATGCCGACAGGACCACATCGTATGCAAAAAGCAGATATGGAATCCTGAAGCCCAGAATCTCTCCACCCCGTGGCTGCACCAAGAAATTCTGTCCATAAAAGTTATGAACAGAACTGGTGACAACCGGCAGCCCTGGTGGAGTCCAGCTCCCACCCTGAAGGGGTCTGACTTACTACCGGAAATGTGAACCAAACTCTTACACTGCTTGTATAGGGACTGAACAGCCCATAGCAATGGGAGTGGGAAAATCATCACCATTAAGTTAGTTTTTTCGATTATGACATGTATAAAACATGACTAATGTTGATCTATTGTTTGACAATCATTATGAAATTACTGAAAAGTTCTAATATTTTTTGACATATTTGCTATGATTATTTTTCCAGAAACATCACCGCTTTAAGAGACAAGCTCTGTTTAAAGTCTTCGGGGCAGAAGAAGCTTTGTTGATCAGAATAGAGTCTGACAGTCAGAGAGATCCAAAACAATCCTTGAAGCTGGTCAGTCACAAAAAGCTGTTGCTTTGTGAGACACGTTCAGTTCCATCTTTATCTCTTTCCTTCTGTGTTTTGTGTTGTCCATTTCCCTTTGGGTAACAGAGAAACAAGGTAAATGGTAAATGGACTGTATTTATATAGTGCCTTTCTATCTGATCAAGATAATCAAAGTGCTTTACACTACAATCTGTGCCTCATTTACCCAATCACACAGCACTCTACTAGAACTTTACAAAGCTAATTGAACAAATCATTATAAGGAGCCTAATCAGAGCTTTATCACATTCATACACCGATGGGACACACATCGGAGGCAATGTGGGGTTGTGTCTTGCCCAGGGACACTTTGGCATGTGACTGCTGGTGGATTCGAACCCCCAATTCTTGCATTGGAGGACGACTGCTCTGACCACTAAGCCACAGCCACCCAGGTTTACTCAGAAAAATCCAAGTCGAACAAGAAATAGTTAAGTACAGAAGATAAAACCTTTTTCAAACTTCCAATTCTTCATCAGCTGCATTCCTGCCAACTCATGGATGCGAAACTGGTGAGATACCCTGAGGGTCCCATGAACCTGTCTCCTCCATGGAGGGTTGAAAAGCCAATTAGCCTCCAAAGTCCCAGAAAGACGAAACCAAGTGGACCCCACTTTCCAGCCTCAATCCGGCAAGGGACCGCCCCAACCTGTTGATAACATCAATGCAGTTTTGGGTGAGATTAAACATTTTAAGCTAACAGCTTCATAAACCTTTCTACCCAGTCCTCTTTGGAGCTCCACAGCTCTGATATATTTACAGAAGAAACGTCATCTGAAGTTTAAACAGGTCACAGGAAGTTGGACTTTACACGTCTGAAATGACATTTTCATACCTTTAACAGTTTTTATATTATCACAATTTAATTTAATTTCTATCTATCTATCTATCTATCTATCTATCTATCTATCTATCTATCTATCTATCTATCTATCTATCTATCTATCTATCTATCTATCTATCTATCTATCTATCTATCTATCTATCTATCTATCTATCT
>NC_056509.1:9278225-9287033 GCF_014905685.2 Nematolebias whitei
TCTATCTATCTATCTATCTATCTATCTATCTATCTATCTATCTATCTGTCCATTCATCTGTCTATCTGTCTGTCTATCTGTCTGTCTAACTAACTCTGTTTGTTACCACAAAACCTTTCATACAGTTAAAATGTCAAAATGTGGACATTTCTTTTTTCTTCCAACCAGGTTTTCTTCCAACCAGGTTTTCTCTCCCTGTTGTAAGATGTACAATTTTGTCTCATTTTGCCCCTGAGTGTAGAGTGCACTCATCCAAACTCTCACTGACTCATTAAAATTGAGCCCAGAATTTCCTCTTTAAACCTGGAATTGAAGTGTTTTTACATTGTCATATGACATTCATTAAACACTGGGGACACATAAAAATAGACACCAGGTGTTTGTCATTTAAAGAAATAGTTTGGTCATTTATGAAGAGATGTTCTGTCTACTAATAATCAATAGTTTGAGTTGATAGCACAGAGTGTGCAGAAAAGGACAGAGGTCTTTGTCCAGGCTAGGCTAACAGCTAGCCATAGAAACATGAGGAGAACATGCTAACACCACACAGAAGAGGTCCAAACCAAGGATTGAACCAAGGACTTCTTGCTGTGAGGCAACAGTACTAACCACAAATCCACCGTGCAGCCAATTCTTTGACAGAACACAATTTCTTCAGGGTTTGTTATTTATTTATTTTTAAGACCTATAGTTTTCACACAGTGGCCAATTGTTTAAGACTTACCTTTTAGTCTTTCTTTCTTTCTACCTGTCTTATTAAATGCATTGGGAGTGACAGACACAGGTGTGTTGTGACCATGGTGACCCTGATGAGCCACAGCTTTAACAATGCTTGTGATCTTAAGTCAAGTACTTGTCTCTTCTCATTCAGAGTCACTAATACTACGCCAGCTCCTCTTGGTGTTCTGCTCTTTCCAAGAAACATAGAAGTTGCTTGCAGACCTCCCAGAACTAAATAGTTCTAACTTCTAAATGTTCCACCTCGTACAGGTCCCTTTGAATTTGAAATGGTCCAGATGCTTCAGCTGAAACCAATTGTAGTGAGATAGATCTTCTGGTCCGGGCACCCTTTAACAGGTATTTACGCTAACGTAACCTGGACCGGCCTCACCCCAAACATATATAAATACATGAGTTCTTGCAGCGAACTTAATTCCTCTCCCTCGAAGAAAGTCCAAGAATTCGGTAATTTAAATACAATTCTATAATGTTTATTTTCAGTTTGAATTATGACAATGAAAATTATAGCAAACATGGAATATGAATGAAGAGCCAATAGTATTATTTTAGAAAGAGTACGACAAATATGGAGATTTTGAGAAGGAGTTTAGATTCAGTTTGGACTAAGGTTCTTAGCTCTTAATGTTAAATTTTAGGTACGTTTATCTTAGATTTGTGAATTAATCATCTAAACAACGTCGGCACTTAGCATGGTTCTCTCCTCAGATGGAAGCTGTTTTCGTCCCACCGTGAAGGCGTCCATTTCTCATTACCACGGCAGATGTAATGACCTTGAGGCAGGAGGTAAACGTTGTCACCCAAAAGGGAGGTTTTCCTTCGAGGCCAACCGCTCTTCCAGCAGCGTGCATTACTCACGGTATTTGAGCATTTTAGGACTTTCTCTCCAACAGGACAACTTCTTCATCATGGCTGCTTCTCAGAGAGTCTTAGCAGCTGTCCTCAACCACTTATTCCATCTGCTCAGCTCAGCTTCCGTACCACAACCAACTTCTCTCCTTGACTGCTGTCCCACAACTACCTCCTCAGCTGCCGTCCCACAACTGAACTGGTGTCCTGTTTACCTGACACCTCATACGATGTGCCCCATAACTTTTAACCAGTTAGAGGGCTTCTCACAATGGGTATATCCCAACTGCATAACTGATGTAATTATAACGTCCCCTCTCAAAGTCTCAGATAATATACACAATAGCCTTTGTTAGAAAGGGCATCACCTTGTTTACATCTCTTTTAGCAAAATGCAAGTTTGACTGTGTCAAAATACTGTAAAACGGTGGGATGTCATTCAGTCTGTTCAAATGAAGTTAACTTCCCTCATTGCTATGACAATCATTCCCTGCTGATAAGGCAAAGTGAAGTTTTTTGATGAAGATATCTTTTTAAGGGACACAAAGTCTGGTCTTTATAAAAGGAGCTAATTAACACAGAGATTATGGATCCAGGGGTGGTCAGGATGTCAGGGTGGTCTAGTTGTGTACTTTTAACACACACAGAGAAGTAACTTCCTAAGGGATAAGGGGCATCCACAATACAAGAAATTCGGGCACAGATGTGACAAATTTATGACGGTGTGACCGCTATAGTGTAGCGTACCATTCGGTCACGCCAAACACGTCCTTCCTTTGCGTGCTCTGCCGTTTTATGCCCTGAACGTTTCTTGCCCGTCCAGTACGTGCCCATTCTGCACTGACATGACAAATGCTTTTGGGGGCGCCTCTAAACAATGTATGGCTATCTATGGGCATGAACGGTCCCAGAGTGGTCACGTTCCATTCACAAGTGCTCTCTAGTGCCATCAAACTGTCAAAAGTGATAAAATTCCCAAAATATGAGAATAACGTCACCATAAGGGGCACAGATAATTCTACATAGCGCCACCAACCTGTCATCAATGATACCACACCAATAGATGGGCATGAAGTGTTCCTGTTGGACACTCCTAACACATTTTTACCTCTCTAGCACCACCAACCTGTCAAAAGTGATAAAAATGCCAAACATGGGCCCAGAGTCGCCAAATGGCCACGCCTAATACATTTAAACCTCTCTAGCGCCACCAACCTGTCAAAAGTGATAAAAATGCCAAACATGGGCCCAGAATCACCAAATGGGCAGGCCTAATACATTTTTATATCTCTAGCGCCACCAACCTGTCAAAAATGATAAAATACAACTTTTTGTCTAAATGTTGGTTATTGGTCCCAGATTCGAGGAGGCTATGTTTTTGGGGTGGGGGGACCCACCTGTGACCTCTATTTGACCTTTAGAGTTGTTGACCTTTTTGAGGCACTTATTAATGGAGTATTTGCACCAAACTCATACTGGAGGATCTCCTGGATGTACTTATCGAAACGCAATTGGTCCATAACACGTGGTACATTGCTAACCAGAAGTAGACTTGAGAACCACCTAGGAAGTTGTGCTTTGGCACACTTGTAGCTGCTTAAGAGGGTGTGAGGCTTTTTGAGTTTCATGTTCATCAGCCAAATTGTTCAGGAGTTATAGTGCGTGAAATTCTATGTTGGGAGTATAAAATGGCACAAGATGGGCACGGAGTCCACCAGTACTCAAGACCCGTTCAGGGGCATCAAGTTTTCCATTTACCCATAAGTCCTAGCCTGAATGCAGGAGGGACACAAAACTCACAGAACCCAGTCACGGGGTCATGCTGATGAGGATCTGTGAGTTTTGTGCACCAACGACTTTGCTGAGTGGGTCAACCAAGCCCCAGTTTGGCTGAAAAACAGTTACCCATAAATCCTTGGGAAAAAGAGAGAGGGACACCAAACTCACAGATCATGCTCAGGGGGTGGTGCTGATTAGGACCTGTGAGTTTGGTGCTCGAATGACCTTGTTAAGGTAGTTAACAAGCGGTGTGCTTTCACCACCAATTACCCATAAATCCCAGGGGCAATGCAGGAGGGACACAAAACTCACAGAACACAGTCAGGGGGTCGTGGGGAACAGGACCTGTGAGTTTGGTGCATCAACGACCTCGCTTAAGGGGTCCAATTTGACCCGGGTAAAAATTACCCACAAGTCCCCAGTCTTTGGGTGTAGGGACCCCAAAATATAAGCTGGGGGTGCTGGTGGGACCCCAAATATGAATCTGGTGTCAGATTGGAGCCATCTGTTTTAGAAAAAAAATCGGTCTGAAAAGTCAGCCAAAAGATGGTCTAAGTGTCTAAGACCGACAGACCACTTTGAATGAAAAATTGGGCCTCTGGGGGACATATTTTTTCTACTGGGTCCAGACTCACCATCTTCAGATATATTGTTGTGGGGCCTCTGACGGATGCGTACGCATCAGTCCCATTCCAATCTGACCCCGATTAGGGTGTTAAACGACAGGAGGTTCACTCCAGTTTTGTCCAAAATACAAGTACCCATAAAACCTAGTGAGAAAGGTGCAGGTATACAAAACTTTCTGTGCTAGGTTGTGGTCTCAAGCTGATGACACTGTGAGTTTCATGACCCTAGGACTCCGTTACCCATAAATCCTTGGGAAAATGTAGGAGGGACACCAAACTCACAGATCCTGGTCAGGGGGTCATGCTGATGAGGACGTTTGAGCTTGAGCTCTTTGGAAGGTTCCTAAGGGGGTCAACAGGCCCTCCAAATTCTAAAGGTCAAAGGTCAGGCCTTTAATAATACAAGTGATGGATTGCCCATAATTCATAGAAGAAAGGAGCTAGGGACACAAAATTTTCAATGTTCTTTGTGGGCTCTCATCTGATGACATCCTGAAAATTTGAAATAGCTGGCTTATTTCTGAAAGAAGTATAATCATTTTTATACTTAGGCCTCTCTTTAATCTTTGAGGCCACTCATAGAGGTTGGACGAGTGCATTTTGTCTTACAGCTTTGTGTAAGAAGGTCCTACAAAGATGAGCCAGATACCATTGAAAAGAACTGATCACGGACAATTCAGAAAGTTCTGTCTCACCTCTGTGAGTGCTTGTTACGACCCGCAAAATGCCCGGAAGTGGATAAACTCACGGGGCCTCTAGCGCCCGTTTCCGTGCACATACGTGCACGAAACTTGCAAACCCTTTCACATATACTTGCTTTACATGTGCACAAAGTTTGAAGTGGATGGCTTATTCCTGAAGGAAGTTATGATTTTTTTATACTGGCCTCGTTTTTATTTTTGACGCCTTCTCCTAGAGATATGACGAGTGTATTTTGGCTTACAGCTTCGCGAAGGAAGGTCCTACAAAGATGAGCCAGATACTCCTGGAAAGATCTGATCACGGAGAATTCAGCAAGACCTGTCTGACCTCTGTGCGTGCTTCCTACGACCCACAAAATGCATGGAAGTGGAAATACTCGCGGGGCCTCTAGCACCCGTTTCCAAGCACGTACATGCACGAACCTTTGCATACCCCTTCACAGATATTTGCTTTACACCTGCACCAAGTTTGAAGTGGTTGGCTTTTTTCTGAAGGAAATTATTAAAAAATATATATTTTTAACTGCTCAGATGGATGGCTGGACAGATGCGTTTCTGTTTGTAGCTTGGATCGAATCAGATCGAAGATCGAATAAGATCGAATCAGGGTGAGCCTGGTACAGTTGTAAAGATCTGGGAGATACAAATCCAACGTGCCCCCCCTCGTCTGTGTGCGCGCTTCCTACGCAACACCCAACGCAAAAGAGTGCGTTACTCAGTCACCCTTACATTTAACATGGCTGAACCTGATTCTCATATGACAGGATGCGCTGGTCTGAGCGGCCCCCACCCACCTGTTGTGGCCTCTGCTGTAACCAGATCAAAGGACGAGCTTGTTAAGGTCAGATTTCAGCTTCCGAGGCATGTAGAAAGACGAAACAAACACCAACAGATTCGTCTCGATCTCACAAACAACATGTGTCAAATTAGAGCATGTATGTGCACGTTCAGGGGATTAAAAGACCAATTATGACCTATAAATCATCACAGGAATGGGCTAAAGACATGCAATTTGATGTGCTCAATCCTTGGCCCATGCCGAAGAAGATCTGTGAGTTTGGTGCACAAACAACCTCGCTTAGGGGGTCAACGAGCGCCCCATCTGACCAGTGGAAAATTACTCACAAGTCCTCAATCTTTGGGTCTAGAGACCCCAAAATCGAAGTGGGGGAACCTGGGGAGACTCCGTATAAGAATCTGGTGTCAGATTGGACCCATCGGTTTTAGGAAAAAATTGGGTCTGAAAAGTCAGCCAAAAGATGGTCTAAGTGTCTAAGACTGACAGACCCCTTTGAATGAAAAATTGGGCTTCTGGGGGACATTTTTTTTTCTACTGGGTCCAGACTCACCATTTTCAAACATGTTGTTATGGGGCCTATGACGGATGCGTACGCGTTGATCCTGTTTCGATCTGACCCTGTTTAGGGTGTTAAACGAAGGGGTGTTTACCCCAGTTTCGTCCAAAGTACAAGTACCCATAAAACCTAGTGTGAAAGGTCTAGAGACACAAAACATTCTGTGCTAGGTTGTGGCCTCAAGCTGATGACACTGTGAGTTTTGTGACCCTATGACTCCGTTTAGGGGAGGAGCCCAGAAACCCATTTTTCTCAAATTACAAGTACCCATAATTCATAGCGTGAATGGATGAGGGACACCAAACGCACAGATCATGGTCAGGGGGTCATGTTGATCAGGACCTGTGAGTTTGGTGCACAAAAGACCTTGCTTAGTGAGTCAACCAAACCTCATTTTGGCTGAAGAGTCAATTACCCATAAATCCTAGGGACAATACAGGAGGGACACTAAACTCACAGAACATGGTCAGGGGGTCATGCTGATCAGGACCTGGGAGCTTGAGCTTTTTGGGAGGTTCCTAAGGGTGTCAACAGGTCCTCCAAAGTCAAAAGGTCAAAAGGTCAGGCCTTTATTAATACAATGATGGATGGCCCCTAACTGATAGAAGAAAAGAGCTAGGGACACAAAATTTTCAGTGTTCTTTGTGGGCTTTCAGCTGATAAAACCCTGGAAATTTGAAGTAGCTGGCTTATTTCTGAAGGAAGTTATGAAATTTTTTATGCTTGAGCCTTTATTGTTTGCCTTTATTATTATTTGAGGCCTTCTCTGAGAGGTACCTTTTGGCTCACTGTTTCACGTAGGAACGTCTTACGAGGATGATCTTGATACTGATGTAAAGCTCTGGTTAATACAAATCCAACGAGCTCTCTCTCATCTCTGTGCGTGCTTTCCATGACATTCAACGAGCCGTAGAGTTTGCTAATTAAGGGCCTCCATAAGCTTAACAAAGGCTATTTATGTGGCCCCCGTGCACGCCGTGGTTAATGCACGGATGTGAAACTGTGCCTGCACCTTCAGGTCTATATACTTAACATACCCTGTGAATTTGAAGTAGTTGGCTTATTTCTGAAGGAAGTTGTGATTTTTTTATACTTCAGCCATTTTTCTCATTTGAGGCCTTCTCTGAGAAGTAACTTTTGGCTCACAGTTTCACGTGGGAACGTCCTACGAGTTTTATCTTGATACCGATGTAAAGCTCTGGTTAATACAAATCCAACGAGCTCTTGCTCATCTCTATGCGTGCTTACCATGACATTCAGTGGGCCGTAGAGTTTGCTAATCACAAGCCTCCATAGGCTTAGCATGGGCTATTTATGTGGTTCCCGTGCATGCCGTGGTTAACGCACGGACGTGAAACTGTGCACCCACCTTCAGGTGTCCATACTTAACATACCCTGTGAATTGGAAGTAGTTTGATTAATGCTGAAGGAATTTATAGTGCTGCCTGTATGGCAAAAAATATGGTAATAAAAACTAACATTCTTTGGCTTATAACTTTGGCTAGCAACATCCTAAAAAGATGAGCCCAATACCGTTGGAAAGGTCTTGGAAAGTCGAATCCAACAAGCTCTGAACCACATCTGTACTTGCTTCCTACACAACATACAATACAAAAGAGTGTTTTACTCAGTGACCCTTAGGTTTACATTGATGAACCTGATTCTCATATGAAAGCCTGGGCTCCTCTGAGTTGACTCCACCCCTCCCCCACTCTGTCCTCTGTGACTAGGTGAAAGTTTGAGCTCGTTAAGGTCAGACCTTGGCTTCTGAGCCCGTCTTGTACCATGCCATACCCATTGTCCATGCCACTTTGGTGCCATGGTATACCCATGGGCACAGCCCAGGGGCACCAAAAGTATGAGATGGGCACAGCCAATACTTTGTGAATATGAAAGACCTGTGTAATTAGCTATGTCCGTATAGTGCCATGGTATGCCCATTGGCATAGTTAGCTCTCAGATGGGCATGGCCTAGGGGCACTGCAAAGTACAAGATGGGCACCATAAATACTTTGTGATTATTGAATGACCTGTGTGTGGGCAGTGCCTGTATGGTGTCACCATATGACCATGGGCCACCAGATGGACAGGGCCAAAATATTGAGTTTTTGGCTGCCGCTTGACACTTTTCTGCCTCTCCAGACTGCCCAGAGTCCAAATATGTAGTCCAATTTGGTCTAGCTTACAATAATGCTTAACCTAATTTGAATTGAGATTTAAGCTGCAGCTTGACTTTATTCTGCCTCTCCAGACCGCCACGAGTCTGAAAATGTAGTCAAAATCAGTATAACTGATGTTTGACCTAATAATTAGAAATTACATTTTTTGACCCATGCCCGCCTCGTGCATTGCCATGCCCATTGACCATGCCCCTCTGGTATCACTGTATGACCATGGGCATAGTTAGTACCAGATGGGCACGATAAGGGGCATCAGAATATACGAGACGGGCATAGCCTATACTTTGTGATTATGAAAGACCTATGTAATTAGCTATGCCCCTCTAAAGTCACTGTATGCCCATGGGCATAGTTAGTACCAGATGGGCATGGCAATGGACACTGCATAGTACAAGACGGGCACCACAAATACTTAGTGATTATTGAATGGTCCACACTTCGTGCACTGGGCATCTGGTAGGGCACAGGGGGTTCTGGGGGCTTCTGGGTAGTCTCAGGTGTGGGCAGTGGAGGCACATATTACCAGGCTGGAGAGGCATTCAACACAATTGTAGAGGTTCTGCATTTTGGTAAAATGAGA
>NC_056509.1:9287133-9290386 GCF_014905685.2 Nematolebias whitei
TCTTGCCTGTAGCTGGACTCATCATTGTTTGTGATGCATCCCACCACAGATCAGTCCAAAGCAATAACACATGCTGTAGGAACAAAGTTCATGCTCAATAATCCAGGTATACAATCCAACGTTTTCAGTCAGGTTATCTGGACAGTTTCTTTTTTTGTACAATACAATAAATACAATACAACTTTATTTATAAAGCACTTTAAAACAACACCGTTGGCCAAAGTGCTGTACACTAACACATACAAGCATAAAAACTATGAACTCAACAAATACCATAAAAGTAATTAACTACCAAATCATAAAACCACGAACAGTAACAACAATAAAACAAATAACATAAAACAATAAAGCCAACATTTCAAGCTGCGTTAAAAGCCACAGAGAAAAATTTAGTCTTCAGAGCAGATTTAAAAACAGGAAGTGAGTTAGCTTGTCTGACGTGCAAAGGCAGCTCGTTCCACAGTTTAGGGGCAGTGACTGAGAACGCTCGATCACCTCTCAGCCTCCTGTTGGACTTTGGGACGGTCAACAGCAGCTGATCAGCTGACCTAAGAGAGCGTGAGGGAATGTATGGCTGGAGAAGGTTGGACAGATACTGTGGGGCGAGACCATGAAGACATTTGAATACAAACAAAAGAACCTTAAAATTAATCGTGAAACGAACGGGGAGCCAGTGTAGCGATTTTAAGACGGGGTGATGTGCTCTCATTTTCTGGTGCCAGTTAAAAGATGAGCAGCAGCATTCTGAACCAGCTGAAGTTGAGTCAGTAATGACTGGCTCAGACCCACATAAAGTGAATTGCAATAGTCCAGACGAGGTGCTGAAACGTTTCGCCTTGGATCCGGAATGCTTCATCAGTCAAGGAAACACTCAACACAAAACTGATTCTTCCCCCAACAGCTTACTCCAAAGTGGAACAAACCAGTTTTGTTGGTGCTAAGTTGGTCTCTTTGGAACGCCCCCTCCTCCATTGCCGGCCCTCTTCCTTGTTGACAGTCATGTCGAAATGGTTGAAAACAACAAACTCCATGCTCAATAATCCAGGTATACAATCCAACATTTTTCAGTCAGGTCATCTGGACAGTTTCTACAAGCTGTAGGAGTTTTTAGGCTCTGGATCTACGTTTCTGTTGTTGATTCGCCGGCTTTGAAGTTATTGAGCCCCGCTATGGCATCCCATCACGTCAACACTTCAGCCAAAAATTTGTAGCAGCACTTTATGAAAAAGCTAAAACTATTGCTTATTGTATCATTATGATCTAATTAACTTTTTAAATTAAAAATTATAATCTTATTGGGGACTGCCATGCAAATGCATGGCAGGCACCTATCATTCTACACATGGGAAGAGTGTCTACATTTCTATCTCCGTTAATGCAGCCTGAACCACAGTGTCTACCCCCACAAAAGTTATATCAAAAAGACTGGCTCGACCCCGTGACGTGTGCTTTTACTTTTACTGGCATTTCGAGTTACCATGGCAACGTAATTTGTGAACAAAGATGCAATATTTCACCAACTCCAGGAACTAGTTGGTGACTGCCCACTTATTATTCTACACCTAAAAAGCGTATCTTTTTCAACTTTCATGCGGCCCGAACCAGAACGTGAACCCCCACAAAAGTTATATCAAAACGACTGGCCGGGAAGTGTGCAATTATTTTTATTGGCATTCACAGTTACCATGATGGCATATTTTGCTAACAAAAATGCCAAATTTCCCATAGGAAATGAATAGGAAAAAACTCTTTACAGAAACTGAGTAACATATGGAGCCATTTTGGTTCAACATGCAAGGAAGGCCCTAATATTACCTATTATCACCTATTAATATTATTTATTAGTAATAATAATAATAACTATTAATTATAAATTAATAATGTTAATAATTATCTATTTTAATATCAATATTTATTCATATTAATAAGTAATATTTAATATTGAAACTAATTATTGATGTGATTATATTCATATTGATTATTAATTATTCATATTTTAATAATAATTAATAAATAAACAATATATTAATAATTATTAATATGAATAATTAGTATTTATTATTAATATTAATAATCATTATTATTAATATTTATTATTAATAATAATTTAATAATAAATAGGCAGTCCCATCAAAGTTTCTCCAGGAACTTTCTAGTTAACTCATTTTTCTTTTACCTCTTTGTGCTTTATTTCCAGTTTGGGACAGAGATAGCAGCTGAGTTTTCTTCCTCTTCAGGGAAATCCACCAGAGATCACCTCCAGGTAAGAAGTCTGTGATGACTGAACTCTGAACTTTGCCAGGAACAGGTGAGAGCAGGTCCAAGAAGAGGTTGTGAGTAATGAGGACAAATAAAGCCACACTGCAAAATTTGCAAAGCTCTACCTCTCTATTCCTGCTTTTTTTCAGAGTCAGAGTCAGAGATTCTTTATTGTCATTCGCACCTCGTGTGGTACATGTGGTGGAGCGCAATTATGTACACAAGGTCCCAGTTACATCCAACAATAAAATGTATAAGAAAAACAGTAATAACATCTAAGATATGAACTAAGAAAAACATCAACTAAATATACGCTAAGCACTCATAACATAAAACATTGACCATCAGCACAAACATCAGAATCAGAATCAGTTTATTATTGCCATGTCAATGAACGAGGTTCACAAACTAGGAATTTGCTTCGACATAAGGTGCGAATAGTAATAAAGTAAAATAAAGTAAAAACATATCATAAACATGTGTACACCCATACAATAGAAAACAATAAAAAAGCTTAGAAAACAGGACATGAACATGAGTCTGTGAGCGGATGTGCACGCATGAACACATCAACATTGAAACAGATCAGCAGCAACATGATATGGTTTTTCACAGTGATTATTCTAGTTAGAGATTCATGAGTCTAACAGCCTCAGGGTAGAAGCTGTCCCTCAGTCTAGTGGTTCTACACTTAATGCTCCTTAACCTCCTTCCTGAGGGGAGTGGGGCAAAAAGTGTGTGTGCTGGGTGAGTGGGGTCCTTCATGATGCAGGTGGCCCTCTTCCTGCATCTAGAGGTGTAGATGTCTGTGATGGTGGGGAGGCTGATTCCGACAGACTTCTGTGCAGCCTTCACCACTCTCTGCAAAGCTTTTCTTTCTGCAGCTGTGCAGCCTCCATGCCACACGTTGATGCTGGAGCACAGGATGCTCTCCACTGCACACCTGTAGAAGGAGGTGAGGACTGAGCTTCCCAGACCAGCTCGCCTCAGCCGT
>NC_056509.1:9290486-9293639 GCF_014905685.2 Nematolebias whitei
CACACCCAATACTTTGTGATTATGAAAGACCTATGTAATAGCCATGTCCCCTTAGTGTCACCGTATGCCCATGGGCATAGTTGGTACCAGATGGGCATGGCCGATGGGCACTGCATGGTACAAGATGAGCACGCTCCATATTTTGTGATTATGAATGACCTATGTAATAGCCATGCCCCTCTAGTGTCCCCGTATGCCCATGGGCATAGTACAAGATGGGCATGGCCGATGGGCATTGCATGGTACGAGACAGGCACGGTCAATACTTTGTGATTATGAAAGATCTATGTAATAGCCATGCCCCTCTAGTGTCACCGTATGCCCATGGGCATAGTTAGTACCAGATGGGCATGGTTAATGGGCATGGTACAAGACAGGCACAGCCAATACTTTGTGATTATGAAAGACCTATGTAATAGCCATGCCCCTCTAGTCTCACCGTATGCCCATGGGCATAGTTAGTACCAGATGGGCATGGCCAAAGGGCACCAGACAGTATGAGAGGAGCAACATAAATACTTAGTGATTATTGAATGGCCTGTGTGTGGGCAGTGCCCATATGATGTCACCATATACCCATGGGCCACCAGATGGGCAGGGCCAAAATATTGAGTTTTTGGCTGTCGCTTGACACTTTTCTGCCTCATCAGACAGGCACCGAGTCCAAATATGTTGTCCAATTTGGTCTAGCTTGCAATAATTAATGTTTCACTTAATTTGAATGAATCTCTCTTTCCAACTGTTAGAGAAAAAAACGGATTTAAGCTGTAGCTCGACATTTTTCTGCCTTTCGAGACTGCCCCGAGTCTGAATATGTAGGCAAAATCAGTCTGGCTCAAAATAATTTTTTCATGGATCTCATGACCAGTGGTTAGTGTGTTCGGTGGATTGATTCCAACAGCAGTCACATGCCCTAGGGTCCTTGGGTAAAACACAGTCTATTTACCACTTTGTAGCCCCCGACAGGCAATACTGGCAACTGAGGAGCAGAGCCTAGTCTTTATAATGGTTTTATGGACAGTGCCCATCTCGTGCCAATTTATGCCGACAAATGGGCACGGACTTATCCAGAAGGGCACGGCAGACTGTTTAAAAAAGTTTATGCCCAGTGCCCCTCATGTACTGATTTGTGTCCTGCCAAAATGGGCATGTTTGATACCCCATGGGCGTTTGTGGACAGTGCCCATCTCATGCCAACTCATGCCCACAAATGGGCACAGACTTATCCAAAAGGGCATGGCAGACTGTTTGAAAAAATTTATGCCCGGTGCCCCTCATGTGCTGATTTGTGTCCTGCCAAAATGGGCACGTTTGATACCCTAGGGTCACGGCCAATGCATTATAATGATGTTTGCCCTGACCGGGCACGCTTTGGGCAAAGTGAAATTCATGCCCCTTTGGTCTAATTGGTGCCCGCGACTGCTCCGCCACGTGGCGGAAGTCGGTATGGCACCCAAAATATCTCTGCCCCGAGCGTAGTAGAAACCTTCAGACTTGACCACTGCATTCAGGAGGCCGAGCCAGTCTCGGGAATGTGCTCGGCTAGCTTCTAAGACGCACGGGATTGAAAGTAACAATGTACTCACTTCCCATGTAAGGTGTATGTTCGCGCCCTAATAGGCGCATATTGTCTGGGCCGGCAACTGGTTACGATGAGCCCTAATACTTCTTGTGTCAAAACTGAAAGGGAGGGGTAGGAAACACATTGTTTCTGAGGACATTTGTTTTTAAGACCCTTGGAAGGTTGGACGCTACACAATACATGTTCAACCAAGCTGTCTAACTGCTTCTTTTAGTAGTGTTGTTGTACTTGAGACCATTCTTGGTCTTGAGACCGGTCTCAAGACCACTTTTTGATGGTCTTAGTCTTGTCCTGGACTCAACCACATTTGGTCTTGGTCTTGTCTTGGTCTTGGACATTGAGGATTCGGGATTTTATTTCAAGACCAGTCAAGACCACAACTGTGGAAATATCACTAAATTGCCAGAATATTGTCCAGTTTATTTGTCCATATCATTTCTTTTATTGGATGCAAAAATACCGATTCAAATCCAAGAGATAACATGACTTATTGTAAATACACGTTCTGTTACCGCTGTCACACCCACCTCCTTACACTCGCACGCATCACTCCCAGTGTTGCCAGATTGGGTAGTTTAGTGCCAGTTGGGCCATTTTCATTCTATTTGCTGTGAACTCTGGGAAGATTTTTGTTGGATTGTTACATTTTGCCACATATTGTTAAATTACCTTGGCTTGTACTTTTTGCGTTCATGTTCAAACAGTAAATATACTAGGGGTATAACTGTACGTTAAAATCACATTTCGGTTCGGTTCAGTTTCAAGGAGGGCTCGGTTCGGTTCATTTTCAGTACAAAAAAGGCCAAAATAAAGACTTACAAAATGTTTATTTTGAAAATATGCCAAGTAAACAATACGTTTGTATAAAAACAAATAAACACGACCCATTTGGATGATATTTTAAATAAACCGCACTCTTTACAATAAATCAACTATACTAGCAATAATAAAAATCTTAATAAAAACAATAACAGTCAGAACCAGAACAATAAGCAGCAACAGACCGTTTACAATGTAACTAATCAAGTTGTAAGTTTTTGGCCAAAAATACCAAATTGTCCACATGTTCTGCCAAAAGCACAGATCTAGTTGCAGTGAATATCTCCAGCAGTGGAGAAAATCCTCTCACTGGCAACAGGCTACAGTGACTGGTCTGAATGACTATCGGCCAGTGCCCTCACCCCGATAGTCGCTAAATGCTTCGAAAAACTGGTCAGGACTCACATCAAAACAACCATCAACATCAACGAGGACCCTCATCAGTATGCATACCGTGAGAACCGATCAACAGAGGATGCCATCTCCTCTGTGGTCCACACTGCGCTCAACCACCTGGAGCAGAAAAACTCTTACGTCCGTATGCTCTTTGTGGACTTCACATCCGCCTTCAACACCATGATCCCCCAAACCCTGATGGACAAACTATCCACACTAGGACTAAGCCCCTCCATTTGCAACTGGGTACTAGACTTTTTAACAAACAGACCACAGTTAGTGAGGATCCACAACTTCTCCTCCTCTACCATAACCCTCAGCACTGGCTCTCCTCAGGGATGTGTGTTGAGCCCCCT
>NC_056509.1:9293649-9295682 GCF_014905685.2 Nematolebias whitei
ACGGCTGAGGCGAGCTGGTCTGGGAAGCTCAGTCCTCACCTCCTTCTGCAGGTGTGCAGTGGAGAGCATCCTGTGCTCCAGCATCAACGTGTGGCATGGAGGCTGCACAGCTGCAGAAAGAAAAGCTTTGCAGAGGCAGAGAGTGGTGAAGGCTGCACAGAAATCTGTCGGAATCAGCCTCCCCACCATCACAGACATCTACACCTCCAGATGCAGGAAGAGGGCCACCTGCATCATGAAGGACCCCACTCACCCAGCACACACACTTTTTGCCCCACTCCCCTCAGGAAGGAGGTTAAGGAGCATTAAGTGTAGAACCACTAGACTGAGGAACAGCTTCTGCCCTGAGGCTGTTAGACTCATGAATCTCTAACTAGAATAATCACTGTGAAAAACCATATCATGTTGCTGCTGATCTGTTTCATGTTGCTGCTGATCTGTTTCAGTGTTGATGTGTTCATGCATGCACATCTGCTCACAGACTCATGTACATGTTTGTGCTGATGGTCAATGTTTTATGTTATGAGTGCTTAGTGTATATTTAGTTGATGTTTTTCTTAGTTCATATCTTAGATGTTATTACTGTTTTTCTTATACATTTTATTGTTGGATGTAACTGGGACCCCGTGTACATAATTTCGCTCCACCACATGTACCACATGAGGTGCGAATGACAATAAAGAAACTCTGACTCTGACTCTGAATTACCTGATAAAGGTTGTTTAAATGCTGCTGTTATCAGTCTTTGAACCAAGCTGCTAGAAGAGACGTTCACATTCAGATGATGTCGTTTCAAGAGTGTTAACAAGTTAGGCGTGTTGCCTGCGGCAGATCCAATCTCCGTGAAACAACGTCGACACACAGCTTTACATTTGCACTTGTCTTTTAACAAGAAAGCCATAATGTTCCCAAACAGGAGACCGCAATGAGATGCTAGGCAGCTAATGCTGCGCTTGCTGCAAGATAATAGTGTCATGCTGAAACACGCTTAGGAACTTTAGTTCTGCTGCGCATAATCTCTCGTTAATAAAAATTAATGAGTGAAAAAATAACCGAAATGGTACGGACGTGGACTGAACCGAACATGCCGTACCAAAACGGTTCAGTACACTCACGTGTACGTTACACCCCTAAAATATACTGTAACAATATATTGATTGGGCAGATATTTGTGTGATGCGGTAGATTTAACAAATGTTTGGGCTGGAAAACCTTGACTATCTGGTGAGAAGTGATTTTCTAGGCGCGGGAGAAGATGTCTTGAGTTCAGACTTATGAAGATTGTTTTGCCACTGCGGATTTTTAAGGTTTGGCATGTGATGAAACTGCTTCTAGTTTAACAGTTAAGTAATTTTATTGTCGAATCACATGAAGTTAAGACCACAGATTTCTTTGTTATGTAGCTTTGAAAATTTATAAAAGCTGATATATTCATTCAAAAGCAAACTTAAAGTTGCAGTATGTAACTTTTATGAAAAAATATTTTATAATAAAATGTTATATTTTATTTATTTTATTTGAGATCTTGGTTTTGACTTTGTAGGGATTCTAGTTTATTTAGTTATAGGCTTTACTTTCAGTTTCCTGAGTGGCAGGAGGGAACTGATTACTCCCAGCTGTTACCACTTTCTTGATGAGAAGACTACAGTACTTAAGGCCCTGGGAAGCTTTTGGACTCTGCTGGAACATTGTCCCACTTACGGTATTGTGTCCATCTCAGACTAGAATCAGAGTTCTCTACTTTGACTAAAAACCTGTTTTCTCTAACCTTGTGTGCCTTCTTGTGAAGACCAGTCTCCTCGCCATCCTGGTTCTGTCTCGTGCCTCTCGCACCAGAAGTTTCCCCCCATGAGTATTCTCCCTCATTCAAGCCTCTGCACAGGACAACCAATTATTAATCCAGCATCCAGCTCAGAGGTTTGCCCTACCACCTTCATCTCATACTCTCCTCCAATCTGGTTTCCTTTGTCTGGCTTGCCCATCGTATCCCCCCCCCCCCCCCCCCCCCCCCCCCCCCCCCCCCCCCCCCCCCC
>NC_056509.1:9295782-9302290 GCF_014905685.2 Nematolebias whitei
CCCCCCCCAGATCCAACCCCAAGCCTACAAGTCAAACATTCAAGTAAGCCTTACAAGTCAGCTCTAGTGGACAAGTATTGACTATACCCCTGTTTTGCTGCCATTCTCATCCTGTGTCTTTCTCCACAGTCAACCCCGGAGTTCCTGTCCTGCACTATGAATAAACTCACTTAACTTTTATTGTTGGTGGCTCATGTTTTGGTCCAACTCCTATCTATCTATAGAAGCCTAACAAAAAACGTGACAGAATGTTCCAGCCAACTAATAGCTCTGATACCCAAGATCTGACCAATACCAAGATGATTCAACAGTACTTAACCCTTCAAAACCAAAGAATTGACAAACAAGATGCCAAATTAGAACAGATTATTGCCCAGCAACGTACCTCTAAGTACAATATGGAAGAATTATGTGGCATATTGTTTGCACTAAATCAAAAAATAACTGCTCTCTTACCCCAGGCTCAAGTAGCGAACAATTCGCCTCCAGTTCCTGATGCGACACCCAGCGCCAACGCTACAGTAACCCATGAACCTGATATTCACCCCTCAGAGATTTTGATAGTAAGACTAGTGATTGTGGCAGCTTTATTGACTGGGTTAGGGTTAGGAACATAGATGGCCATCCGCTGCACCCCTATCACTTATGCCTCAGACGCATCCCACATAACATTCTTGATTATCTCACTGAAAGGCATGGCTCTGCAATGGGCTAAAGCTTATCTCAATTCTCATGATATTGATAACATATCTTTTGATACCTTTCTTCAGGAGTTTCAGCGGGTTTTTGAGTGTCCTTGTCACCAAGAGGAGGCTTCCAGGAGGCTAATAGCCCTTCAACAAGGTAAACAGTTGTTGGATTTCATATTTTTATACCTTTTATTATTTCCTATCAAGCATTCAAATGTCATGTGTAGTATGACATATGGAGAGATATATTCATACATTAAACGGGTTCACTCATCTTTCTGGACTGTATGATGTCGTGCTTTGAATTTAACAGAAATGTAACGTGAGACGTTAATTATCTTTGACCCATCAAAATGAATGGAGGTCATTTATTTACAGAATCAAAGTTTAACATCAAACATTTACATTAATTTGGCAGAATATGAAAATAACAACATAATTAATCAGCTTTACAACCAGGAAAACCATACGGCCATGATTTTCCGTTGCTTCACCACAGACATTTCTGAAAACATCTGGATTAATTTTCTAGCAGATAGGAGAGTTTAAAGATGGAAAATTGAGATTTATCTTACAGAGAGATGTGTGAGGGAATTTGTCTGTTTTAACCAGAACAGCACGCTCTTTTGGAAATCAGCTTGTCCCAACAGTACACTTTTGGTGAAGGTCGACTTTTACCTTTTCTGAAGATAGATCAGTTCCGGCGTGGAGTCTCACTTCCAACCACTGTTCAGCGTCTCCGTGAGAACAGCTAAATACCTCGAGAGTCGTGTGAGGTTATCCAAACAGAAGTTATAATTCCCAAAATCGTCTCTGGTTCAGCTTGATTCTAATACAGCAGCATCCATGAATGCCTGCGTTTGCATTCTGGAACTCCCAAACTCTCTGCATTCTGAATTCCAAAAACTCTCTGCTTGAACTGCTACTCCATCTTCAAGACTGAGCTTACAGCAGCTTCAAGACTGAGCTGAACTCTCTGAACTCCAAAACTCTGTTTGAACTAGGAAGTGCCCACATTTTAAAGAGCTCCACTTCCGGTTCATTTGAGAGCTTTTGATTGGTCGATGGACCAAAGCAGAGGTGTGGTTTGTGATGTAAGGTGTTATTAAAAGTCAAGGAAAAGATTCAGATTGTTTAAGAACAGACAGAAAGATATCATGGAAAAACCAGACTTCGTGGAGTCTCCCACCAAGTATCTTGCTGTAAAAGTTAAACATGACATTCCTTTTCAGTAAACATTCAGTTGACCGAAACTCGAACTTTGACACACTTACAAATTTGCTCACTTCAAAGCAGACGATCAAGAAATTGAATCATTACTCTGTAACGTACTCTAACTTGATTTCACTTTGAATTGAGGATTAAAAATCATTACTACTGTTTAAGTAAATAAAAATGATTAGTTCACTTCAACATGTAGGCATTGTTTGAACCAAAACACTTTGATTATCAAAACATTTGTAAAATAGTAATGATCATAGAGAATTGTCTTTTTCCACTTGATTAATTCAAGAAAGAAAGTCTCAGGATGGGTTAACCTGTATTTCTGGATTCAAATCAATGAAATGACAGTTTCAGTCCCATATGGTCAGTTTTGACATCAGGCCTAGTCCACTACACATGTTATACAAAGTGTGTGTGTGTCTTTTTTCCAGGGTTGAACTATATTTATAGAAAATGTTTACTAATTCTAACTAGTTGACCTTTAAATATAATCTCATATTAGCTAAGGATAATTTTACAAGTTCACATTTGATATATTACAAGCAATCAAATCATGCCAGATAGCAGACTGATTAACATAAATAAAGCTAGAACACATCTCTTTAATTTAGACTTAATATAGTTTGACTAAGTAAAATCCAACTAAAACAAACTAAAACAGAAGTATAAAAAGGGATCAAGTAAGAACACGCAAACATGAGTTAGATAATAATTAAGTTATTAATTATTCCTAGGAATAAACAACTTTATCTCAAATCATTTGGTAGCACTAAGGTATAATCACGTTAAACAAACAGTGTTAACAGTTTAAACGCAGACAAGGAAACCAAGATGTATCTGCCTTAAAGCAGAGAATCACCAGGCCTTCAACAGACATTGATTAACACATACCCATGAGGTAGGTAATAATTAATAGTTATTATTGACACGAAGCATTTTGTATCCCTAAAGTATAATAGCAAGTTAAACTTTAAACAAAGAACCGATTTCAGTGAGCCAAAACTTCTTATCTGAAATGTAGACATTAACGTACTTGAGGGGGCGGGCTAGAGTCGTAACCATAGCAACAGAAGCTAAACCAATCAGAAAGCTAGCCTTCTCAAACTGTGATAAAAGGCCGGAAATGACACACGCCCACCGAGCATTTCCGGGAGGCGCACACCGAGACGGTTCGTTCTTTAATGCTCCAGATATATGCATATACCTTATTAATGTAATTGTTTGTCTCTGAATATCTGTAACCCATGTTTTGTCAAATAAATCTTTTATACCGAGGGCGATGTCTCAGCTGTTTTGAACACGACGTGGTAACCAGCCACGACAGAATGGTGACCCGACGTGCAGCGAGGCGCGGCCTAGACTGAATTGGATCGAGGTGGCTTGCGGTGCACACGCAGAGAGGAACTGGGCCCGATAATTTCAGGTAAGCTGGTTAACTGTTTGGACCTTAAGGTCCGGAGTACTGGCTATTCGGCCGTAAACCAAATTCAAACAAAATTCAAATTCCTCTGTTGGTGGGCATGCAGCTATCTCCGGAAATAAAGATGGTTTTATTTAAGCTAACTTCCAGTGATTCGTGTTAATTCTGACGAGGTGGGTTACGATATTCAGACAGTTTAAGCGCCGAACGCTTTCTTTGACGTTTAGGTAGTGTTTTAGTTAGTTTCACAAGTTTTACTTGTGCCGGAGGGTGGTCAGGGACCTGCCGGGGTTCACGTCGGACGTGAGCGACACGTTTCCCTTTTTCTTCAGCGGAAGTGGCCATCAAAGCCTTAAATCTGACGAGATTAAGGCTCACTCGTGTCAGGGACAGAGTGGAGGCTACGGGGCGGGCCCTTAGTTTGATGTGTCGACTGCATCATAAATTGGGCTCAATTAATAGTTTAGTAATAAGGGAAATGTGGAAAAGTCTAGGACTTAGTTAGTTTTACCAAATTTCACGTGGTCAGGGACCACATTAGTTTAGCTTTACGTTGTAATAACTTTGTTTGTGCCGTGTTTTATGTCGTGTGTAGGCTTCAAGGCTGGGAGACGTTGAAGGAGACGTAACAATGGAGAGAAGGAAAAGAGAGGGGGCAGTGAGCATGTCTGAGTCTGTGTGTGGGGGAGAAGCGAAAGATTACTTTTGTTTTTTTTCCTTTTTTCTCTGTGTGTGGGTCTGTGTGTGAGTGGAGCTTCCATATCCTGACCGAAAGGGGGCACTGTTGTATGAGGCATTTACAAGTCTTGACTCACTGAGTTTTCAGACTTGAGAACTGTTTTATTACAACGGAGGCCATGAGTGCATGAGGTTAAAATATTTGAAAGCCTGAGTGGGTGAATGTGTCATCAGGTGTGGAACTCATAAATGAGGAACATGTGACGCCTGTGGAAAGTCTACAGGATCAATACATGAGTTAAGAGCATATTGGTAAACAATCAAAACAATTTGGAACATATGTGAATTATCAAAAAAAAAGAGGCAATTAGCTAAAGACCGGCAGACCAATTGCTAAAACAAGCAGAAATAAGCTTAAAGTACAAAATTAAGTGGGTACAGCTTGGCTATCCTGAATTAGGCTGTAAAAGTTGGATTAATTTAAAATAAAGGTAAAATTAGCTGATATTGGCATGAAACAACTAAATGGTATCTGTAATGTTAGCAGGTGTATCTGAATCTTCCAAACATTAGCTGGAAGAAGCACAATGTTCAGAAATTAACAGAAATACGTCAGCAGAAGTAAAAAACGTTGGAGTAAGCTGAATACAGCTTAAAAGAGGGAGGAGGTGCTTGGAGGTGGAACATCAACGGGGTGATCGTGGCAGGAGGAGAACTAACCGCCATTTTCAGTCACTGAACGTAGGGAGAGAAACGTAATACATCGTTTAAAACAAGAAGAATAATCAGCAGCTGATTAGACCACAGCTGTCGGAGGCCAGACAGAAACGGGGATAAGGGAGCGAGGTCGGCAAAACATTTGTGTGTTCAATCAGTGTCAGAGGTAAAGGAGCAGGCAGTGGCCTCTGAAACAGTTGATCTGCAGCAATCACTAAGCGGGCGAGGGACAGAGGTAAATTGATAACAAACGTACTGAACAGACAGGCAAAGGTGGAGAGCTGCTGACAGAGAGCTGCTGACGTGATGCAGAGAAGGAAGGTGAATGGTTGAGATGTCAAAGAGACCAAGTAGAAGAGCAGCATGGCTCACAGCATTGGTGCTGAGGTCAACCTGTTTTATCAGGGTGTGGATAGAAAGAGAAATGGAGTAGGGGTGGTCTTGGAGGAAGTGAGGCGTAGGTTTGACGAAGGCCTAAGAGGAAATAACGAGGATGATTCGTTGTGGTGACTTCTGAAAAGGGTAAAGCCGAAGGAAGTAGGACAAATAAAACAAATAAACATCATAAACAGGTCAAATAAAGTTTAAACATTTCTGGATGACACATTGTAAACAAATTAGCCAAAATTACTTCTTGGGATTGACAATAAAATCAGTTAATAAATTCAACTATATAACGACAGAATGTAAAATAAGTAATAAACAAAATCCTTGACACTTGTAAAATGAATAAAATGTATTCTGGTCAAAGAAACTCTTAACTAAACACAAATTGAAAGGCTTAAATCAATCAGTCTAAATGACTTTATCACATATTGAAAATATTGTCTAGCGTTTAGGAGCTGTTTCCTTCTAAGAGCTGCCGGAACTAGGTTAATTATGGGACAACAACAATTCTAGTGGGTAAATGACATGACTTTAACTTGACTTGATATTTCACACAGGTCCTAGGAGTGCAAAAGGACAACAGAGATGTGTACATGGTGAGTTTAAGAAGTTGTACTTTGAGAACAAAGGTGCATGTAGACGTTTTTGTGCAGTGACAATGGACTCTGTGATGTCTTGAAGGGTATACATAGTCTTAATTGATTTGAATTACAAGTATTTTGTTTGTGATACAGTGAAACAGCATAGTATGAGATGAAATGATTTGCAGATTTGTTATATAACAAGAAGTGATTACATATTATCATGCTGCCTAAACCTTTACAAGGTCTAAATGGATAATGTGGACCTGAGAGTGGACTTCACTGTCAGGTGGTGAGTCAAAACACATATTCTACAAGATGGAAGACATTGTTTTGAAGGGAATATCTTATGCAGTAGGGGTAAAGACTTAGATTGTGCAGTGTTTAATGGAAGTTTTCACTCTTATGTAATTGAGCGTTTAACACAGCTGTTGTACAATCCAGGACACCGGAATGACTCCGTTGAAGGTAAACGCTGCAGTTCCAGAGTAGAACTTGCTAACAGATGATTAATGTGGATAACAGATGAATGTTGAATCAGATTTTTGTCGTAACCGAGGGGAACCCAGATTTGTATGAGACCCGGAACGAGACAGACTCAGGTGGAATACAAAGAAAACGGTGTTTATTTACAAGGTGAGAAACAACAGTTCAGGTACAGCTCCTCTGCAGCTCCTGGAGGAGGTAGAGGAGCAGAGTCAGGACGAGGCAGAGTTCCAAAAAGGTTGAATGATTGTTTTCTGTGAATCTCTTACAGTTTGATCCAGAGGTGGGGTCCAGTCCTCCGGGGAGCTCCAGAGAGAGAGTCCAGC
>NC_056509.1:9302390-9309195 GCF_014905685.2 Nematolebias whitei
GCATAAAGGCAACTTAATATATTTTTATAAAACATATTTTTATATCATTCCACCCTTTTGCCTTTATGGCATGTAAAACATAATTCCACAATACAACTTTTTAGTTTTGAAAATGCCATCCCTTTAAGTTGAACTCTAAACGATCTCCGACCTCTGAATGGTCGAGTTCTCCTGAAATTGAAATTGTTCTGGGAATAACCTCATTACTTTATCCTAAATAAACTCACTCACACAGTTAAGAAAATCCAGACGAGTTTCAAACCCCTGGAACGTTTGATTTATTACATTCCCACTGACACGATCATTGTAAATCAAAACACCTGGTAGGTGTTCAGATTATAGTTTTTTCCCTACCAAACCATGTACCAAGCTGTATTATAAATTTCCTGATTAATTCTTTTTTTTTAAACCCTTAACAAGTTCCCAAAATACACAAAGTTAATACAGAGATACATAGATCAAACTAGTTATTCTTTTTTTTCACTAAACAAGCAAAAGAGATACTGCATATATTTTGCGCCGTAGATAATATTCCTGCGAATATATCCCACCAATGGTGGGCCGACGTCTACACTATTAGTTTTAGCCATATGTAAAAACCTTTCTTTGAGCCATGCAGGTGGACACTGTTAGATCAGACACGTTTAGACTTATGAGACTTGATCGTTTCAGTCAACTCTATGGGCTCATTCAAATGCGCATTTTAAATGATCCAGAGAGACTCGCCATGGTACGTGCAAACTTGCTATTGTACGGTAGTAAGGCGAGATTCAGAACTACAATTAGTCAAACGATAAATCTGGTTGTTCCGAGTTCACAGATGTACACCACACACACATCTAGAGAAAGGCACCTTAGGTACTTTTTATTGTTGCTCTAACCTAGTTCATGAGTCTAATCACACAATACCTTGTCTCTGGTTAAACATGGGTTAACATGACCTAATTTCAGCATCTTTATCACTCCTTTATCAGCTGTCTCACATAATTGCATGTCATATGTGAGATTTGTCTGTGGCTCAAACCACTCACCCTGTATATATATATAAAAAAAAACAGTGTCCTTGTACAGTTATTAAAGGCAAAATGTGATATTTGCATAACTGTGGTTGCCTTCATTACATTTTGTCAATTCAGGTTTTACAACAACCCAGTAGGAACTGGAAATGTTCCATAATCTCCTCCACTCATGATGATTCGATGTAGTAACCACCCTCTGGCAGCGCTCCTCCTGCAGCTGTGCATGGAAAAATTGCAAGGTACACAGGAAAACAAGTTCAAAGCTTCAATTATGTTGGAGAGCACTTCTTCTGTGCTCCCCCACATCTTCAGCTGCCAGTTTATTTCTTTTATCAGTATTTTGACCGTTTCTTCTTGAGTCATGACAACTGATGGCATCCAGACTCCAACTTGGGTAACTGCCATCGAAGCACGTCTCCTCCTTCTCCTTAATTGGCAGTAAAATCACAGCTTACTTCCTCTTTTTTTTTCTTCTTTCATCTGGTTTAGCATGTACCGTTCTTATACAATGTTACAAAGTGGGGTTTCCACACAATTCTAATCTGACATCCTTTAGGTACCACTGGGATGGTTTCCCTGCTGTAGCATGCCCGACACTTGACATACAGGTCCTTCTCAAAAAATTAGCATATTGTGATAAAGGTCATTATTTTATATAATGTAATGATAAAAATGAAACTTTCATATATTTCAGATTCATTGCACATCAACTGAAATATTCCGGGTCTTTAATTGTTTTAATACTGATGATTATGGCATACAGCTCATGAAAACCCAAAATGCCTGTCTCAAAAAATTAGCATATCATGAAAAGGTTGTCTACAAGCTATTAACCTAACCATCTGAATCAACAAAGTAACTCTAAACACCTGCAAAAGATTCCTAAGGCTTTTAAAAACTCCCAGCCTTGTTCATTACTCAAAACCGCAATCATGGATAAGACTGCCGACCTGACTGCTGTCCAGAAGGCCATCATTGACACCCTCAAGCAAGAGGGTAAGACACAAAGAAATTGCTGAACAAATAGGCTGTTCCCAGAGTGCTGTATCAAGGCACCTCAGAGGGAAGTCTGTGGGAAGGGAAAAGTGTGGCAGAAAACGCTGCACAACGAGAAAAGGTGACTGGACCCTGAGGAGGATTGTGGAGAAGGGACGATTCCAGACCTTGGGGGACCTGCGGAAGCAGTGGACTGAGTCTGGAGTAGAAACATCCAGAGAAATCGGCTACAGGTGCCGCATTCCCCCGGTCAAGCCACTCTTGAACCAGAAACAGCGGCAGAAGCATCTCACCTGGGACTGCTGCTGAGTGGTCCAAAGTTATGTTCTTTGATTACAGTAAATTTTGCATTTCCTTTGGAAATCAAGGTCCCAGAGTCTGGAGGAAGAGAGGAGACACAGAATTCACATTGCTTGAGGTCCAGTGTCAAGTTTCCACAGTCACTGGGGTGCCATGTCATCTGCTGGTGTTGGTCCACTGTGTTTTATCAAGGGTAGGGTCAATGCAGCTAGCTATCAGGAGATTTTGGAGCACTTCATGCTTCCATCTGCTGAAAAGCTTCATGGAGATGAAGATTTCATTTTTCAGCACAACCTTGCACTTGCTCACAGTGCCAAAACCACTGGTAAATGGTTTACTGACCATGGTATTACTGTGCTCAATTGGCCTGCCAACTCTCCTGACCTGAACCCCATAAAGAACCTGTGGGATATTGTGAAGAGAAAGTTGAGAGACGCAAGACCCAACACTCTGGATGAGCTTAAGGCTGCTATCGAAGCATCCTGGGCCTCTATAGCACCTCAGCAGTGCCACAGGCTGATTGCCTCCATGCCACGCCGCATTGAAGCAGTCTTTCATGCAAAAGGATTCCCGACCAAGTATTGAGTGCATAACTGAACATGATTATTTGAAGGTTGGCGTTTTTTGTATTAAAAACACTTGTCTTTCATTAGTGGGATGAAATATGCTAATTTTTTGAGACAGGCATTTTGGGTTTTCATGAGCTGTATGCCATAATCATCAGTATTAAAACAATTAAAGACCTGAAATATTTCAGTTGGTGTGCAATGAATCTGAAATATATGAAAGTTTTATTTTTATCATTACATTATGGAAAATAATGACCTTTATCACAATATGCTAATTTGTTGAGAAGGACCTGTAGGTATTGTGCCCTATCAGGCAGCTTTTGTGTTCCAAAAGTCACTTTGCACTCAGATCTTGCTTTCATTTTTTTTTTCAACCAAAGTGAACACCTGATCCTCCTCCAAGACACGTCCTGGTGTTGCTGATGAGGCGTTGTCCATCTGCAACAAGGCACATGATGCCCAAACAGCCTGCACTCCCATCTGACTGGCACTTGCCACCAGCTTCTCATGTTGTCCTCTGAACGGTCCCGGGTGTTAGCAAAGACCAAGGAAAACATCAAGCTGTGGAAACAAGAAAACTGCTTTCAACAAAAAGAGAGAAGAATTAGTTTTCTCTTTAATAACACTTATGAATTGGTACATTTACCCATTTTTTTTCTTCTCCTGCCTCTGGGATATTGCAGACCCAGACCAATTTTATAACTTGAATTTGACCTGAAATCCATATCACTGGCTCTATAGTCCTCAGAACTAGTCCAGCAGATCCAGGAGTTGCTGGACAGGCAGCTCTGCTCTGTCGTCAATTTTCTAATTGTTTCTTTTTTTTTTCTCTGACAGGCAGCTCTGGAGTATCATTCAATTTAAAGGAGTGGTGCCTGGTACAATGGGTCTGTTATTCAATTGAAACACAGCCTGCAACAAATTTACTTTTCAGTTTGTCAAATCATGTTTTTCATTTTCTCAGCATTTCTTTTTTTTTCAACAGTTCATTCATTCTCTTAATCAGCCCAGCAGCTTTGTGGGTGATAAGGAAATATGATAAATCAATTCAACATGTTTTTCAGCTGACCAGTCTTTCACCTGTTTTCCAGTAAAATGGGTCCCATTATCTGTTTGTATCAGAAGGGGACCCTCATAAAATGATTTCATCATACTAAGACATTTTAAAATAGATGTCTGATTTGCATATTTACAAGGATGAGTCACCAACACACCTGAATATGTATCTACAGCCGTACATACATATCTACACCCCTGTGACATGGCAAAGGGCCAATGAAATCCGTCTGCCAGATCTGATATGGCCCTTTCCCCTATTTGTCCCTGCATTTACTATTGTGACCCTTTTTTCTAATGCTGCATGCTTCACATCGTTGTATTTGCAGTTTCATCATCTGTCTTGTTCTTACAACTAATCAAACAATTCTTCATACATAACCACTTCATGCAAAAAGTGTCAACAATTAACTTTTATTTATTAAAAAGAAATCCTTCTTCTAGTCTTGGTGCCACTCAAAATGTTTAGCTCATCAGTTTTTTAAACTGAGGTGTTAACTTTTTCCACAGAGCCCCTCTTGAAAAGAGCTGAACTTTCACTTTAAATGTGAAACATTTGCAAAACAAGATGGTGAAATTCTTTCTATCTCAGATATTTTTGGATACTTCGAGTTGTTTTTAGATGCTGTCAAACTATAGCTGCAGGTAAACCATTTATAAACAACATGTTGCACTTCTTTCAAAGCAACCAGCTTGACACATCCAAACAACATATTTATTTCTAGACATTTCAAATCCACCCTTTTTCCCTTTAACCATCTTGACTTTAGGCATTTTAATATCATTATCACCTTCAAGTTTGGGGCTTTTTTAATTTAATGTCAAAATCTGGGCTCTCCCATTCTGGACCTTTGATGTTCAATGTTGACAATATCTCTAGACCTCCTATTTTTTGCCCCTTTTAATCCAAATAATGGCTTCCAGCCCTCAGCTCTTCTGCTGACACACCATCCTTCTCAGCTGGAGGCACTTCTGTCTGTATTAGTGCCCTCCAGAAAGCAGAACGGGTAGGTTCCTGCATGTTTTTCCGGCCGTCCATTCTCGGCCCACGACCCATGGGTTGGCTAAATGATTTTTTCACAGTTTTCAGTTCTGTGTTCCTCTCTGTGCTCCAATCTCCGAGTGCACCCAGTTCCAACACTCTGAATCTACAACCCAACGCACAGCAAACGCATTCCTTAGCCAATCTCTGCTCACACTCCCCTAGGGTCGCCCAATGACCCTGTAAATCAGACCAATCCGATACTATCTGTCGGGCTGTCTTTACACAAACTTCAAACAACGGTCTCGAGTCTTGCAAAGCTCTGACTCGATGCGCTGAATTCATTATCTGACCTCCACCTTTATCCAACAGCCTCGATACTCAAGCATCTGTGGGTTGTGATATTTTAAACAAGTAAACAACCTCTTTGTCTCCCGAGATGTTACTCGACGGATCCCATCCATCATCCAACCTTGTAACATAAGCTCCGACTCGCTCCGGCGAAGCATCACGCTCTTTCTTCCTCTTTTTAAGCCTACATAGCTGACCGACCACGCCCTCAGCTACTTTAATCATGCGGTCTAGCTGTGCCGTCAGCAGCTGCACATGCTGTTTCTGCAGCTTGCACTCTGTCTGCGCATCAGATAACAACTGTTTTTGTTGTAAAAACTGTTTCTCTTTCTCCTGAACTTCCTCCACACATTTTTCAATCGCTTTCTTTCTCTTGAATTTTCCTCGCAACCGGGACACCTGCTCCACCGCCCCTTCAACTACCCTGCTCATTCTCCCAAACTGAGCGAGCGACTGAGTGTGCCGTCCATTCAACAAGCAGGCGGTCCTCACATTCTTGTTTGCTCCGTTGAGCCTGTAATTGCATTTTCTGACTTTATGCTGAAGTCCTGTCACTGGTGCCATCTTTTCTGACCTCTATTGCCTGCAAAAGTGGTCAAAACATCACTCGGACTATCTGCTTTCAGAAAAATTGTTCTAACAACTAAGATGGGCTTCTTCCCACCTCTTTAAAAACAACAAAGACAACTGGGATGGGACTTCTTCCCATCCCGGTACAACTTTTTCTCTGTTCCCCTCACGCCTCCTCAGGCGTCTGGATCAACTGTTCCTCCGTTCAGCTCACGCCTCCTCAGGCGTCTGAATCAACTTTTTCTCTGTTTTAAACTCTCACACAAAGGCCCGGGGCGTCCCCCTCCACCTCTTAAACACAAAGCCAAGGTTGGATAACTCTCCCAACCCGGCACAACTTCAACGGACTCTTTGTCCAGATGCAACTCGCATCAACATTTTTCTCAACACTTTTTTCCCTTCGTTTGAATATGGTGCAGCCGTTCAGAATTATTTATTTAATTATTAACATCCCATCCTCGTCGCCAAAAATGTATTATGAAATTAACAGGGGTCGTGAACGATCGGCACCAGATATTCAGACAAGAGGAAAAATGAGACACACAGAGACTGTTTTTTCTGCTAGAAACAATAAGTGTCATTTATTAATCTGCCACAGAAAAACAGCCAAGCAAACATGTACACTTGTACACTCTTTACACACACAAATTGATATGAAAGAGCTTCTCACCGTGACACTGGCCGGAAAGTCGTTTTCGACCCGGGTAAAGAAGAATCACATCAAAATTGCGCCGGGCACTTACGCGCGTTAGTCCACGGCAGACCTCCAAAATTCCCTTGCCTGTCACACCTCCTTTATACCTCTCCCTGACCGGATCGCGTGAGAGCAGTGAAAAACAAGTTTGATGGTTGCCAGGAGGACAGATTTAATTAAATCTGTTTTTCCATCATCAAAGCAGTCTGTGCAACAGAGCCATGGCTTCATAAAAACATGTCCTTCAAAATCTGGGTCACCGTAACCT
>NC_056509.1:9309295-9311384 GCF_014905685.2 Nematolebias whitei
AATATTGACTTTTTAACTTTTCATTTATACAGGTCACGAAGTCTCGTTCCAGAGAAAACCTGTACCTGAGACCTGATTTGGATGAAGTTCACTAATGTTTTCTAAAATAATACTAAATGATAGTCTTTGCCTTGAATGAGCTCATTTGGTGGGTCTGGTTTGATACAAGGGATGAAATTTATTTAATGGGTAACTCTTTGCTAAATTATAGGAGAGCTTGGGTTGTATTTGGCTATTTGTTTGCAAAACCTGGGTTGAATAACAGTAGTGGAAAGATTAAAACTACACCATATTTTATAGTTCTGAAACTAATACTCAAACTGGGTGTTAGTGGATTACGGAAGGTAATACTTCAGATTTGAAACAGAAAACTGTTTCAAAAGGGGGGTAGGTGGAGGCTGCTCTTAGCAGGGAACAGTTCATACAATGATTAGATCATTACAAAATATACAAAAACTTCTTAGGGTTTTATATTTAAATGAACAGCAAATAACCAGTAGTAGGTCTGAGGCGATTAAAGGATCATGTAGGATAATGACATTGACATTTGGAAATGAATAAATCAGAAACCTACATAACGACATTGCACTTGTATATATATATCAGTTTAACAAAAGTATCTTTCTCTTTCTTTGTTGTAATGTGTACAGATTCCAGAAAGGGGGACGCCCCTAGCCTGAAGTGGATTTGAGCAAAGGTTAAAGGGAAATGGGGTGGTTCGATAGTTTTAAACACAACTGACTTGACTGGACTGGACTGAACTTATAGTTTAATTGGGCTAATAAAAGGTTTCATGAACAAAGTATTTAACCACATTTTTTCTCGTTCTCTCTCTTTTATTTTTTCCTCTTTCTCTCTTTTTCTTCCTTGCCCTTTCTTCCCCTCTCTAGCACAGACAGGTACCTGGAGGGAAGATTAAATTCTTTTTTTTCACAGTGTTATATGTCAGTTGTTTAAACTTTTAAGGTTATATTGTATTTTGATTGATGCTGTTGGCGCAAGCAATTTAATGAAGTTACTTCCACAGGCTCCAGGAGGAGGGAGGCCGGCGTGGGGGATTGCTTATTGCAGGGTGTTGTTGTGCATTGTTGTTGTGCATGTTTTAACTTTGATAATTGTAGGTAGACCTGTTGACTGCAAAAGCTTTGAAGGATGAAAGACGAGACGAGAGAACACAGGTATCCCTGGAGAAGTCCAGTAGTTCCTCATTTCAGTTTCAAGTGTATAGATGAATGTAAGAATAGCATTTTATTTCAGTTTTTCAAGTTCTGTTTTATTATAACATTACAGTGTAAGAGTACACACTAGCAGTAGCAATAATGACCATCAGGGTGTCCCATAATTAAGAAACAGGTTTTACTCACTAGGAAGTAACCACAGTCATTTTTTCCAGGCCCACAAATGGGTCATGGATCCCACAGATAAAATAAGCAAAAGGCCATGTAGGGTGTTTAACAATTCGCAAGCTTTGGTGTCCAGCTTTTATCACTAGGAGGGAGAATCTCTGACCCAGGAGACAGACTCACATCGGACTGGGTCCTGCTAAAAAAAAGGGACAGGACCCCACCAGGTGGTGGAGAGAACATCACATGCCATCGGTCTCCAGAAGGAGAGTGACACCTGTTACGACCACAACCAGTGCGCCCCTGAAGAGGAGCTGAATCGATCGCTGGAACTGATTGAGGCTGATCTGCTGGAACATCAGCTCCCCACTACACCTGGAGGAGGTGACAGGACCTTCGTGGGAGCTCATTCTTTGCCCCTTTGTTCTGGTTGGAAAAAGGCAGTAGCAAACATTGGAGAAGAAGTCTCCGCTCTGCCTAAGTCGGTCAGTCAAGTGGATCGGGTAAGGACGAAGATTACCAGCCCTGACCGTGAAGAACAGAAGACGCGTCAAACTGATTTTAGTTTTGTCCCAATGCACACACGTCATTTAGAATGTCTGATCAGACTGATAAAGGTTCTGAGGACTTTATATGAAGATATCTCCGCGGGCCGAATCCCGCCGAGCACAAAGGACCCTTGTGGACGAACAAGGCCTCTGATATAAAAATATGTTTTATAAAAATATATTAAGTTGCCTTTATGC
>NC_056509.1:9311394-9315783 GCF_014905685.2 Nematolebias whitei
AGGTTACGGTGACCCAGATTTTGAAGGACATGTTTTTATGAAGCCATCACTCTGTTGCACAGACTGCTTTGATGATGGAAAAACAGATTTAATTAAATCTGTCCTCCTGGCAACCATCAAACTTGTTTTTTACTGCTCTCACGCGATCCGGTCAGGGAGAGGTATAAAGGAGGTGTGACAGGCAAGGGAATTTTGGAGGTCTGCCGTGGACTAACGTGCGTGAGTGCCCGGCGCAATTTTGATGTGATTCTTCTTTACCCGGGTCGAAAACGACTTCCCGGCCAATGTCACGGTGAGAAGCTCTTTCATATCAATTTGTGTGTGTAAAGAGTGTACAAGTGTACATGTTTGCTTGGCTGTTTTTCTGTGGCAGATTAATAAATGACACTTATTGTTTCTAGCAGAAAAAACAGTCTCTGTGTGTCTCATTTTTCCTCTTGTCTGAATATCTGGTGCCGATCGTTCACGAACCCTGTTAATTTCATAATACAGCCTCCCACCGCAAGCTCAAGAACCGAAGACCTGCTAGATAGTCCTGTTTAAATTGAGGGTGTTGGCTTTTCCTGTTTAATATGAGTGTCTAGTCTTTCCTTTCAGTCATTCTGAAAAACAACCAGAGAAGGGTCGTGGATTCAATTGGAAACTCTTAACTATTCAAAATTTTACTCCATTCAATTGGGCATTTAATCATTCTAAAATACCACGAGGTATTTTAAAGGTGGTTTAAAAGGAGGTCAATTTTGGTATTAGTGTAGAGTTTTACGCATTTATCTCTTACTAGGAGTGTTGTAGTTTTTTGTAATTTTATAAAGGTTTATGCATTTGGTATTTTTTACAGGTTTTGAAGGGTTTGAACCAGGGGTCTGGTCTAGGACCCCTGGAGGGTTGCAGTAAGTTGGGTCACTTCCATATGGACAAATCCAAAAGGGTGTGATCTCCCATGAATATGGGGAGATCAAAAGAGGGATTGTTGGATTTCATATTTTTATACCTTTTATTATTTCCTATCAATCATTCAAATGTCATGTTATACAAAGTGTGTGTGTGTGTCTTTTTTCCAGGTTTGAACTATATTTATAGAAAATGTTTACTAATTCTAACTAGTTGACCTTTAAATACAATCTCATATTAGCTAAGGATAATTTTACAAGTTCACATTTGATATATTACAAGCAATCAAATCATGCCAGATAGCAGACTGATTAACATAAATAAAGCTAGAACACATCTCTTTAATTTAGACTTAATATAGTTTGACTAAGTAAAATCCAACTAAAACAAACTAAAACAGAAGTATAAAAAGGGATCAAGTAAGAACACGCAAACATGAGTTAGATAATAATTAAGTTATTAATTATTCCTAGAAATAAACAACTTTATCTCAAATCATTTGGTAGCACTAAGGTATAATCACGTTAAACAGAGTGTTAACAGTTTAAACGCAGACAAGGAAACCAAGATGTATCTGCCTTAAAGCAGAGAATCACCAGGCCTTCAGCAGACATTGATTAACACATACCCATGAGGTAGGTAATAATTAATAGTTATTATTGACACGAAGCATTTTGTATCCCTAAAGTATAATAGCAAGTTAAACTTTAAACAAAGAACCGATTTCAGTGAGCCAAAACTTCTTATCTGAAATGTAGACATTAACGTCCTTGAGGGGGCGGGCTAGAGTCGTAACCATAGCAACAGAAGCTAAACCAATCAGAAAGCTAGCCTTCTCAAACTGTGATAAAAGGCCGGAAATGACACACGCCCACCGAGCATTTCCGGGAGGCGCACACCGAGACGGTTCTTTCTTTAATGCTCCAGATATATGCATATACCTTATTAATGTAATTGTTTGTCTCTGAATATCTGTAACCCATGTTTTGTCAAATAAATCTTTTATACCGAGGGCGATGTCTCAACTGTTTTGAACACGACGTGATAACCAGCCACGACACAGTCCATAGCGGACCACTCTATTAACTTCCGGGTCGCAGTGGAAGAAGCCCGCTGGGATGAAGTAGCATTAAAGGGAGTGTTCGTAAGTTCTCTGTCAGAGGAAATAAAGGATCAACTGGCTACTTGTGACGAACCGGATTCCCTGGATGATCTTATCAACTTGGCGATTCAGATTGATGATCGAATGCAGACCATCCAATCCCCCTTTGCCAGCTTTAACAAGCTTTGAGGTAGAGCTTATGAAAACTGGACACACACGGCTCACACTGGAGGAGAAGCAACGCCGGATTATAGCTCAGGTCTGCATTTACTGCGGTAAGCCCGGCCACTTTATTGCAAACTGTTCAGCAAGGGGAAAAGGAGAGGCACACCTGCAGACTAGGAGATACTGGTGGGCAATTCAATATTTTCTCCTGGAAATAGGCTTGTTTTACCCATTACCTTATTAATCAGAGACATTAACCTTCCTGTTGCTTCTTTAATTGAGTCTGTTGCTGAGCAGAATCTCATTAGTTCTGAGTTGGTGGAACACCTGAACATTCTTGTTGTTGCTTTAAATCACCCAGTGACTGTTTATGATCTTGCAGGGAAGACCATGACCACCATCACTCACAAGACTGCACCTTTGCATTTTGTTGTCTCTGGCAGTCTCCGTGAAGAGGGTGAGTTTTTTTGTATTTTCTTCTCCCACCTCTCATGTTATACTAGGATACCCTTGGTTAAGAAAACACAATCCTACTATTAATTGGATGGAGAAGAGAGTTGATTCATGGAGCAATTACGGCTTAGAAAATTGTCTCCGCTCAGCAGTCACTCCTTTTGTTGCAAACACAGTACCGCCTGAAGAATTAGATTTATCTAAGATCCCTACCTGTTATCATGATCTCACCCCAGTCTTCAGTAAACAGAAGGCCCTCTCTTTACCCCCACAATGACCTTATGATTGCTCTATCTATCTCCTTTCTGGTGCCCCCCTACCATCCAGTAGACTGTATAACCTGTCTGGCCTAGAAAGAGAAACCATGAGGAAGTGCATTGACGAATCCTTAACTTCAGGTATCATCAGACTGTCCACCTCTCCACTAGGAGCAGGTTTCTTTTTTGTAGATAAGAAGGACAAGATCCTTAGACCCTGTATGCACTACAGATGCCTGAAACAGATTACGACAAAGAATAAATACCCTCTGCCCTTAATTGATTCTGTTTTTGAACAATTACACTCTGCCACCATATTCACTAATGTAGTGAACTAAGCCTCAGGTCTCAAGTCCTGGCCTTAAGGGCCTTCCTGGGTCAAGAACTGTATTTCATTGATTTGAGTCCAGAAACACAAGATTAAGTTCATCCAGAGACTTTCTAAGTGTCCTGCACTGATCAATTGAAAGAACACTCTCTTTTCTATTATCATTACTATTTTACAAATGTTTTGATAATCAAAGTGTGTTTAGTTCAAACCATTTTTAAATGTTGAGGTGAACTACTCATTTTTAAATCAACTGTGAAACAGTATTAGTGATTTTTAATCCTCATTCAAAGTAGAAAATCAAGTTAGAATGTGTTACAGAGTAATGATTCATCTTCTTGATCTTCTGTCTGAAATGAGCAAGTTGTGTAAGTTGGTCAAAGGTCAAGTTTCGGTCAACTGCAAGTTTACTGGAAAGAAATGTCATGTTTAACTTTTACAGAAAGATACTAGAGAATTGACTCCACGAAGTCTGAGTTCTTCATAACAATCTTCTGTCTGTTCTTAAACAAACTTAATCTTTTTCCTTGACTTTTAATAACCTCTTACATCACAAAAACACACCTCTGTTTGGTCAATCGACCAATCAGAAAGTTCTCAAATGAACCGGAAATAGAACTCTTTAAATGTCGGCACTTCCTAGTTCAAAGTAGAGTTGCAGGAGAGCTAGTGCAGTCGAACGCAGTCGAGTTAGGTTCGGAGGAGAACGGGAGAAGAACGCTGGGAGAACGCTGAGAGAATGCTGTGAGTTAGTTCCGAGAGCAGCAGAGTTCAGAATGCTGGAATGCAGAATGTTGGAGAACAACTGCAACTAAGCTGGACGAGAGAAGTTCAGAGGAACTATGAAGTCTGTTCTGGATGATCTCACGACTCCGAACGGTTCCCTACTATCAATACGGAGACGCTGGAGAGCGTTTGAAGGCAACTCGACACCGAAGTCGGGATTATCCTCTGCCAAGGTAAAAGAGTCGATCTTCAACCGCAAAGTGTACCGTTGGTTAAGCTGGGTCCAGAAGGAGCGTGTTGTTCTGGTTATAACAGACAAATTCCCTCACCCGTCTCTCTCAAGATAAACTTCATTTTCCATCTTTAAACTCTTCTATTCTGCCAGAAATTAATCCAGATATTTTCAGAAATGTCTGTTGTTGTTATGATCGAGGTCGTACCCAGGATGAAAGACCAGAAAACTGAAC
>NC_056509.1:9315793-9316405 GCF_014905685.2 Nematolebias whitei
TAGGGAGCTTGAGGAGAGAGAGGAGTGCAGGGCAGGATCCCAACAGTTGTAAAGCTTGAAGTGAGGAAAACCATCGCCGTATGGTTTTCTAATTGTAAAGCTTGCTAATTAATTATGTTGTTATTTTCAATTTTGCCAAATTAATGTAAATGTTTTATGTTAAACTTTGATTCTGTTAATAAATGACGCATTCATTTGATGGGTCAAAGAAATTTAAAGCCTCACGTTACATTTTATTAAATTCAATGCACAATATTATTCAGTCCAGAAAAATGAATGAATCCGTTTAATTTATGAATATATCACAGTATATGTTCATCTACATTCTAATGAGGATTAAAAATCACTAATACTGTTTCACAGTTGATTTAAAAATGAGTAGTTCACTTCAACATTTAAAAATGGTTTGAACTAAACACACTTTGATTATCAAAACATTTGTAAAATAGTAATGATAATAGAAAAGAGAGTGTTCTTTCAATTGATCAGTGCAGGACACTTAGAAAGTCTCTGGATGAACTTAATCTTGTGTTTCTGACTCAAATCAATGAAATACAGTTCTTGTCCCAGGAAGGCCCTTAAGGCCAGGACTTGAGACCTGAGGCTTAGTTC
>NC_056509.1:9316505-9317747 GCF_014905685.2 Nematolebias whitei
CCCAGGAAGGCCCTTAAGGCCAGGACTTGAGACCTGAGGCTTAGTTCACTACAGTCCCCCCTTTGGAAATCACCGCCTGTCCACGGGGATGAATTCCAACATGAACTTACGCCTTCGAATGTCCTTGAGCTTGATGTAATCCAGCAAGGAAAACAAAAGTCAAAGGATGTAATCCCACAATGTTTTTGGTAATTCCATTGTGTTGATGGTAATTCCATAATGTTGTTGGTAATTCCATTGTAGCAATGCTTTAACCCCTTGGAAACAGAGTCTGTAATCCATTGGAAAAAGTCATATAATCCACAACGGTAAATCCACAACGAATGGAGGTGTTGATTGATCAGCATACAGAGGGGTTCCCTTGGATTGAACTGAAGATGCGGCCACTGGATGAAGAGTGGAGACCAACGTCAGGATTGCAGGTCTCCTCCAGCGAAGGTCGTCTCTGGGCCAGTCTCCAGTCTGTGCCGTTCTGGTTCAAATGTGTCATGCAATTATGTGGTTTAAGGTGGGCTTATGAAGGGATTTTACATAAGGCCTTAACCTATATGCACCTGGTGTGTAAGCTATTATGATTGGGAACAGCTACAGCTACCAGTTAAGGGGTGGAGCATGCTGAAAAGGGTAACTATAGGGATTTATACCTATAGAAGAGTGTTCCAAACTATTTTTCCATTCCTAACTTGGTTTAAGTTAGATTTACATGGTAAAATATAGTTTGGTTCAATTGTCTGTTGTCTTTTAGACGAACGACTTGAGATTGGGTGTTTGGTTTCCCCATAAATGTTTTTAGAAGTCTATGGCGAGACTCATCAAAAAGAATTAGCTATCCCCCCGAATAGAATTGTTCGAGTAGGTTCGGCTTAAGCGTTGTGAGACCAATGTAGATTATGGTACTTAAGGTAGCATTAATCTATATTGACTCCGCAAAGATTACATTTTAACAAATGAACTGCATGTTGGCATAGTTAAAGGCCTCTTAGTCTCTAACTTAACTACACACAAAAATTCATTCTTGCTTGGGGTGTTCAGAAACAATACCAAAAACCAATTGAACGATGTCTCAACATCGACAAAAACAGTGACTAAGCAACCAGTAAAACAACGTTTCAACATTGACAAAGACAGTGACTAAGCAACTAGAAAACAACGTTTCAACATTGACAAAGACAGTGACTAAGCAACTAGAAAACGACGTTTCGGTGCGTCACTCACTCTGAATGTCAGATTTGATCACGTTAT
>NC_056509.1:9317847-9323150 GCF_014905685.2 Nematolebias whitei
GAACTAAGCCTCAGGTCTCAAGTCCTGGCCTTAAGGGCCTTCCTGGGTCAAGAACTGTATTTCATTGATTTGAGTCCAGAAACACAAGATTAAGTTCATCCAGAGACTTTCTAAGTGTCCTGCACTGATCAATTGAAAGAACACTCTCTTTTCTATTATCATTACTATTTTACAAATGTTTTGATAATCAAAGTGTGTTTAGTTCAGATATTTTCAGAAATGTCTGTTGTAAAGCTTGAAGTGAGGAAAACCATCGCCGTATGGTTTTCTAATTGTAAAGCTTGCTAATTAATTATGTTGTTATTTTCAATTTTGCCAAATTAATGTAAATGTTTGATGTTAAACTTTGATTCTGTTAATAAATGACGCATTCATTTGATGGGTCAAAGAAAATTAACGCCTCACGTTACATTTTATTAAATTCAATGCACGATATTATTCAGTCCAGAAAAATGAATGAATCCGTTTAATTTATGAATATATCACAGTATATGTTCATCTACACTAAGTTGGACCTGCATAACACATACCATTTGGTGCGCATGAGGGAGGGGGATGAGTGGAAGACAGCCTTTAAGACACCCTTGGGCCACTTTGAGTATTTGGTTATGCCATTTGGCTTAACTAACACCTCCACTGTTTTCCAGGCACTGGTGAATGATGTTCTGAGGGATTTCCTTAACGTTTTTGTATTTGTCTACTTAGATGACATCCTGATCTATTCTAAGAATCCCCTTGAACACAACAAGCATGTTAGATCAGTTCATCAGATCATCCAGAGACTAGTGGAAAATAAGTTGTTTGTCAAGGCTGAAAAATGCGACTTTCATGTGCCCTCTGTGTCCTTCCTTGGCTTCATTTTTGAACAAGGACTGGTTCGATCTGACCCTGAGAATGTAAAGGCAGTCTCTGAATGGCCTGTTCCCGAGAACTGCAAACAACTGCAAAGGTTCCTTGGTTTTGCCAATTTTTATAGGCGCTTTATCAAAGACTATATACATTGCCCTTCCTCTCACTCAACTTACTTCTACCCTTAGAACTTTCTCCTGGTCTCCTGAAGCCGACGTGGCATTCCAAAATTTAAAGAAGCTTTTTGTCTCTGCTCCCATCCTCTCTCACCCAGACCCAGCTAAACAGTTCGTCCTTGAAATCGATGCTTCTGATTCTGGGGTCGGGGCCGTCCTCTCGCAACGAGCTGAGGATGATGGTAAATTGCACCCATGTGCATTTTTTTCCTGATGTCTGTCCCCAGCTGAGCAGAATTATGATGTGGGTAACCATGAACTCTTAGCCATAAAACTACCCCTAGAAGAATGGAGTCACTGGTTAGAGGGAACTGAACATCCATTCATCATCTGGACAGACCATAAGAACCTCGCTTACATCCAGAATGCTAAGAGGTTAAACACTAGACAGGCTCCGTGGTCATTATTTTTCGCCCTCTTCAATTTCCTCATTACCTACTGCCCAGGCTCTCATAATGTCAAGCCTGATGCCTTGTCTTGTCAGTTCTCCTCCTCAGAAGTTTCCAAGGCAGATGTAAATATCCTGCCATTAGCCTGCGTGGTTGGTATGATCACCTGGGACATCATAAAGGTTATCAAGGAAGCTCAACAAATGGATCCCGACCCTGGTACTGGAACCCCCAATAGATTGTTTGTTCCTGCTTCCTCTAAGAAACAGGTTCTAGACATTCAAACTGACCTGCCATCCCGGCCTCAACCATATGCTATCTTTCTGCAGGTGACATTTTTGGTGGAACAAGATGTACAAGGGCATTATCAATCAACCTTTATTTATACAGGTAAATCCCATTGAGCCTCGAGGACTCATTTACAAGAGAGACCTGATTTCAACAAAGAAAGATGACAACAATGGACAACAGCAACAACAATAAGCAGTTATAAAAACTCATACTACAGTTTTTTTTTTGTTTTTTTTTTAACAAATAGGATGGCTAAAAGGAAAAAGGTAACAAAACCAAAAAAACTGCTAGATTCCGAGACAAATGTATAAAACTAAAAACAGGAACATGTCTGCATTGGTCCCTGCCAGGAGTCCAACAGATTCTTAAAGCCACTTAGAGAGGTCAAGGTCAAGAGCTTCAAATCTTTTTGTAAGATATTCCAGGAAACAGGAGCGGAGTAGGAGAAGTAGATTAGTACATTAGAGAGTATGTGGCGGCCTGTCCTGTCTGCGCCAGGAGTAAATACAGTAGCTGGCCTCCTCCAACTTTTGCCTACCCCTAGTAGATCCTGATCCCACATAGCATTAGATTTCATCATTGGTCTACCGTCCTCTGCAGGTAATACTACGATCCTGACTATTGTTGATTGATTTTCTAAGTTTGCACATTTTGTTTCACTTTCCAAGCTTCCTACTGCCCTGGAGACCGCCCAACTCATGGTTCACCATGTCTTCCACATCCATGGGATTCCCATAGACATTGTATCTGATCGGGGTCCTCAGTTCATCTCCCAGGTATGGAAGTCATTTTGCATGGCTTTTGGGGCCTCTGTCAGTCTCTCATCTGGATACCATCCTCAGTCTAATGGTCAGACTGAGAGATGTAACCAAGAATTAGTGGTGGCCCTAAGGTGCGTTATCAATAATAATCCCTGAACCAGCATCTGGTCTGGATTGAATACACACACAATTCTTTAACCTCCTCTGCTACTAACCTGTCCTCATTTGAAGCATCCCTTGGCTATTCACTACTGCTGTTTCCCAGTCAGGAAGTTGAGGTGGCAGCCCCTTCTGTTCAGCATCACCTACGCCGATGCCACAGGATCTGGCAACAGACCAAGGAGGCCCTCATCTGCACCACAATCCGGAACAAGAGGTTCGCAGATAAACATCGAGCCTCAGCCCCTTCCTACCATGTTGGACAGAAGGTATGGCTTTCTTTCCACAACATTAACATTAAAGACACCCTCAGAAAACTTTGCCTTCGATTCATCGGCTCATTCCCCATTGAAAGTATCATTAACCCTTCAGCTGTGAAACTTACACTGCCATCATCCATGAGGATCCAGCCCACATTTCATGTCTCCCAGATAAAGCCTGTCGCTGAGAGTCCTTTGTGCCCTCCTGCCTGTCCCCCTCTGCCTACCCGTATCATTGCTGACAATCCGGTATTCACTGTCCACCGCATCCTGGATGTTCGACGCAGGGGGTTCCAATATTTAGTTGATTGGGAAGTATATGGCCCCGAAGAAAGATCCTGGATTTCCCTATCATTTATGTTGGACCCTAGCCTCATTTCAAATTTTTACAAGGACCACCCAGAAAAGAGGTTGAAATCGCCAAGAAGCGAGTCTTGACGAAGAGGCACTGTAGGAATTCTAGTTTATTTAGTTATAGGCTTTACTTTCAGTTTCCTGAGTGGCAGGAGGGAACTGATTACTCCCAGCTGTTAACACTTTCTTGAAGAGAAGACTCCAGTACTTAAGGCCCTGGGAAGCTTTTGGACTCTGCTGGAACATTGTCCCACTTACGGTATCGTGTCCATCTCAGACTAGATTCAGAGTTCTCTACTTTGACTAAAAACCTGTTTTCTCTTACCTCCTGTAGCTCCTTGTGAAGACCAATCTCCTTGCCATCCTGGTTCTGTCTCATGCCTCCCCACACCAGAAGTTTTCCCCCATGTCTTCTCCCTCATTCAAGCCTCTGCACAGGACAACCAATTATTCATCCGGCATCCAGCTCTGAGGTTTGCCCTACCACCTTCATCTCATACTCTCCTCCAATCTGGTTTCTGGTTTCCTTGGTCTGGCTCGCCCATCGTATCCCCCCCCCTCCCCAAGCCTGCAAGACAAACATTTAAGTAAGCCTTACAAGTCAGCTCTATTGGACATGTATTAACTACATGCCTGTTTTGCTGCCATACTCATCCTGTGTCTCTACCCGCAGTCCACCCCAGAGTTCCTGTCCTGCACTATAAATAAACTCACTTACCTTTTATTGTTGTTGATCTGTTTTGGTCCAACTCCTGGGTATCTATAGAAGCCTAACACAAAACATGACTGTCACGGCAACCTGGCACCACCCACACCGTGCACACTGCACATACTGTGCATGCGCTCTTCACACACTCTACACGGCAGCACGACTGTGAGCGCTGAGCAGGTGCGCTTAATCAAGTCAGCTGATGGCTCGCTCTGGCACAAAAAAACAACAGCAAACCAGCCGCTCGGTTGAGAAAAAAAAAGCACAACGAGCAGGGCGTACGGCAGCAGAGACAGAGACTTGAAACCTGTGAGGAAAGGGGACTTTAAACTTAAAGGACTATTGGTAAGCTCATTGATTGGAGTTTTAGAGGTGCTTTTTGGATCTATTTGCTTTGAGTAGAGGAAGACAAAATTTATTTGAATAATCACTGAATGTGGAAATGTTTGTTCTATATAAATTGTTCTACACAAAATATAAGTCTATTCAATTAATTATTAAATATTTATATGAGCGTTTGTTATAAAAAATTGTAGCAATGTATTTAGACTAATTTATTTGTGTTTTCTGTTTGAAGGTTTTCACCTGATTAACTGACCACCTGATTAGTTGTAACCACTGTTTACCAAATCAACTGTATTATCTTTGCAACTGGTGGAATTAAAAAAGGAATGCTGAGTGAAAAAGGAAGTCTGGTCCCAGTCTGTCAAGTGGACACCTCACAGTAACTGCAAAGAAACTTGACAGTGAAAAACCGCCTCAACAGTGAAAAATCACTTTACCAGTGAAACTGTTTGACCAGTGAAGACTCCACTACAGCCCACCACAAAGATTGAGAAGACTCAACCAGGGGCCTGGAGGAAACATTCTGCTGTCTGTCTGTCCAACAGCCAAGAGCGAGCAACATGGCCGAGACCAAGGCACTCGAAGACCTGAAAGTGGAACAAACCACAGCAAAAAGACTTATCTCAAGACTCACCAACCATATTATGAGGACCCATATGGACATGTCTGTGGAGGAGCTAGAAGAAAACTTCAAAAGACTCACAACAGAGGGCTCCAAAGTGATGGAGGCAAATGAGGAGCTCGAGGCTGCGTACATCACGCAGTGCAAAGCAGAAGATACAAAGGGCGAACCTGAGTTAAGTGAGCAGCAGAAACCGACATTGAAAAGACAGAAAAAGAATGTCAGCAGAAGTTAAAAGAAGCAGAGCACCTCATCCAAGACACATTATTACTTCATATGGTGAGAAAGAACTGAGTGTCGCTTTAAAAGTTGCAGAGGCAGAGTGTGAGGACGTTGTTGCCACTCTACCTGACACATCCCTGGAGGCCTATGACTTTATGCTCACCCA
>NC_056509.1:9323250-9324347 GCF_014905685.2 Nematolebias whitei
CTAGAGAAGCTGGTGCACAAAGCCAAAGGAGCGCATCAGACCTGGAACCGCTGGGCACCACCTGCTGAGAAGCAAGACTTCAATCGTCGCCTGATGGAGCTCGAGGTCTACCTTCCCAAGCTGGTGTCGGGGAAGGCCACCCTAATAAAAGCAGCAAATATCAGAAAAGACACTGGAAGAGAATCTGTCACAGCCCACAGCTCAGCCCCTGTTGCAGCCATAAAGCTTAAAGCTACAGTCCTACCAAAGTTCACAGGGGGCCAACGTGACTTCTACAGATGGAAGAAAGAATGGGAGGCTCTGCAGAAACAAGGCAAACCAACAGGGTCCAGAGAGGTAAAGAAATTTCAACTGCTTGATAGCCTCGACGAAAAAAAAGCCTTGCAAAAAAAGCCTTGAAATCCATGACGATGAACCCTGCAGAAAAACCACTTACCTGTGTGGGAATCCAGAATGCAGAGACCAACACCATTACCTTCTCTGTCCCTTACCCAAGCTCCTGTCCCAAAGACAAAGACCTAAGTTTTGTCCAGTGAGAGCCGAGGGAAGAAGGTGGACTGAGGCCCAAGATGAATTTCTTTCCAAACTTTCACCTGAATTAGCGCAGCAGTGTCAGGATGCCTTCTGTAATGCAACATCCAAATCATGCAACTCCACTGCAGCTGAAGGAAGCCTTGTGGAGGAGACTGGTCTGCACGCGTATCCAGTGATCCTGATGCTCCTGAATGTCACAGCGAATAATGGTCAAAGAATTGGAACCCTCATTGACCTGGCTTCTGATACAAACTACATAACTCATAAAGCCGCAAGCAAGTTGAACCTTCGCAGTGAAGACGTCACACTCGTCGTCCATGGCATCGGCGGTATGAAGGTAACCGTTGCAACCAAACGGTACTTCATCAAGATTCGTGTCAACACTTCAAGAAGGACCCTGAAGGCCCATCAACTAATCTGCTATGGACTCGACAACATTGCAAAAGTTCACAAACATGTTCCAGCTTATAAGTTACAGAAGATCTTTCCTGATGTTCCCCTCCAAGAACTCATCAGACCCAGAGAGATCCAGCTTCTAATCAGTCACAAAGAAGGCCAGCTGG
>NC_056509.1:9324447-9326593 GCF_014905685.2 Nematolebias whitei
TGTCTGGTTGGAAGATCAAGAGGTCCACCTGCACAGATTTTTGTGGCATGACACTGAAGATTCAGAAATAGAAGATTATGCTATAACCAGAGTCAACATTGGAGATAAACCTGCTGGTTGCATAGCCCAAGTCGCCATGCGAGAGACTGCAAATTTGCCTTCATTCAGGCACTTTAAAGAAGAAAGGCATGTGCTGGAGGAAGATACTTACGTCGATGACATCCTGACTTCACACAATGACCTTGAGCATCTGAAACGTCTCACAACCAATATCAAGCACATCCTAAAAGCCGGACAATTCTACATGAAACCTTGGGTCTACTCCAGTCAAACTGGGAGGAAAGGTTCCAAAAGTGAGGCAACCAAAACGGTCAAAACAGAGCCCATCACCATGATCCTGCCTAACCAGCTGACAGAAGATGACAACAAAGCTCTTGGCCTTGGTTACACCATCGACAACGACAAACTTAATGTCATGGTTGCAGTGAACTTCTCAAAGAAAAAGAAGAAAATGCATATTGGTCAAAACCTGCTCAGAGAAGAAGTCAGAAACCAAACCCCTGATCCACTCACCAGAAGAGAACTGCTGAGCCAAGTCTCCCGCCTATATGACCCACTAGGCCTTGTGACTCCTGCCAAGCAAAAAGGTGCCATCCTGGTAAGGAGAGATTTTCAAGAAGCTAAAATAAAGTACTGCTTAGAAGACACTTGGGACACCGCCTTGTCTGAAGGACTTCGAGAAGACTCCATAAACCTTCTAGAAGAGTAAGCTAACCTGAGCCAAATCAAGTTTACCAGATCCCTAACTCCACCAGATCCCTGCACAGAGCCCATTGCCATTACGTTTTCTGATGGAAGTGAGAATGCATATGGCACAGTGATGTATCTTCGTTGGAACTGCACAAGTGGCATCGTGGTAAGACTGGTCGAGGCTAAAGCAAAGCTGACCCCCCTCGATCAAAAAGGTGATCCTGTGAAAACAGGATTATGTGGAGCTGTTTTTGCTGCCTGCTTAAAAAACTACTTTCAGAGGCACTGTCACATGAAAATCAAGAAGTGGTACCATTTTGTTGACAGTCAAACTGTACTGGGTGCAATCCAGCAAGAAAGCTATGGCTACCAAACATTCTTCGCAAATCGTGTTGGTGAAATCCAGGGCAGTACTGATTAGGGGTTAAACGAGTATATAATTTTTAAACTCGACATTAATATCATAAAACCCGAGTAGAACTCAAGTATTTGATGACGTCATAGATCTCAAAATACAAAAATAAATAAATAAATAAAACCGCAAAAAAGGTAATTATTTACAACAAAAAGACCAACAAAACATTGCGTATATTATGCTCCTACCATTTATCATACTGCAAATAAGTCACAGGAAAAACTAAACTATCAGTTCAAAAAATTTCAATCTGGTCCTCTGGACATTCAAAAAAAAAAAAAGTAAAAAATCTAGAAACGTTTCGTCTCTCATCCAAGAGACTTCCTCAGTCTGAGGAGCTGTATTCAGCTCAGTCTCTTAAATAGCACCTTCTCAGAGTGGATCAACCAGTTTGATGCTGACAACCAAAACCAGCTGATTACATGCTCAAGAAGGACCATCAGCCTAACAATGGATCATTAGCACACTGACGGCAGTTTACTATTCACAGAGGGCTGAGTGATACTAGCAATCACAGCATTGTAAGAGGGGGACAGTTGAACCCGGAGGCCTCCACCACTGTTTAATGATGGACGATTTCTTTTCACAAAGATGGCCTCCTTTACTTCTCTCTCAAACCAACGTTCCTCTCTGTCCAGGATGTGCACATCTTCATCCTTGAAAGAGTGACCGCTGGCCTGGAGATGAGTGTAGACTGCAGAATCCTGGCCTGATGATGTTGATCTTCTGTGCTGGGCCATCCTTTTGGCCAGTGGCTGTTTAGTTTCCCTGATGTAAGACTGATCACAGCCCTCCTGACACTGAACAGCATACACAATATTACTCTGTTTGTGCCGGGGGACTGGATCTTTGGGATGAACCAGTCTTTAATGTATTTTGGGGTTTAAAAGCCACTGGGACGTTATGTTTAGAAAATAAACGTCTCAGTTTCTCTGATACTCCCTCAACATATGGAATGACCACTGGTCTGGGTCTAGGTTC
>NC_056509.1:9326693-9333083 GCF_014905685.2 Nematolebias whitei
TGACATAAAGATTGATGTGACATCAAAAGAGACCATTGTTTCATCAGTGTCCATGATGACATAAAGATTGATGTGACATCAAAAGAGACCATTGTTTCATCAGTCTACATGATGACATAAAGTGTTATTTGACATCAAAAGTTTCCATTGTTTCATCAGTCTCCATGATGACATAAAGAGTGATGTGACGTCAAAAGAGACCATTGTTTCATCAGTCTCTAAGCTTAAGGCAACATAACAAGCCAACCCTAACTATAGGATTTATAAAAAAGGAAAGTCTTAAGCCCAGTCTTAAAACTGGACAATGTGTCAGCCTCACGGACAGAAACTGGAAGTTGGTTCCACAAGAGAGGAGCCTGATAACTGAAAGATCTTCCTCCCATTCTGCTTTTGGAAACTCTAGGAACCACAAGTAAACCTGCAGCCTGAGAGTGAAGTGCTCTATTAAGAAAATATGGAACAATACGTTCTTGAATGTAAGCTGGAGCTAGGTTGTTGAGAGCTTTGTACTTTGTATGTTAGAAGTAAGATTTTGAATTACAGGTATATTCTGGATTTGACAGGGAGCCAGTGGAGAGAAGCTAAAACTGGAGAGATATGATCTCTCCTACTAACTCCAGTTAAGACTCTGGCCGCAGCATTTTGGATCAACTGAAGACGTTTTAAAGAAGTATTTGGACACCCAGATAATAAACCATTGGAATAGTCCAGTTTAGACTTGACAAATGCATGGACCAATTTTTCTGTATCATTTTTAGATAAGATGTTTCTAATTTTAGCGATATTACACAGATGGTAGAAGCAGTTCTAGTAATGTTTTTAATGTGGGGGATAAAAGACATGTCCTGATCAAAAATAACACCAAGATTTTTAACATTAGAGCTGGAGGCCAGATTAATGCCATCCAAGGAGGGAGAAAGACTGAAAAATTAATTCCTAAGGTGCTCAGGTCCAAAAACTAAAACCTCAATCTTGTCTATGTTCAAAAAGAGAAAAATTAGGGTCATCCAGGTTTTTATGTCTTCAAGACATGCTTGTAGTCTAAGTAGCTGATTGGATTCATTGGGTTTCATGGAAAAAAATATAACTGTATCATCAGCACAACAATGAAAATTTATCCCATCCATTATCCTCTCAATGTAGAGTTACCAATCAGTCTAACATGCATGTTTTTGGTCTGTGGGAGGAAATTGGAGTACCTGGAGAAACCCCATGCATGCACGGAGAGAACATACAAAGTTCACCCAGAAAGGCCCCCGGACTGGGATTTAAACCAGGGTAACCTGCTCGCTGAGAGGCAGCAGCTCTACCAGTTGCGCCACCGTGCTGCCCAAAAATATGTCCCATGCTGTTTAATAACATTACCTAATGGAAGCATATATATAATGGAGAAAATCATGCTGAAAAACTAAATATTTCAAAAAGTAAAAATTGCACAAACACCAAAAGCCACAGCAGGAATGTCCTGAATGAGCTGAACATTTTAACACATGAATTATTTAAACTGAACAAAGATTGAGGAACGAGTTACGAGCTGAAAAACATACGGCAGAAAAATGGATCATCTGTCTCCAGTTTCTTGTCTCATTGGAGGCTGAGATGGTGTAGAGGTAGTGCAGCTGGCCTGGGACCAGAAAATCACAGTTCGACTCCCAGACATTCCCACATGTTGTGGTGTCTCTGAGCAAGATACCCAATCCCTAATTGCTCCCCAGGTGCTTACATAGCTACCCACTGCTCCATCTGGGTGCATCTCATGTGTGATGGGTTAAATGCAGAGAACTAATGTCTCCATCGTATGGAAACATACAGTGATAACAATCTCAGACTTCCCTTCATGGCCCTTTTCTCCTGGCTCTAGTCTTTGGTGAGCTGTCCCTGCAGACAGTTTGGACCTGCAGTCCTCCTGTGTTCTGTCTCTCTTATCATGTTGGATCATGTTTCCTTCAGTTAGCTGGTTCTGTAGAAGAACCATTTGAGTGAACCAGGATCATCTCCCGGTGCTCCTGCAGCTGTGAACGGGTTTTATCTCATCCCGTTTCCTCTCTAATTTAGGCACTTTCTTTTGATGCTGGATAACTATTGAACCCTACAATGAAATTTGGTGTAAAAGCACTTCAAATCTGTCCCAGCATTCCTTGAATGAATGTTTTTCACCCACAGACTTTACTTTACAGTTTTAATCTAAGACTGAAGGGACAACATTTTTGTGGTCAAACTCGGCAAAGGTACAACTCGTGAGATATCATGTGTTGGAGATAACGCTCGGCTATTACCACACCAAACATTTGTTCACTGTCTGTAAAGGTCACGAAATTCAAGCTATATTTGTGCTTTCTATGGTCTATTAATTATGGCAGCCATCTTGAAAGAAGTTGCTTCTAAAGTTAATCAGTTGTAGATGTTCATCTAATGATTCCACATAAATCTCTTCTACCAAATGTAAATTTAAACACTTTTGTGGCTCTGACAAGGAGAAAGAGTTCAAGGGGTCAGTAAGAAGAGGAGTCTTTGTGAGGATTACATATTTCATGGGATGTCTGAGCAGACCGTCTCACATTAGTTCAGCCTCTTCATGGCGTAACGCCACATGTGCACTGGTGGAGCAGCTCTGACCTGGAGGCATGTCAGCCCACCGCCACACTCTCGTAAACCAGGGCAGGACCTCTGCCACGTCTTTGATCCGCCGTCCGCTCACAGATCTGATGACTGGCTGCATTCCTCACGGGTTTCCTCAGAGCCGCCTGCCTGAAGGGCTGAGGCTTCCTCGCAGAAACTAAAGTTTCTCTTGTACTTTGAGCTGAAATGATTTGTTTGTAACCTGCAGAGATCAGAGGAGAGAGACTATACTTGACGGTCCAAAATGCATAATGACTCTTTAATAAAGCCTTACAGTAACGAGAGACTATAAACTGTATTGACTGATTAAGTTTATTTAGTTAAAATGAGACATATGCAAATATGCATAATGAGGGGGAGTGGTGGCGCAGAGGCTAGAGAAGGTGGGCCTATGATGAGAAGTTTGTCAGTTCGACTTCCCAGTTTTACAAAATCAAAATGTGGGTGGGATAGGTGAAACACCTACACCTTCCTCCACTCTCATTTGCCCCACTCTGGGCCCTTGAGCAAGGCCCTTAACCCCCACCATCCGCCCTAGACAGCAGCTCTCTGCTGCATACAGAATGCTGTGGTAGCTCGGTGGTCTGTGGTTGTGTCATGAAGGGCATCTGGTGTAAAAACAATCGTCAAGCCATCGTTCGAGTTAGTTCGCTGTAGTGACCCCTGAAGAAGGGAGCTGCTGAAAGAAAAAGAAAACAAGAAAAAAACATTGCATATATATATACAATACAATACTATGTATCCATGTGATGGACTTACGACCTGTCCAGGGTGTACCCCACCTCTCACACAGTGATGGCTGGACATGAGCACCAGCGAACCCCACGACCCAAAAAGGAAGAAGCGCGTAAAGATAATGGCTGGATGGATGGATGGACATATATACAAAGTACATCAGCTAAAAATACTTGGATAAGAAAGTGAAAAAATTATTTCCATTGTGAACCAATATATGATAAAAATGACAAAAATCAGAAAACAAACATAAAGCAGAAAAATAAAATACACAGCAAATACCAAAACATAAAAGACAACGTAGAACAGCTATGACAATTTATGCAATGAAAATAGAAGTAAGGAATTATAAGGACTGAAATAACAAAAGCAAAAAAGAGAAACTAGACTCGTGATTTAAAACCTGACCAAAGGATTCAGCTCTTCTTGATGAGTAAAAAACGTTTCACCTGAGGTTTAAAAATGCATTCAAGAGAAATTGACTGTTTATGCCCAAAGGTATAAACATGAAAGTCTGTAATCTTTTTGATTCAGCGATTTCTGTCCATTTACTCACATAGTAAAACGTGTGCGGAGCCGCAAAACCTGCTAAAGCTGGGATTATCAACTGGTGGCCCATGGGCCACTTCATTTGTTCAGCCAGTGGGGGTGGCATTACAAAAGTAAAAGTACATGTACAATACATGTTTAACCTGTATTTATATTGTTTTCATTTTAGGACAAACAAAAAGACCATAATTACACAAAGAAGAAAAGAAAATGTTTTTTCCAATCTTGACAAGAATTATAACACTGAACTCTGCAGGCAGCCTGTCACCTAGGACCAATCTGCCTTGGTAGACCCTATTAGGGATAATTATAATTGCCTCCGACGGCATAGCTCCTAGGATCATTCAGGCACACAAACTCCTCTACCATGATAAGGTGGTGATTCAAGGAGGAGAATCTTTAAAATTAAAAACAAATAATTTTATTTTCTTTTACTTTTTTTGTTTTCTCATTCTTACTGGTCTAAGCAACCTGTCTTAAAGGTACTCCACATCCCACAGTAAGGCTGGATGTTGGGTAAATTGACTAAATTGCATCAACATATATCGCTCCTTGTATTAGCAGGATTGTTCACGCATTTCCATAAAACTTGCAGGAAAACTGCTAAAACTACGCAATTCTGTTGTGAGTAAAAAGTCAATAGCAGTGTTTCCCTACCATTATACAAGCAGGGCGCCCCGCCCTGTCGACAAAACCGAGCGCCCTGCCTACCGAACAAGTCCCCCTGCCCCCCCTCGCTGTCAACAACTGCCTGCACTGACGTAACGCAAAGCTAGCGGTGCAAAATACAAACACGCTAGCTAAAAGCTACAGTGGTAGCACAGTTTCCCTCATGCTGAGTTGTCTCCACCCCCCACGCCCCGCTCAAAAACTGTCGGTACAAACAGCACGCAACACAGACGCGTCTCCATACTCCCCCCTCCCTTCGACAAAAATCACAAAAGATTTGAGCACCCTGCCAAGGCAAGTAAACTAGGGGAAACACTGAATAGGATTTGATTTCATGTTAGTTTCGGTTGAAGCTTCAGAGAACCGCTATGGAAGGACCAAAGAGCCGCATGTGGCCCCAGAGCTGCAGGTTGCAGATCCCTGCTCTAAGAAGATTGTTCCATGTTATAGCACCAGTTTAATCAAGAATGGTAGGGAATGATAGAGAATGGTCCAAAGAACAAGGGAGTAATGAAAACAACGGAACGGACCACTTCTGGGATTATGGTGGGTTTTGTTTACTCTAAAAGATAGTGTTGTAGTCAAGACCAACTAACCCGAGACCAAGTCAAGACCAAGACCAGAGTGTACCAAGACCTAGACAAGACCAAGACTTTTATTGTCCGAGACCGTCGGTCACTGTCATGTTTCTCTGCAGTTACTGTGAGGTGTCCACTTGACAGACTGGGACCAGACTTCCTTTATCACTCAGCATTCCTTTTTTAATTCCACCAGTTGCACAGATAATACAGTTGATTTGGTAAACCTTGGTTACAACTAATAAGGTGGTCAGTTAATCAGGTGAAAAACCTTCAAACAGAAAACACAAATAAATTAGTCTAAATACATTGCTACAATTTTTTATAACAAACGCTCATATAAATATTTAATAATTACTTGAATAGACTTATATTTTATGTAGAACAATTTATATAGAACAAACATTTCCACATTCAGTGATTACTCAAATAAATTTTGTCTTCCTTTACTCAAAGCAAACAGATCCAAAAAGCACCTCTAAAACTCCAATCAATGAGCTTACCGATAGTCCTTTAAGTTTAAAGTCCCCTTTCCTCACAGGTTTCAAGTCTCTGTCTCTGTTGCCGCACACCCTGCTCGCTGTGCTTTTTTTTTCTCAACCGAGCGGCTGGTTTGCTGTTGTTTTTTAGTGCCAGTGTGAGCTGTCAGCTGATTTGATTAAGCGTACCTGTTCAGCACTCACAGTCGCGCTGCTGTGTAGAGTGTGTGAAGAGCGCGTGCACAGTATGTGCAGTGTGCATGGTGTGGGCGGCGCCAGGTTGCCGTGACACCTCCCACTCGATCTTTATGTGGTGATATACAGAAAGGTCGTACCTTCTCAGGCGAGCTAGGCACTCTTGACTTGATCTTCGACTGGTACAAGGACAACAAGGCGCCGGACATCCCGATGCAGTATGGTATCTTGGCAAATTGACTTGGGATCTCTGGCGACAGGTTTTGGGGTCTTCATTGAAAAACTGGAACTTGGAGAGACTTTTACATGAACATCTTGGATGACATTTCCAGGATCTGGATTCACACTGATAACTTTTGCAAGCTTGAACTGCCCTCTTAGTGCATTTTGGTCACAGAGCCAAACTATGTCTCCAACGGCAACATTTCTTTCAGCAGTGTGCCACTTACTGCGAATAAACAGGTTTGGACCAGCGAGCTGGCTCCAGGACTTCCAGAAGTTGTTGACCATGTTTTGCATTTGTTGGAGTCGTTTGAAGGGGTAAGTGGTGTAGTCAATACTTTTGA
>NC_056509.1:9333183-9336144 GCF_014905685.2 Nematolebias whitei
TCAACATACCTGAACCAATGACTTGGTGGTGTCCCTGAAAAGGACGTCAAGGCTCTCTTTTCTATCTCCTCCATGTACAGGTTGGCAACAATAAGAGAAACTGGAGACCCCATAGCACACCCATGTTTCTGCCTATAATATTGCTCCCCATATGTGAAGTAGGTTGACTGCAGGCACAGTTTCAAGAGTTGACACAGTTGTTCTGTGGAAAGCGTGGTCCTGCTGCTCAGAGTGGTGTCTGATTTTAATCTTAAACTGACCACCTCTACTGCATCATCAACAGGAATGCATGTAAAGAGTGATGTGACATCAAAAGAGACCATTGTTTCATCAGTCTCCATGATGACATCCCTCACCTTATCCACAAAGTCCATGGTGTTCTGTATGTGGTGTTCTGAGCTGCCAACTATCCCTTTAGTTGAGAGAGGAGTAAAGGAGGCCATCTTTGTGAAAATAAATCGTCCATCATTAAACAGGGGTGGAGGCCTCCGGGTTCAACTGTCCCCCTCTTACAATGCTGTGATTGCTAGTATCACTCAGCCCTCTGTGAATAGTAAACAGCCATCAGTGTGCTAATGATCCATTGTTAGGCTGATGGTCCTTCTTGAGCATGTGCTCAGCTGGTTTTGGTTGTCAGCAGCAAACTGGTTGATCCACTCTGAGAAGGTGCTATTTAAGAGACTGAGCTGAATACAGCTCCTCAGACTGAGGAAGTCTCTTGGATGAGAGACGAAACGTTTCTAGATTTTTTGCTTTGTTTTGTTTTTTTTGAATGTCCAGAGGACCAGGTTGAACTTTTTTGGATTTTTCTACCTGGATTATTGAGCATGCATCAGGATAAACTATGAGGGTATATGCAGGAATAATGAAGTTAATTTCAATACCTTTTCAAGACTTTTTCAAGACCTTCCAAAATAAATTCAAGACCTTATCGTCACTTTGTTTTATTAAGCAACAAATCTTTGATTTACAAAACTGCTGTTGTTTTCAATTAAATCCGTGAATCTCAAACCTACAACAGAACTGAGATACAGTGGATAGAAAAAAATTCAAAAGAAGAAACTGAACCACAACTAGGTTTAAGAAAATATAGCTTAGGTTACAACAAGACTCGTAGTTATTTTAAAGTAACTTGGTTGAACAATGGTGAATAAGAAATAAACACAGTAATCATTACATGTGCCTCGGTGCAGTTGCTTTGCATTCCAGCAACTCTTCAGTTTGCACCAGCTCACGGAGTTTTTCTTTACGTCTCCTTCTCAAGACATTGGACTTGGTGATCAGTTGGGCCATTAAAGAACCTGACTTTCCCTCTGCCTGCTCTGCCAACTGATCTGCATCTTTTTGCAGAGAATCGCACACCTCTTGTAGAAGTTTTCTCTTTTTTTTCAGCTCTTCTAACTCAGCTCCAGCTGCTTTCCTCTTAAGGCTCTGTGTGGAAGTTTCTTTCTTCTTTCGTTGCTGTTCCAGGTAAATCCTGTACTTTGACCTTGCAGAGGCAACAGAAGCCAGCAGCTCCTTGGTCAGAGGTACCTGCAGAACACCCCCACAGACACTGACCTTGTCGCAGATCAACCTCAGAGCCTCCATCGTCTCTTCGTGTATGTTCAGTTTGGCAACACATTCCTGTGACAACAGTATGGATTTGATATTTAATTTTTAGACACACAGGTGTTCAAATCAAGTTATGTATGTAAATATCTCTCACACACACACACACACACACACACACACAATTCTTCATTGATTTAAAGGAATATTCTATTTGAGTACTTTTCATATATAAAAATGTACTGTAATATGCTTTATTTAATATCAACATACACAAAGAAAAGATTAAATAGTAGTAAACAAAAAGATTCACTTACTTTGATGTGATGCAACAAGTCCTCCGCTGTTCCATGTCCCAGGAATTGAGAGCCCAGATACCTGGATTGAACGCAGTCTTCATTCCAAAAACGAATGTGCACATCGAGCTGTTTCTTTTTAGTTGACTGGTTCAGAGACTCGTCAAACATCAACACAAATGGGCCAGCTTTGTTAATACTGTCAACGAGCTCCTGCTTAAAAAAATGTGCAAGCCCGAATCGCAAGATGCCACAAGTGAATGTTCTGGCTATATCCGAATCTGGAAACATTGATTTAAAAATGTCCGATATGCCTTGGTTGGAATTTAGAGAATGGTGATTCACCGCAGTGTGGAGACACCAGATCACCTCTGCACGCAGTGTTGGTGTGCTGCCCATGGTCACCATGATGTCGGCAGACGGAGAGGCAGAAGACAGTGTCAAGGGAGCTTTGGTTGGTTCAGGCACACGGTTAGCTGGAAGCGCTGTCGCTGGTGGAGCACAGAAACTGCTGATAGACATCTGCGTTTTGCGGCTAGCTGCACTTTTGTGGCTAGCTCCAGTCATATGGGACTTCAAGGCGTTTATGCCCATCGAGGCTACGCTCATCTTTTTTTTACAAAATGTACAATAAGCCTCGCGGTTATTCTCGGCGACAGGCCTCAGCCATTCTTGAAAATCAGGCATCTCCAACCAGGAGTCCGAAAACTTGCATTTACCCATTGTTCTCACGGTCTCGCGGCAACTTACTCGAACACACAGACTCAAAGCAGCCGCGCATGCGCACAAGATAGGCCTAGCCGTTAAGGCTGTTGTAACCTGACACTCTAAATTTGTGCGAAGCAGTTTCCGAATCCTCCGCGGTGAGGAAAACAAATATTAGTCATACATACTTTTTGCTGTCAAATTATTTAAAGCTAGAATAACAGCAAAAAAAATAATACCTCATCAAATCGCTTTCAAGACTTTTTAATACTTTTCAAGACCCTTAATTTTCCCAAATTTGATTTATCAACTTTTAATAACTTTCAAGACCCCGCGGACACTCTGCTATCAGTTATTATTATTAGACTGCAAATGTGAAGAAATATGCAGCACGTCAAAAACGAAACTT
>NC_056509.1:9336244-9349838 GCF_014905685.2 Nematolebias whitei
TCACTCTTTATGTCATCATGGAGACTGATGAAACAATGGTCTCTTTTGATGTCACATCAATCTTTATGTCATCATGGAGACTGATGAAACAATGGTCTCTTTTTATGTCACATCACTCTTTATGTCATCATGGAGACCGATGAAACAATGGTCTCTTTTGCTGTCATATCAATCTTTATGTCATCATGGAGACTGATGAAACAATGGTCTCTTTTTATGTCACATCACTCTTTATGTCATCATGGAGACCGATGAAACAATGGTCTCTTTTGACGTCACATCACTCTTTATGTCATTGTTACCTTCATGCTTGCTCAAGATGAGAGTTCTGTGATGGACTTAAACTCAAAGCAGTCTGCTCCTCAGATAAATTATGTTATTAACTTACTTTTTTATATGATTGTTTCTGTTCAGTGCCCTGAGACGACTTCTGTTGTGACTTGGTGCAATATGAACTGGACTGAATTGAATAATCTCTGGCTCATTCAGTTTTCAATGTAGCACTTAGTGCACAAAAGAATTGAAATTAGCTGACAGGTAACATGAAATATGCTGAGCAATACGGGAGTCAGTATATTTTCATTCCCAATGTGAGACACAAAACGAATGGTATGAAACAGAGCTTTAGGTTACTGTCGTAACCCCGGTTCTCTGAGTCGCATGAGTGTGTGTCTCACCAAGTCCCCCTCCTTCTTTAATGTTGTGAGGATGAGGTGAACATGTTTGAATAAACTGTCAGTGCAGTGTTAGCCCTATACATAGAGGGAGGGCCCTACCCTCCTTGACTAGGTTTATTTCCAGACAATCCTGGCTGGTGCAATGTAATAGGAGCTTCTGATCAAGTTCAAGCTCAAGGTTTGTTTTTTTAAATGTCTTTTGCATCACATGTGGTACATGAGGTGGATTGAAATTATGCACTCAATGTCCCAATTACACCCAAAAAATAGCAAAAATATAAAAAGAAACAGTATACAAGGATCTAAGATATACACTAAATGAATGCTAAACAATACGTTAAAAGATCTAAGCTAAACACTAATAATGTAAAATAATATGGCGTATTAAAACAGCAGCCTGAACATGAGTCTGTAGTGAGTAGATGGGTATATCATACCATACCAATTTATTTATAGAGCACTTAAAACAGCAACAAGGCCAACCAAAGTGCTGTACAATAGAAAACCAACAAGCACAGTGGGAAGGAAACATAAAATAAAAAATATAGATACAAATAGCAGCAGATACAGTGAGGGAAATAAGTATTTGAACACCATGCGACTTTGCAAGTTCTCCCACTTAGAAATCATGGAGAGGTCTGAAATTTTAATCTTAGGTGCATGTTCACTGTGAGAGACATAAAATAAAAAAAAAGAAAATTCGTAAATCACAATGTAAGATTTTTAAATAATTTATTTGTGTGTTACTGCTGCAAATAAGTATTTGAACACCTGTGAAAATCCATCCATCCATTATATTTTACCCGCTTCTTCCATTTTGGGTCACAGGGGGTCGCCGGTGCCCATGTCCAGCAATTATTGTGCGAGGGGCGGGGTACACCCTGGACAGGTCGCAAGTCCATCACAGGGACACATAGAGACAAACAACCATTCACTCTCTCACTCACACCTAGGGACAATTTAGAGTTACCATTCAACCTAACACGCATGTTTTTGGTCTGTGGGAGGAAACCGGAGTACCCGGAGAAAACCCATGCATGCACGGAGAGAACATGCCAACTCCACCCAGAAAGGCCCCCAAACCGAGATTGGAACCAGGGTCCTGCTCGCTGAGAGGCAGCTGCTCTACCAGTTGTGCCACCGTGCTGCCCACCTGTGAAAATCAATGTTAATATTTGGTACAGTAGCCTTTGTTTGCAATTACATAAGTCAAATGTTTCCTGTAGTGTTTCACCAGGTTTGCACACACTGCAGCAGGATTTTGGCCCATTCCTCCACACAGATCTTCTTTAGATCAGCCAGGTTTCTGGGCTGTCGCTGAGAAACACGGAGTTTGAGCTCCCTCCAAAGATTCTCTATAAGGTTTAGGTCTGGAGACTGGCTAGGCCACTCCAGAACCTTGATATGCTTCTTACGGAGCCACTCCTTGGTTCTCCTGGCTGTGTGCTTCAGGTCAGTGTCATGTTGGAAGACCCAGCCACGACCCATCTTCAATGCTCTAACTGAGGGAAGGAGGTTGTTCCCCAAAATCTCGCAATACATGGTCCCAGTCATCCTCTGCTTAATACAGTGCAGTCGTCCTGTCCCATGTGCAGAAAAGCACCCCCAAAGCATGATGCTTCCACCCCCCAAGCTTCACAGTAGGGATGGTGTTTTGGGGGTGGTACTCATCATTCTTCGTCCTCCAAACACGGCGAGTGGAATTAAGTCCAAAAAGTTTTATTTTGGTCTCATCTGACCACATAACTTTCTCCCATGACTTCTCTGGATCATTCAAATGGTCATGGGCAAACTTAAGACGGGCCTAGGCATGTGTTGATTTAAGCAGGGGAATCTTCCGTTCCATGCATGATTTTAAACTATGACGTCTTAGTGTATTACCCACAGTAACCTTGGAAACAGTGGTGCCAGCTCTCTTCAGGTCATTGACCAGCTCCTCCTGTGTAGTTCTGTGCTGATTCCTCACCTTTCTTAGGATCATTGATAGGTCACGAGGTGAGATCTTGCATGGAGCCCCAGTCCGAGGGAGATTGACAGTCATGTTTAGCTTCTTCCTTTTTCTAATAATTGCTCCAACTGTTGATCTTTTTTCACCAAGCTGCTTGACAATTGCCCCGTAGCCCTTTCCAGCCTTGTGGAGGTCTACAATTTTGTCTTTGGTGTCTTTAGACAGCTCTTTGGTCTTAGCCATGTTAGTAGTTGGAGTCTTACTGATTGTGTGGGGTGGACAGGTGTCTTTATGTAGCTAACGACCTCAAACAGGCGCTTCTAATTTAGAATAATAAGTGGAGTGGAGGTGGAAAAAAACATATATATATACATATATATATCTGTATATATATACAAACCGGATTCCAAAAAAGTTGGGACACTAAACAAATTGTGAATAAAAACTGAATGCAATGATGTGGAGGTGCCAACATCTAATATTTTATTCAGAATAGAACACAAATCACAGATCAAAAGTTTAAACTGAGAGAATGTATCATTTTAAGGGAAAAATCTGTTGTTTCCAAATTTCATAGCGTCAACAAATCCCAAAAAAGTTGTGATAAGTCCATTTTTACCACTGTGTGGCATCCCCCCTTCTTCTTACAACGCTCAACAGACGTCTGGGGACAGAGAAGACCAGTTTCTCAAGTTTAGAAATAGGAATGCTCTCCAATTCATGTCTAATACAGGCCTCTAACTGTTCAATCGTCTTGGGCCTTCTTTGTCGCACCTTCCTCTTTATGATGCGCCAGATGTTCTCTATAGGTGAAAGTTCTGGACTGCAGGCTGGCCATTTCAGTACCCGGATCCTTCTCCTACGTAGCCATGATGTTGTGATTGCTGCAGAATGTGGTCTGGCATTATCGTGTTGAAACATGCAGGGTCTTCCCTGAAAGAGATGACGTCTAGATGGGAGCATATGTTGTTCTAGAACCTGAACATAGTTCTCTGCATTAATGGTGCCTTTCCAGACATGCAAGCTGCCCATGCCACAAGTGCTCATGCAACGCCATACCATCAGTGATGCAGGCTTCTGAACAGAGCATTGATAACAACTTGGGCTATCCTTGTCCTCTCTGGTCCGAATGACATGGTGTCCCAGTGTTCTATAAAGAACTTCAAATCGTGACTCATCTGACCGCAGAACAGTCTTCCATTTTGCCACACTTCATTTTAAATGACCCCTGGCCCAGTGCAAACATCTGAGCTTGGGGAGCTTGCTTAGAAATGCCTTCCTCTTTGCACTGTAGAGTTTCAGCTGGCAACGGCGGATGGCACGGTGGATTGTGTTCACTGACAATGCTTTCTGGAAGTATTCCTGAGCCCATTCTGTTATTTCCTTGACAGTGGCATTCCTGTTTGAGGTGCTCTTCTTTGGCCTTCAAGGCCTCAATAGTAAAATTGTTCTGTCTCACCCGTTCATTCAGCAGCTCGGTCTGTGCCTTCTGGAGGATCTTGCTTGCCCGGTGCTCGCTGACCTAAGATTTCAATTCCAGGTTCTTGGGAATGATGCCACTTTGTCTGCATCTCAGGTTGAATCGCAAGTGGTTCCTGTAGTCTGCACTCTTCCTTGCTGTTTTTTCAAACTCTCTAACTAGTTTGAGGCAATCCTGGCCAAAGTGGTTATTGAGGCCTTGAAGGCCAAAGAATAGCGCATTAATCAACAACTAACAACGTGCCTAGATCAGACAACACTTCAGCAAGTGATGGACTGTACAGATCAGGCACGCTTAGCACAGCATGTCAAGTCCAAGACCCGACAACAAAACAAGTTTAACTTACTGATAACTCGTCAACACCATCAGAATACCATCCATCCATCCATTATCTTTTACCCGCTTCTTCCATTTTGGGTCACAGGGGTCGCCGGTGCCCATGTCCAGCAATCACTCTGCGAGGGGCGGGGTACAACATGGACGGGTCGCAAGTCCATCATAGGTACACATGGAGACAAACAACCATTCACTCTCTCACTCACACCTAGGGACAATTTAGAGTTACCAATCAGCCTAACATGCATGTTTTTGGTCTTTGGGAGGAAACCGGAGTACCCAAAGAAAACCCACGCATGCACGGAGAGAACATGCAAACTCCACCCAGGAAGGCCCCCGGACCGGGATTTGAACCGGCAACCTTCTCGCTGAGAAGCAGCAGCTCTACCAGTTGCGCCACCGTGCTACCATCACAATTCCAATATCTACTTTTTTTATGGTTTTGTTTACTTTTTTGAATGGCCAGAGGACCAGACTTAACTTTTTTAGATTCAGGTTTTAGTGTGTGAAAAACAAATGAAGAGTAGAAGCATCAGATGGTTCAGGAGAAACAGCTGAACAGTTTTACTTTCTGAGCTCACAAACAAAACATTAAAAATACCAAACTGTACACCTCCATGAATACCTAAGAGTTTAATTCAGGACAACCGTGATGTTATTTTTTTTATGCGTCTATAAAAAAACATAAATTTGTTTAAGTGCAGCCATGTTTAAATTTATAAGCAGTACAGTAATGTTCCCTGTCACAGCAGAGTGACAGATCCTGGTGAATGGAGGGAGACATTTTATTCACCTCCATGTGCAGTGGAGGAACCAGGGGTGGCCAATGGAGGTCTTGACACCAGAGATTAATCTTGGGCCACCCCATTTACCCCTTCTTCGATTTTGACGTGGCAACCCAATTTTCTCAAGGAACCTTTCTTAATAATAAATAATAATATGTTGTGTGTTGTCATCATTGTATGTTCCTATACAATAGCGAAATTGGCTCTTTGCTTTTAACCCATCCACCACCAGGTGGAGCCGTGGGCAGCTATGGAGGGTGCCCAGGGAGCAACTGGGGATAGGGTGTCCTGCTAAGAGACACCATGAGATGTGCAATGACCGGGGATGGAGCCCGGGACCTTCGGGTCCCGAGTCGGCTGCCCTGCCCCTACACCATCTCAGCCCCCTGAGAGACCACTTATGCCTAGATGTAGCAACACACCCAAACAGAAGAAGGTACCTCACTTTTTTTTTAAGTTATCCCCCTCACAACATGGCTCCGGGCACAGACAGACAGATGGATGCAGGTTTTCATCCCACGATGGGGACAATTAAACTTTATTGAGAACTAAGGCTGTGTCAAAAACCTGACCACAAAATTTGATAAAACTTAATAAACAATGCTAAAATAAATAAATAACAGTATAAACTTATCATATACTACTTTTACTCCATCTTTGACAGTTTTTATCATCATAAATGAATGATTTTTTTTTTTTACAAATTTAGTGAACATATGCTGTGAAGCTTTCACACACACTAAAGGATTGTGCAGGATACATTTTGACCACCAGAGGGCGATTTCTGCTCAGAGTCAGCAGCTGCAGGACCACTGAGGAGCTGAACCCGGTTCTGATGGGTTCACTCATCTCAGTCTGTCCAGATGTGTTCTGGACTTTAACACTCTGAATGTGCTGAATCAGATGGAAAATAAAGCTATTTCTAAATATCTGGTTTATTTTTTGGCTGTTCTGTTTTGTCTGGTGGCAGCACAGTGGCGCAACTGGTAAAGCTGCTGCCTCTCAGCGAGCAGGTCATTGGTTCAAACCCCGGTCCAGGGACCCTTCTGGGTGGAGTTTGCATGTTCTCTCCGTGCATGCATGGGTTTTCTCCGGGTGCTCCGGTTTCCTCCCACAGACCAAAAACATGCATGTTAGGCTGATTGGTAACTCTAAATTGTCCCTAGGTGTGAGTGAGAGAGTGAATGGTCGTTTGTCTTGTTTGTTTCTGTGTCCCTGTGATGGACTTGCGACCCGTCCAGGGTGTACCCCGCCCCTCGCACAGTGATTGCTGGACATGGGCACCGGCGACCCCCGTGACCCAAAATGGAATAAGCGGGTAAAGATAATGTATGGATGTTTTGTCTGGTGTTTCTGCACTTCAAAGATCATTTTTGTTGACCTTTTGTTATCGTTGCGTGCTTTTCATCATAGTGTGTGATTATCATTGGACCAACGAGAACCAAACAGCCCTCACCACGACACTGATGACAAGATTCCGATTTAACTCCCCACCCTGCACAACTCACCTTCTCACTCTCTGATGGCTGCAACTCCAGAAGTGAATCATGGTCATACCGTAGCATGGGAGTGCAGGGTAGGGGCAAAAAGTCAAAGTCTGAGTCGAAGCAGAGCTCTCACCATTGCTGCCATGCTGCGGCACATGTTGATGTCTTCCTAATTTAGGAAAGCTTTGAAATATTTTTTTTAATTGGAAGATGAATAAGATAAGATAGAACTTTATTGATCCTGCAGAAAATTGCTGTTGAATAAGGGGAGGGCACAAGAAGATGCATTCTCATATAAAATATACGCTTCCTTTCATTTTGTGTAAATACTTTATTAATTTCACTTGTAAACCAGAAGATCACTTCATTTTAGTTTAACTGTTTCTATCTTGTCTTCCAGGAACAACAGGTGGTCACGTGACGTTCCACTACAATCAGAACATGAATGTTCCTCGAGGCTTCGTACGAAAATGCTTCGTGGATTTATCCATCACTGCAGGACAGTTGTGGCCAGGTGTGAACAGCCAGAACTCGTGTTGATGTCAGGTCTGAACAGGGCCTGGAATGGACCTGATTTAAACATTTATCTAGAACGGAAAGATTGCAACTTCTGAAGGTCTGAAAATATATTTCAGTTTTATTATTTTTGAGATGTTTGAGCAGTTCCATTACTGCAAACCAAACAGAAAATCCATGCTGCCTCCCTTTGGTGGGGATGGGGTGATGGAGGCAGTGTTTCCCTCCACCCTGCTTAATGGCTCCACTGACACAAACCATCAGCTGTTTCTCTCCAGGCAGTAAAAGTTCTCTACAGTCTGGGCTCATACTAACTTTTATTGTCTTCTTTTTTCCTCCGTACCGTTCAGCTCCTTGTTGCTATGGTTACAGACAGTTCTAGCCTCTTGACGAGTATAAATGCAACGTCTGCACTTTAGTTTAGGTCGATCTGACCCGACAGGGTGTTCAGTCTGCTGTTTCTTGTAGATTTAAACTGTTGGTCTCATTTCTGTGGATGCTGCTTTGATCCAGCTTGATGTTTCAGCTGAACTCTTCCAGTTTCCTCCTGATATCAGCTCCTGCTCAGAGAATCAATGGGAGTAAAAGCCTGTCAGCTTCAATCACTGTTGTAGCAGTAATCTGATCGTCCTCCAGAGGACACCCGTCCACAGTGTGTCCACTCAAGAAGCTCCAGCTCTGAAAGCAGAGGTAGTTAGAGGAGGGTGACCTCATCCTGCCAGGCAGAGATGATGTCAGACTTGAGATCAGCTCTGAAAGTTTAGCTGATCATCATGTTGAAGAAGTTCTGCGTGATGATGTTGCAGGCCTGCAGAGCGGAGCCCGGCGTGGACAGGTGTCCTCCCGAGTCTGAGTCTTCAAGTGCACCACAACCCACAAACACTCTGAGTGTTAGGAAGACAGAAACAAGGGCACCTTGACCCTCTGTCCTCTCTGCCCTCCTGTCTTTCATTAGTCTGTAGACTTTGGCCTTTTTGATTCAAACTCTTCAGCTGGATCGCAAACCGTCTGCTTGTGTTTTTGGTGTTTCATCTTTTTATTGAAACCCATTAAAATGTATTTAGTTCCCTCAAAAACAAAACAGCTCTCTGTGAAATCTGCTTCAGTTTCGAGTTCTGTTTGTATCTTTTTATGATACTTTCAGATGATGTTTAGCTACTTTCAGCTACTGGCTCACTACTTGCAGCTATTAGATAGCTACTTTCAATTACAGGTTAGCTACTTTCATTTACGGGTTAGCTATTTTCAGCTATGAGTTAGCAACTTTCAGCTATACTCGTTCACTACTTTCAGCTATTTGATATCTACTTTCAGCTACTAGTTAGCTACTTTCAGCTGTAGGTTAGCTAGTTTCAGCTGCAGGTTAGCTAGTTTCAGCTATGGGTTAGCAACTTTCAGTTACTGGTCAGCTACAATCAGCTACGGGTTAGCTACTTTCAGCTACTGGTTAGCTACTTTCAGCTAAAGTTTATCTACTTTCACATAGAGATTAGCTACTTTGAGCAAGTGGTTATCCACTTTCATCAACATGTTAACTAGTTTCAGCTACTGTTTAGCTACTTTCAGCTCCTGGTTAGCTAGCTTCAGCTACTTGTTAGTAGGGGTGTACAATATATCAATTTCAATCGATATATTGATTCAATGATTAATGATTCAGTTATATTGGGGCAAAACTAAAACATTGATCAAATCGTCATCTTTAAAATATGTTTTTATTTTGAAATTCCCAAGTGATATAGAAATGATTATTTTAATGCTTATTTTAATGGGAGGTATATAAGAAATGTAACAAACACAGGAAGTCGGAAGTCCTGTGTGGATCAGCCGCGCGCTGGTGCCATACGCCATTTTGATGTGATTCTTCTTTACCTGGGTCGAAAACGACTTCCCGGCCAGTGTCACGGTGAGAAGTTATTTCATATCAATTTGTGTGTTAAGAGTGTACGAGTGTACATGTTTTTTGCTTGGCTGTTTTCTGTGGCAGGTTAATAAAGGACAGTTATTACTCCTAGCAGTAACAGCCTCCTCTGTGTTTTATTTTTTCCCTCTGGTCTGAATATCTGTGCCGACCGTTCACGAGCCCTTTTGATAAAGAATTTCATAATACACCAAGGCATGTCTGTGTCACATGACTGCGCTCATCAGCCGCCTCAGCAACATGGCAGATGACGCAGAAAACACAGATAATGAAATTCACTCTCCTGATGGATTTAAATCAATACTGTGGAAATATTTTGGATTCCGACAGAAGGAAAGCTCAACAGACAAAACTCATGTCGTATGCAACAGGTGCCAGTGTGAGTTAAAATACTCGGGAAACACAACAAATTTGGCCGTTCACCTGAAGAAGAAACACAGCATTGATAGCCACGTTATTTAAGCTCAATATCTATTTTTGTTTCTTTATAACTGAAAGGTAATCAGGGCACTTTTAAGTTAACTGGTTTAAAAAAATGCACTTAAACATGAGAAAAGTGAGACTATACTGAACAGGTCATTCATTTTTATTTTTTAATTAATTAAGGAAAAATATTATTTTTATTTAAATGCCTGTTGCCTGTAATAACAGAAATAAAATGGTTAAATCATATTTGAATTGTTTTTGTAAATTTATTTATATGTAAATGAGATGGATATTTGATATTACAATACATCGATCGCAGACTTGTGAATCGAATAGAATTAAAATCGTATCGTGACAGACTTTGTAATATTGAGAAAAATCGTATTGTCATACAAACAAATCAATACAATATCATATCGTGGTAAAGCTGGTGATTTACACCCCTACTTGTTAGTTACTTTCAGATACTGTTTAGCTACTTACAGCTACTGGTTATCTATTTTCAGCTACAGGTTAACTAGTTTCAGCTACTGGTTAGCTACTTTCAGCTACATGTTAGCTACTTTCAGCTACTGGTTAGCTACTTTCAATAACCAGTCATACTTTTCAGGCCGCACTCAGTTTGTCCAGTTAAAATCTTCCATATCTCATCCTGTATCTGTTACCTCAGGTGTTCCACAGGGCTTTGTCCTGGTACCCTTGTTGTTTATCATTTACCTTCTCCCCCTTGGTTTCATTTTTCGCAAACATCATATTCAGTTTCACTGCTACGCGGATGACACAACTCTATCTCTCAACCAAACCTAACTCAACACTTCCACCTTCGTCCCTCACTGACTGTCTGCTTGAAATAAAACACTGGTTCACTTCAAACTTTCTTAAACTAAATTGCAATAAAACAAAACTTCTTTTAATTGGCACTAAATCAATACTAAATAAACTTCATAGCTTTTCCATTCCGGTTGATAACTCTTCCATCTCTCCCTCCTATCAGGTTAAGAGTCCGGGTGTCATCCTTGATAGCACCCTCTCCTTTTCCTCTCATGTCAATAATATCACTCGGTCAGCCTACTTTCATCTTCGAAATATTAATCGTCTCTGTCCTTCCCTCACTCCTCACTCCACTGCTGTTCTGGTCCACAGTCTGGTCACCTCTCATTTAGATTATTGTAATTCTCTTCTTTTTGGGCTACCTCAGAAAACCCTCCATAAATTACAACTGGTCCAAAATTCAGCTGCCCGTATTATTACACGGACCCCATCAATTCATCACATCACACCTGTTTTACAACAACTTCATTGGCTTCCCATCCCATATCGCATCAACTACAAAATACTCCTCCTTACCTTCAAAGCTGTCCACCACCTCGCTCCTCCATACCTTTCGGACCTTGTTCACATCGCTACACCCGCTCGTACCCTCAGATCCTCTTCTTCTATTCAGCTCATTGTTCCCTTTGCCCGTCTTGTTACTATGGAGAGCAGAGCATTCAGCTGCTCTGCTCCCCTGCTCTGGAACTCGCTCCCACCTGATATTTGTAATACAGACTCACTGCCACATTTCAAAGTCAAACTCAAAACTCATCTGTTTAAAGAAGCCTACACTCTGTGATTGCAACTGCATTGTCTTATTTTAATTCTATTTTACTTGTTTTTATTGTGTGTATAATATTGTGTCTGTTTTTACGATGGACAATGTAAGGTGACCTTGAGTGCCAAGAAAGGTGCCTACAAATAAAATGTATTATTATTTATTATTATTATTAATAACAGGTTAGCTACTTTCAGCTACAAGTTAGCTACTTTCAGCTACTAGTCAGCTACTCTCATCTACAAGTTCACTAGTTTCAGCTACTGTTTAGCTAGTTTCAGATACTGGTTAGCTAGCTTCAGATACTGGTTATTTACTATCAGCTACTGTTTAGCTACTTTCAGCTACTAGTTAGCTATTTTCAGCTACAGGTTAACTAGTTTCAGCTACTGGTGTCAGGATTTTTCAGGAAGGCGTGAATCTAATAGTGCAAACAAGACTCGGGACCGCTGAGGTACAAAAATATATATATTCAATAATAATAAATCAAAGGTCTGACATGACAGCAAACTCACACAATGGTAATATAACTCAGGTCAAGACTGGAACACATCAGGACAGGACAGGGTAGACCCAACGATGACGCGACAACGAACAAGACTAACAGACAGACTTATATACACAGACAAGACAGGATGTGATTACAAACAGCTGAGAACAGATAAGGTGCAACTAATCAAGAACAATGAGACACACTAGGATGCACAGACAAGAAAGGCCCACTAGATGGCGTCATCTTTACAGTACACCCCACCCCCCAAGGACGCCCCCTGGAATCTTCAAAAAGGCCCACCCCAAAGGACTTGGGTGGGAGAAGGGAGGAACTGAAAGGATGGAGGGCTCAAGGAAAACATGAGGACAAAACAAAAACTGATAAACCCAAAACCCGGAACCAAACTAAACACGAACAGAGGTGCACAAAAATGTCTGGGTGGTCAGGAGATTGTCCTAAGCAAGGTCATCGTTCCAGCGGGTGGCCGGGAGACTGTCCATCAGGCCAGAAAGGGTTAGGCGGGCAGCCGGGAGGACGTCCATCAGGCTGGAGCAGAGTGGGCGGGCGGCCATCCATCATGATGGAACAGGTCAGACGGGCGGCCGGGAGGCCATTCAGGCAGGATTGGATTAGACGGGCAGCTGGGAGACCATTCATCAGGCTGGGACTGGTCAGACAGGCAGTCAAGAGGCCATCCATCAGGCTGGAACAGAAAAGACGGGTGGCTGGGAGGACATTCAGGCAGGATCGGATCAGGCGGGTGACCAGGAGACCATTCATCAGGCTGGGGCTGGTCAGGCAGGCGGTCGAGAGGTCAACAGGCCGTTCAGATGGTAGCAGGTCAGACAGGCGGCATCAGCGGCGAGGAGCTCAGCAGGCGGGTCAGCGGCGAGGAGCTCAGCAGGATCTTCTGCGCCCAGATCATCTGGAGCTAGATCTTCTGTGGCAGGATCAGGAGCTGACGTGAGCAGTGAAGAACCCTCTGGAGACGATGTGAGTCCTAAAACAGTTTCAGGGCTGGCTGCAAGCTCAGGAAAGGCTGCAGGCTCAAGGCTGGCTGCAAGCTCAGGGCTGGCTGCAGTTTCAGGCCTGGCTACATTCTCAGGGCTGGCTGCAGTTTCTGAACGGGTTGCAAGTTCTGGGCAGGCTGCAGGTTCTGGACAGGCTGCAGGTTCTGAACAGGCTGCAGGCTCAGAACCTGGGACCGGGTCTCTGGAACCCTTCTGCTATCGACCTCTCCAACGAACGTCGGCGGTGGTGTGGTTCAGGTCCAGGATCAGGCCGAGTGCGAGGAGCTGAACATGCAGGTGGTGTCAGTGTTGTTGGCGGGTCCAGGTCTGTGAGTTCAGGACAGGCTGGATCCTCGTACTGCATGGATAACACAGAGGCTGCAGGAGATGGAGAAACTACAGGGACTGCAGTAGGCATAGGAGCGACCACAGGGCTGCACCTGTGAGGAACTCAGGAGACAGTATTGGGGAGTCAGGGACTAGTTCAAAAACAGAGGAGTGATACTTTGGTGGAGGACTAGGACGAGCAGCATAGGGTCAGATGAGCAGCTCCAGCCAACGCTTCTCCTCCAGCACCTCGTCCAAGAAGTCCTCCATACCAGGAGTGTCATTCAGTCCAGGTAGACAAATATATTCGTCCAACATGTCATTTGCGGCCACCCAACTTTCCCACAGATTATAGGAGGTGGCTGTGTCCACAAACCTTGGGCTTGTGTCGCAGAGATGAAGAAAGTCTTCATCAGACAGTCTGGACAAAATTTGTTTGTCTGCTGGGTTCATAGCTGGTTGCGTCGTACTGTCAGGATTTTTCAGGCAGGAGTGAACCCAATAGTGCAAACAAGACTCAGGACTGCAGGAGGTACAAATATTTGTATATTCCTAGATATATGTCCATAGTTTGTGGTCTAAGTCTCCTTATATAATCTG
>NC_056509.1:9349938-9354639 GCF_014905685.2 Nematolebias whitei
TTTTTTACAAATAGGATGGCTAAAAGGAAAAGGTAACAAAAAAAACAGCAAGATTCTAAGGCAAATGTAGAAAACTAAAAACAGGAACATGTACCATACCATACCAATTTATTTATAAAGCACTTTAAACAGTGACAAAGCACACCAAAGTGCTGTACAGGGACAAACAGAACAAGCACACAGCAACAGATTACATAACAGGACACCAAAAAGTAGAAACCAACAAAAACAGTAATGGATAACAACAATAACCGCAACATGACCAACACAGTGTGATGCACACAGACTCAGCACAGATCACACAGTGCTGAAAGCCAGGGAATAAAAATGTGTTTTTAAGCGAGATTTAAAAACTGTGAGGGAGGGGGCCTGTCTAACGAGCAGAGGTAACTCATTCCAAAGTCTTGGGCCTGCTACAGAGAAGGCCCTGTCACCTCTGCGCTTGAGACGGGTTCCTGGGACTGTTAGGAGCAACTGGTCTGCTGATCTGAGAGAATGTGGTGGGACATATGGCTGGAGCAGATCAGTAAGATAGGAGGGGGCAGAGCTGTTTAGTGATTTATAGACATACAAGAGTATTTTGAATTTGATTCGAAGGTGAACCGGAAGCCAGTGTAGGGAGGCCAAAACAGGTGTAATGTGCTCTCTTTTGCTTGTGCTGGTCAAAAACAGGGCTGCTGCATTTTGGACCAGTTGAAGTCTAGCTATGGAGGTCTGACTGATACCAAAAAGGAGTGAGTTGCAATAGTCGAGCCTGGATGTAATGAATGCATGAATTACTGTCTCCAGGTTATTTTTGGACAATGTGGGCTTCAGCTTAGACAGTCGCCTCAGCTGGAAAAAGCAGGATTTAACAATCATATTTACATGATTGGTGAGTTTCAGAGAAGGGTCAAGTATCACTCCTAGATTAGTGTCTCTTTGTTTCACTAACGGTGACAGAACGGATAGGTCGATGCAGTGGTTGGTGATTGTGTCATTGGGAGGAAACAGCATAACTTCAGATTTCTTCTCGTTGAAACTCAAGAAATTTAAAGCCATCCAATCTCTGATGTCAGCCAGGCAGTCCAGTAACGGTTGAATAGAGCGAGTACTGTTGAGTCTGAGGGGGAAGTAGATTTGGCAGTCGTCGACGTAGAAATGAAAAGGTATGTTATGTTTCCTGAAAATAGCACCTAGTGGCAGCAGGTATAAAGAAAATAAAAGAGGACCCAGGATGGACCCTTGCGGTACCCCCCATTTAAGCGCTGCCGAGGCTGAACTAAAATCTTTGATGGAGATGTAGTGAACTAAGCCTCAGGTCAAATCCTGACCTTGAGGGCCTTCCTGGGACAAGAACTGTATTTCATTGATTTGAGTCCAGAAACACAAAATTAAGTTCATCCAGAGACTTTCTAAGTGTCCTGCACTGATCAATTGAAAGAACACTCTCTTTTTTATTATCATTACAAATGTTGTGATAATCAAAAGTGTGTTTAGTTCAAACCATTTTTAAATGTTGAAGTGAACTACTCATTTTAAATCAACTGTGAAACAGTATTAATGATTTTTAATCCTCATTCAAAGTAGAAATCAAGTTAAAATGTGTTACAGAGTAATTATTCATTTTCTTGATCTTCTGTCTGAAATGAGCAAGTGTAAGTTGGTCAAAGGTCAAGTTTCGGTCAACTACAAGTTTACTGGAAAGAAATGTCATGTTTAACTTTTTCAGACAGATATGAGAGAATTGACTCCACGAAGTCTCGGGTTCTTCAAAACATTTTCTGTCTGTTCTTAAACAAACTTAATCTTTTTCCTTGACTTTTAATAACCTCTTACATCACTAAAACCACCCCCTGTTCGGTCGATCGACCAATCAGGAAGTTCTCAAATGAACCAGAAACAGAACTCTTTAAAAGGTTCAACACTTCCTAGTTCTATAGAGAATGCTGGAATAGAGAATCCAGAGTGCGGAGAGAGAATGCAGAGTTCAGAATGCTGGAGAACAACGGCAACTAAGCTGAACGAGAGAAGTTCAGAGGAACTATGAAGAAGTCTGTACTGGAATGATCTCACGACTCCGAACGGTTCCCTACTATCCTTACGGAGACGCTGGAAAGCGTTGGAAGAGAAATCTACACCGAGGCCGAACTATCGTCTGCAAAGGTAAAAGAGTCGATCTTCAACCGCAAAGTGTACCGTTGGTTAAGCTGGGTCCAAAGGAGCGTGTTGTTCTGGTTATAACAGACAAATTCCCTCACCCATCTCTCTCCAGATAAACTTCATTTTCCCTCTTTAAAACTCTTCTATCTTGCCAGTAATTAATCCAGATATTTTCAGAAATGTCTGTTGTAAAGCTTAAAGTGAGGAAACCATGGCCGTATGGTTTTCTAATTGTGAAGCTAATTAATTAAGCTGTTATTGTAATCAAATTGCCAAATTAATGTAAATGTTTGATGTTAAACTTTGATTCTGTTAATAAATGACCGCATTCATTTGATGGGTCAAAGAAAATTAACGTCTCACGTCACATTTAATTTCAATGCACGATATTATTCAGTCCAGAAAAATGAATGAATCCGTTTAATTTATGGATAATATATCACAGATATATGTTCCTCTACAGAGACACAAAAGGACCTGTCAGCGAGGTAAGATCTAAACCATTCGAGGGCTGACCCAGTGATGCCCACCCACTGCTCTAACCTCGCAATGAGGAGCTCGTGGTTGATTGTATCAAAGGCAGATGTGAGGTCCAGTAAGAGAAGGAGCACAGAATCACCAGCGTCTGTGAATAGGAGAATGTCGTTAAAAACCTTGAGTAGAGCCGTTTCAGTATTGTGGAGAGGTTTAAAGCCAGACTGGAATAGCTCTAAGATGGCATTATCCTCTAGAAAGCATTTCAGCTGGGACTCCAATATTTTTTCCAGTAGTTTAGCAACAAATGGGAGTCTGGAGACAGGCCGGAAGTTGGACATGACTGAGGGGTCAAGGCTAGGTTTTTTCAGGAGAGGTTGGACAGCAGCATGTTTAAAAGTTATTAGCACCACACCTGAGGCTAAGCTGCTGTTCACAATGCCAAGAACAGGAGGGCCCAGAACAGGAAGAAGCTCCTTCAGGAGTTGAGGGGGGACCACATCAAAGGGGGAACCAGATGGCTTCATGCTGCACATTACCTGCTCCAGGGAAGACAGAGAGATGGGCTCAAAGTGGTCAAGAACAGCAACACAATGAGATGGGATGGACGGATCATGAGCAGGTGGAGAAACGAGTGCCCGGGTGTTTGCAACTTTTTCAGAAAAGAAATGGAGGAAGTTTTCACACAGCTCAGTTGAGGCTTCTAGAGGTGAAGGTTCACTGAGGTGTAGAACTGAGTTCAGGGTGGAAAAAAGGGCTTGGGGGTTGTGGGAGTTTGAGGCAATTAACGCAGAAAAGAACTTCGATTTGGCAGCTTTAACTACCTTCTGATAATGACGCCAACTCTCCTTTAGGATTTGAAAAGAAACCTGCAGCCTGTCTTTCCTCCACCTGCGTTCTGCTCTCCTACACTGCTGTGTAACGGCTTGAGTGATGTCATTAAGCCATGGTTCTGATAAAAGTTTTGTTTTCCTGGTTTTAACGGGAGCAACACGGTCCAGAATATTGAAGCAAACAGAGTTAAGCTGAGAGGTTAGCTCCTCGGTGGAGAGAGACACTGAGAGCTGATCGATCCTCTCAGAGCTAAAAGCTTCAGTAAAACGTGCAGCAGTGAAACGGTTAATGGCGCGTGAAGTACGTACAGAATCACATGACTTAGCAGTAGGACAAGGCGGGATGATATCAAACAAGACAGGCATGTGGTCTGAGAGAACGTTGTCACCGATTACCAAATTAAAAACAGAGACATCACGTGTTAAAATGAGATCCAGAGTGTGACTGTGTTGTTGGGTGGGACCATTTACATGTTGAGTTAAATTAAATGAGTCCAACAAATCAAGGAAGTCCTTCACTAACGGCTTCTCCTGACAACAGACGTGAATATTAAAGTCACCAGCGATAATAAAGTGATCATATCTTGGTGTGATGTAAGCCAGAAAATCAGATATTTCACTTATGAAGTCCTTGGAACGAGGGGGGCGATAAACAATCACGCACAGAACGGGAGGAGAATGTCCGAGTTCAAAAGCACTCAGCTCAAAACTGGAGCAGGGCATGAGGGTGGACAACTGTTTACAGGAAAAGTTTGATTTAAATACAGTTAATATTCCACCACCCCGCCGACGTGATGGCCGCGGGGCATTAAAACACAGACAGTCAGGAGGTAAAAGTTCCACCAAGGCGCTTGAATCACCCAAAGGCAACCAGGATTACGTGAGAAAAAGAAAATCTAGTCCCTCGTCTTTAAAAAAGTCATTTAGGATAAAAGTCTTGTTGGTAACAGACCTTGTGTTGATGAGGCATGTCCTGATCTGGTCCGACACAGAACCAGCCATGGTGGGGGTGGTGCACGCCAACGGTTGCAGATTTTTAAAAACAGCGCCTGCAGGACGGTCCAAGCGCCGGGCCGGTAGACAACACCCATATTTTCCCTGGTCCAGGCACGTAGGAAGCTGGCTGTGTAAACATTGACCACGCAGAGCTTTGAGTTTTACCAGCCGGCACGTTTTCCCCGGTGTCTGAAGCGATATCTCTGAGAAGGCAGGCTTGGGGCCCAGCATAAACAAGCAGGCACGTCTGCCAGAA
>NC_056509.1:9354739-9358913 GCF_014905685.2 Nematolebias whitei
GCGGTGGAAGTGGTCTCCAGCTACAAGTACTTGGGTGTACACATGAATGACAACCTCAGCTGGAGCAACAACACCACCAGCCTGATCAAGAAAGCTCATCAGAGACTCTACTTCCTCAGACGGCTGAGGTGAGCTGGTCTGGGAAGCTCAGTTCTCACCTCCTTCTACAGGTGTGCAGTGGAGAGCATCCTGTGCTCCAGCATCAACGTGTGGCATGGAGGCTGCACAGCTGCAGAAAGAAAAGCTTTGCAGAGAGTGGTGAAGGCTGCACAGAAATCTGTCGGAATCAGCCTCCCCACCATCACAGACATCTACACCTCCAGATGCAGGAAGACGGCCACCTGCATCATGAAGGACCCCACTCACCCAGCACACACACTTTTGCCCCACTCCCCTCAGGAAGGAGGTTAAGGAGCATTAAGTGTAGAACCACTAGACTGAGGAACAACTTCTACCCTGAGGCTGTTAGACTCATGAATCTCTAACTAGAATAATCACTGTGAAAAACCATATCATGTTGCTGCTGATCTGTTTCATGTTGCTACTGATCTGTTTCAATGTTGATGTGTTCATGCGTGCACATCTGCTCACAGACTCATGTTCATGTTTGTGCTGATGTTCATTGTTTTATGTTATGAGTGCTTAGTGTATATTTAGTTGATGTTTTTCTTAGTTCATATCTTAGATGTTATTACTGTTTTTCTTATACATTTTATTGTTGGATGTAACTGGGACCCTGTGTACATAATTTCGCTCCATCACATGTACCACATGAGGTGCGAATGACAATAAAGAAACTCTGGCTCTGACTCTGACTCTGACATCAGGGACCATACACATAGGGAATGAGAGCTGGAAAGAAGTGGAAGAGGAGGCAGGTGATGAAGGAGGGATGAGCCTAAAGATGGAAGCAGGACGAAGGAGAGACATCAGCCAACAGCTGGCTGAACAGAACCAACAACATCTGAGAGGAACCTCAGATTCAGGAGCGACTGAAATAGAGACAACAAGAGCAGCAGAGGCAGGAACGAGCACTCAAGGTGTTGGGAGGAAAAAATCAGCGAAGACTCGAGCAGCAACTACATCAGAACAAATGCAGAAAACAGTGAATTTTGAAGGAGAACTGACTGGGACGTTTGAAGATTCAGATGAGGAGCAGCCTATAGGTAGGAGACTAGCCAGAGAGAGGAAGCAGACAGATAGGTTGACTTATGATGACCTGGGGCACCAACTTCGAGACAAGACAGATTACGTAGTTGAGGATAAGGAGACACAACTGCACCTGACTGGGGACACCGTAGGGAGCAATTTGCCATTAATCACCATACCAGGACTGTCGGGGGGAGCTCGGAGATATAAACCATTTGCTATCAGGGATATAGAGGCCATTGTAGATAAGCTACCACCTATTTCAGAGGGAGGGTCGAGGTGGTTAGACCAACTGGACACTCTGACTTTAGGACATACACTGGCTGTGGGTGACCTTAAAGCCATTTTGGCTAGGTGTGCGAATCATGTAATGGTACAGGCTGTTATGAGCACTGTTATCGATGTGGGCTACCACCAGATGGCTGTTTCAGCTTTGCCAGACGAGAGACCACTGCAGGAGTTTTTCCATCTGATATCTCCCATCATCAGAAAACTGTATCCACTGCCATTAGGAATGCCCATCCCAGAGTTTAACTGGGACAAGAACATGGAGCCTCATGAGTTTATAGAACAAAGTAAGGATGCTTGGTTGAAAATCACTGGTAGACATGCGCAGTCCGAACAACAAAAAACGTATTTTAGGAAGGCTATACTTGATGGTTTGCCTAGTGACGTTGTGGACGACCTCGAAAAAAACGCTGACTTGCTTGCAGCTGATGCTGAGAGGTGGGAGAGACATGTGGTACATCTTCTTAAATATGCTAAAAAACAGAGAGAGAAGGAAGCAAATGAGCTACAGGACATGAAAAATCAGTTGGTTAAGCTTAAATTGAATTACGCCAGACATTAAATAAATGAGGAGAAAAAAGTGAAAGAGAAAAAACAAATGGCGGTTCAGGAGGGTGTCGAAACCTCCACACCAGGAGTAGTTGCTGTGCAACAGTGGTCTGAAACATCTGGTCCGCGGGCCAGAGGGGGACATCCAGCCAGGGGAGCTGGAAGAGGGAGAAGGGGTGGCGGTGCGGCGCGGAGGGGTTGGGGATGTGGCGTCTCGCGCTGGGCATGGCGGGGGGATGCTTGTTTCCTCTGTGGTCAGCAGGGGCACTGGGTGAGAGATTGTATGTACCCAGGCCCACCTCCCCACCAGCCAATGTGGGAACAACAGCGGCCGTACCAGCAACCTATGAGAGGCCAAACACAATACCAGCAGCAGGCAGAAGTGCCCCCTCAGATGCAAGGAGGGAGGGGCTCGCAAGAGCAATGAGACGACCCACAGAAAATCCTACATGCTTGGGGAGGGGCAGACCCAATGCTAGATGTCGAAGTGAGAACTGACACATTGCCGTTTCTAGTCGACACTGGAGCGACATTTTCAACAATCAACCACACACCACCTGGCTGCCAGATGTCACAGCAGTCAGTGGACGTTGTTGGATTTTCTGGGGTAAAACAGAGACCGCCTGTAACAGTTCCCCTTACCACTAAAGTGGGAACACAAACACTGGCCCATCCTTTTGTGATTGCGAAAAATGCACCAGCGAATCTCCTTGGGAGAGATCTTCTCATAAAGCTTGGAGCGTCCATTCTTTGTGCACCTGATGGACTGATTGTCCGGCTCCCGGATGGAACCACCTTGAACTGTGGCCAGGTCACCATTTCCCACTCTCAATGTGTGATCCAACCCGTCCAAGACGAGTATGCTGACATCTACTGGGGGCTGATTGAACCTGAGATCCCTGGGGGAATGGGTGTTTTCTCTGCGTACCTGGCGTGGGAGCCGTGGTTCCGGACTCTTGAGCCATACACGCCGCTCTCAGACCCCTTACATGTAACCCTCTGTTATGACAGAAAAGGTGACGAGGTTTTTCAGGATCACTTTGCAGAGCAACTACAAGGGAAAATCTGGTCAATTAAAACAGGTAACATTTATGTGGGAAAACAAGGGGTGGCAGCTATTGTAAACTTAACTCTAGACCAAGAAGCTTGGTATATGATGAGCACAGAAGCAGTGCTTCACATATCACTGGGCTTAAATCCAAAATATCAGGCTAAAGATTTGGGTCCAATGGTAAAAATGGCTTCAGAAGCCAGAGACTGGGTAAAAAACAGCTGTACCACAATGTCTGGTTCTCGCCTAGTTGTAAGTGTTATTCAGTGGATTCTGAAGCAAATGATGTAGCTTTATTACAGCACGATGTCCTCCCCATGGAGCATGGACGTGAACAGACTGACCACCTGCTCGCGTGTCAGCTGATGGATAGAATGCTTGAATCGTTATGGTCTGCAGGACCCACGGACGTGGGACTGACAAACTGCACTCCCGTATCATTTCAGGTCCAAAACACATATCCCATTTGGCTAAAACAATATCCACACAAACCCGTCGCTAAAGAGGGAATTTCTGAAACTATAGAGGGGTTAAAACAAAGTGGGGTCTTGGAACCCTAATACTCTGATTGGAACACATACTACAAAAGACTCGTTACAAGCCACCGAAGCCGTGTTGCGACAGCTACATGCCTCCGGGTTTAAAGTAAGTAAAAATAAACCATTATATACCGAGACACGGGTTTCCAACTAAAATAAGGTTGGATAATGGAACGCATTTTAAAAAAACTAAAATCTGCAGAAGGTTGAAAAAGCATTAGGATTGAAGCATGCTTTTGGGACAGTTTACCACCCTCAATCTCAGGGGAAGGTTGAAAGATTAAACAGAAACCTCAAACAAAAAATATCAAAGATCTGTGTACAGACTCATTCCAATTGGCTTGATTCATTGCCCATAGCGCTCATGGCCATTAGAGCATCGATTAATAGGGGTATAGGTTTCACCCCTTATGAATTAACAACAGGAAGGTTTTTCCCTGGGCCTCAGCAAAATCGCGAGTGGTCCTCGGAACAGGTAATGAATGTGTCACACAAGATGTATTACAACACACTCAGAGCTTTGTTGTCCAGTTTTGTTCAACAGATTCCAGATTCCAGTACTCCTCAGGAGGAGGAGCCGGCGAGTCTGACTTCAAAC
>NC_056509.1:9358923-9368111 GCF_014905685.2 Nematolebias whitei
CCTCACACGCAGTACGTCTGAAAGGAAAAGGCTCCACGTGGTTTCATCTCAGCCAATGTGCACCTGCTGAAGAACCCCACCGCTCGCTGAAAGAAGACGAAGCAGACCTGCTGGAATAAAAGAGTAAAGATCCCCACGGCATCTGGAGGAGGTGATCTGAACTTCGTGGGAGTTCATTCTTTGCCCCTTGTTGAAAAAGGCAACAGCAAAATTTGGAGAAGAAGTCTCCGCTCTGCCTAAGTCGGTCAGACAGGTGGAACAGGGAAGGAAAGAAGATTCCCAGCCCTGACCGTGAAGAAAGAAAGACGCGACACACTGATATAGATTTGACATATTGCACACACGTCATTTAAAACGTCTGCTCAGACTGATAAAGTTTCTGAGGACTTTACATGAAGACATCTCCGCGGACCGAATCCCGCTGAGCACCAAAAGGACCCTTGTGGACGAACAAGGCCTCCCACCGCAAGCTCAAGCACAGAAGACCTGTTAGTGTTTAATATGAGTGTTTATCTTTTCTTTCAGTCATTCTGAGGAAGCAACCAGAGCTTTTAAAAGGGTCGGTGGATTCAATTCACAATCCTCTCTAAATATTCAAAATTTTACTTCATTCAATTGAACAACATAATCATTCTAAAATTCTTCTAGGTATTTTAAAGAGAGGTCAATCTTTTGGTATTTCTCAATTTTCAGGGGTCAATTTTGGCTATTTTTGAGTGTTTTATTAGTTGTTTTAGAACTAGTGGTTTAATCGTTTACTCATTTCGAATTTAATCTTCCAGTAGTTTGGTAGTATTTTTATTAACTTCTAAGGTTTACTTATTTGGTATTTTACAGGTTTTGAATGTTACACCATGGGTCTGTTCCAGAACCCCTGGAGGATTACAATAATATTGGGTGTGGTGACAGTGTTGCTCACTTCCATAATTTTTCTGTGTGAATATTACTGTGTAATTCCAGGTCACTCCCGCTGCCAGCATCAACAACTAAGGGTCAAACGCAGCGACCCTAAACTCATGGCCTGGTCTCAAGTGAATGAGGTGGATCATCTGACGTTGAATCTGTCTCATAGTTTTCAAATGAACAGCTGGTACCGTTATGTTAAAGAGCCACATCGTTGTAAAACTCACAGGTACTCCCTGATGCAACCATCTCAGGTAGTGGTGTTGAGTCAATTGTAGAATGAACCCCAGAGGAACAATTCCTATTTGTGTCTACCGCCACCTGCAGGACGCTTCTCAGAAGGCAGTGGGCTCACTGCCTCCTGACAAGTGTCAAGCTGTTTATCATTCTAGGAATCATCACGTTTTAGACACCTGTTGCACCTATGTCCCAGATGAGACCGGACACGACCCACAGGCCAGGGTGACCAACGCCTTGAACCAACTTAATGCGCTGCAGAAGACTAAGAGTGAGGATCCTTCTCCAGGATCCTGGAAGTTTCTGTCTTGGTTCATGAGCGGCTCTTGGAGTCAGATTGTGCTAAAGATCTTGCCCCCCCCCCCCCCCCCCCCCGACTGCAATTCTTATAATTTTTTGTGTTTTGATGATTGGTATTATCCCTTGTGCTAGAATGATCGTTTGTAGAATGATTCAGGTTGAGACTGAAACCCCTAATGTCATGATCCTGATGCAGCACTCAGGTGACACCTCCGCAGATGATCAGAGCCACCTGGAGGGCAGAATCAAAATATCTGTAAAATCAAATCATACGTGGTGTGGTCTCCCATAAATATGGGGAGACCAAAAGAGGGTGTGTTGGATTTGATAGCTTTTATATCTTTTTATATCTTTTGACAAGCCTTGACATTTCTCTGATGATGTGAAATGATGCATTTTCTACAAGGTGTGTGCGTGTATAATCATACACTAATTACTTCATGTTATATATAATCTCACAAGTGCTAAGGATAATCATACAAGTTCACATTTGATATAATTCTGAGGGAAACAGAGACAGGTAAGATACTTATTTGTGCAGCAGGAAACTATCCTTCTTTGTTCTCTGAGCAAAGCAGCTGAGAGATGAGGGCCCAGCGATGTGACACACTGCGCACACATTGATTAAACATAAATAACGCTAAATTACAACATTCATATACTTTATACTTAACACAGGTTGAGTATTTATGCTCTCCCATTAATAATAGTTCAGACACACAGAAAACGTGTTTCAAAGCTCTATACAGACGAAAGCCAGACTACAGCTGAGAGTAAGTGTCCTACAGTCCGAAATAAAGCTCGTAAATCAACCCTTATCAGTAGAAGGATGAGCGAGGCCATCTGGGGGCTTTTCGGAGTAACCCTGGAGATAAAATCTGCTCCTGAGTGGCTGAACATGGTGTCACTCGGACCATCAAGAGGTTTTGACATCCAATCACAAGTCTGTCCGAACACGAAAGGGCGGGACATGAGAAACCTATAAATCTCGCTCAGACACAGGGTTTGGTTGAACAAAACACGAGGCTGATTGACCAGGCAAGGTTCGCTCTGACTTTGTTCCTCAGACTGCATTCTGATTACTTGTAATATCTGCATACTTTAACTTTGTCTCAATTAAATCTTTAATACTAAGGTGAAGTGCTCCTGAAATTCTGTGCTCGGGTCATTTGAACACCCCAAAACCCTTTAACTGACATAATAGTTATGTCGGCTCCACCATCCAGTAGGGCTTCACGTGTGAGGACTCCTTCAAGTGTGATCGACAGGTAAGCTTTGTCAGCAATCCCCTTTCTGATCAGGTTACACAGGAACCTTGGAGGTTTCGGCCGACGGTTCTTCTCACGTCTACCTTCACCTGTGTAATCCTGTTTTTTTCCAAACCGTTGGTGCTGTTGCTGCTGCTGCTCCTGAGAGTTCGGCTGTTGACGGGCGTCCGTCATCGATGTATGTGATCACCCACTCACCGTGTGTTGAGGGGCTCTCATTGTTTGTAACAACAAGGTCCTGGTGGCTGTCCATGACAGCGGCAGCGTTGTTGTTTGTGTCACCCTGGTTTGACTGAACCGTTCGCACAGCTATCGCTGTTTCTGAGGTCTCAGTTTGTGACGTGTCACCGTCGGTAACATGTGACTGTACCCCCCCCCCCCCCCCCCACTTCCGGTGAGGTTGTGTCAGAGTTTACCACAACAGCGTCATGGTGACTGTCTGTGACAGCAGTAACAGCGTTGTCTGTGTGTTCTGACTTATCAGCAAAGATATTGCCAAACAAAGCGTTAGGTCGTTTGTCCGTGGCAACACCTTCTAACAAGTCCAACAACCGATGTACCCTGTCTGTCTCGTCCGAGCACAGAGGACTGGGGTTCTTTTTCTGGACCTGCTGCTGTTTCTTTTTCATCTCAGGCTGTTCAGCCTGAGATGGTGGGGAAACAGTACCCCCCTTTTGCGGTTCCCAGTGGGATCCCTGGTTGTATGGGTCACTTTTGGTGCCATACTTTTTACCCTTAGGGCATTCGCCCCCCTTCTGGTACGATCGTTCATCCTCTGTTTCCTTGGGAAACCATTTAGGATCTTGTCTGGACCAGGGGGCACTCACCTGTTGTGGTTTGGCTGCTGGGAAACCTCATTTCCTCTCGCCTTTTTTGGGAGGGGGAATCGAAGCTCTCGTCCCTTCCAATTCTAATGACTGGGCAGGAATCCTCTCACCTGGGTACACCTCAATGGGTGTTTTGGCCTGTGAACGTGCTTCAAAGACATTCACAGCACAAATTTTTATCTCACTGACGGATTTCTCTTTGAAATTAGCCATCATTTGCACTGACATTCTTATGTCAGGGTGGAGATTTTTGCTGAGCACGTACTTAAACTGTTCCTCTTCCTCCATGTTGGCCTCGTTCCTGTAACCAAAATAAGCCTGCAAAATCCAGGAATAATATGCCCTGGGGTGCTCATTCTTACCTTGCATGACCTTGTCGGCGGCTGGATAACTGCCAGGTCCCGTGCAAGGGGAATACTCTTTCATAAGAGCAGCACATAACAGGCGGTAATCCTTTCTTGTGGCATTAGGTTGACGCTCTATGAAGGAAAACACCGTCCTGGATGAAGTGAGCCTGATCAAACCTACTTTATCCTCAACTGTAGCGTTGGGATAGTTTCGTAATTGGAAGTCAAGGTCGTTCAGATAGGCCTTAGTGTCAGTTGAACCCAACGGCCCTGGCTCAAAGCGATTGACATATTTTGCAATTTTGTACAAATCTGAAACTGGGAGCAAAGGCTGTATTACCGGTATTGTAAGAACCAAAATGGCACGTGGAGGTGTGTCGCTAGACTCATGTGGAGGTGACGGAATGGGATTAAGAGCAGGAGGTGCAGCAAAATCCTTCTGAGGTGGTGGTGGGTGACCTGGACTCTGACCTTGTTCGTCTTTGAGTTCCAGACAACCTTGCCCCACGTCAGAAATCTCATTTGTTGCTACGGCTAGTTTCGCCTCACAGGCTTTTAAGCGTTCCTGTGATGTATGACATTCACTTTGTAAACGCACGCCTTGTTGTACTAATGCCGCCTTTTCCAATCTGCACTCGTCCAGATCTCTTGATGTGAGCTACAAGTTTCGCTGCAGAACATCAATTTCTGAAAACAGTGCCTGGTACTTAGTCTCTCTTTCCCTCAGCTTCTCCTCATATGAGTGAGCTTGCAATGACAGCTGAGCTTGTGAGAGCTCTCTCTCACGTTTTAACTCATTCGCACAGGTCTCCTGATCAAATTTAGACTGTGCCTCAAGTTTGAGGTACTCCTCTGTTTCGCTGTTTAACCTTATTGCAAGGTCGTCAGCTCTGTTTGCATCCCTATAAAATGTTGCCTTCAATAAGAGTGCTAAATTAGCCAGCTGGTCATAGCTTGACTTTGTTCTGGCTGTAGAGGTCACACCCTCTGCAACATCCTTCAGCTCGTCCAATAACTCTTTTGAGTTCATGCTGTCCACCTGTTCACCATATGGATATAAGGATTCTGTGAGCAGCGTTAACGCTTTCTCCAACCAGACCTTCTCCTGACAAGGAGTAATATCCTTTTCTGTCACATCTGCCATGGTTATTCACTGTTCAGCACTTATCTGGTGAAAGAGTTGCCATCTTCAGAGTTTTTAACAGGTAAATATTTGTATTTAAGTGAGCAGTGAGTTTCACACACTATTTTAGCTCTGGGTTCACTCAACAGTACTGTTATAAGCCAACTTCTTCAAATGAATGGGCACCTATTTGTAGGTTTTACCCCAATGCATGAATATTCTAAGTAAATGCTTTCTTAACTAGTTAATTAATGTGCTTATTTTGTAACAGATACAAGAGCCAGGCTATTTCAGTGTTCATTTACCCCAAAGCACTTAAAATTAAATAAACCTGCAATTTTTCTAAGTCTCACAGCAACTTTAGTTTTCAAATGCTTTTTAAGCAGTTCTATATACCAGAAATTCGCTATTAAAACAGTAACTCATAAACCAGGCCGGATTAACAAAAAAATTTTTAATTAAAGGCAGTGAGCAGCCTCCTTTCAGGAAAACTGTTATACCCCTCTTTCAACAGCAGGTGGCGGTGTAAGCTTATTTTTACCAGCAGAAGTCTATGACAACTTCCTGTGAACCGTTCTGTTCTGTTGACATCCGGTTGTTAGCCGTTAGCTAGACATAGCACACGGTCGAACACGGTCAAATCAGCACTTCCTGAATGGATTTAAAGCTTAAACGTGGCGTCGCTTTAACAAGCACGTCTATCTGCATGAAAACATGAGTTTGGGAACAGTGGTAGGCTTCATTTAGCATTTTAAACACAGAGGAGGGCTCGGTTGAACCGAGATACATTTCTGGGATCACATGACTTTACAGACACGTGAGCAACGGGGTGGGCTTTACAATCTGACATCAGAGGGAGTGGACACACAGATACGTCACCAGTTTCTCAGCGAATCAGAGCGACCCAAACAGCGGTTTTCAACCAATCACAGTTTGTGATTCCAGCTAGCAGTTAGCCTGAAAAGTCCGGTCACAATCGCCCATTAAACCTCCAAAATGCACAATTTATTGTTGAAAATGTAACGGATCAGCATTTAACAGTGGTCTGAGACGGCGCTCAGCTTTGAAACCGCGTTTTATCCATTTAAAACACCACTCGTTCAACGAGTCCAGTGAACAGAACCGGGTCAGAGACAGAACCCCCTTACAGCTTCAGTTTAAACATAATAAAGCGTTTTTTCCATAGCATCAGCTTAGTTACACGTTATACACACAGATGTACACTCTACAGCTTTAACACGGGACACATTGACATTGATTTCAGCTCTCTGAACACCACAAGCATGAATTATGCCTGTACCAAGCCCAAAACTCAGACCTTTTCATGCCAACATGAGTGTTATTCTACAATAACACAGACTCCGTCACATATAATTCACACCTCTTTAAACATCCGTACGGCCACAAAATGTCCAAAGAGGAGGATGGGTCCTAAATTATCTCTTTTAGAGACCATGCGGGCCAGGAGAAGCTCTTTAGAGACCGTCCGGGCCACCAGATGTAGTGTTCTAAAGGCTAGGTTAGCTTCAGAGCTTCACTACAGTCATATTTAAATAACGAGTTCTCTCTTTTTCGAGCTACTTACCGCCATGTGACAGAGGTACTGTGCATAGATGGTTTCATCAGTGACATGAGACGTTAATTTTCTTTGACCCATCAAAATAAATGTGGTCATTTACTAACAGAATCAAAATTTTAACATCAAAATATCGTACACTTGATTAGACTGATCTGGTTCTTATTAATAAAACGGCATGTTTTACTTAATAAAAACAACAGACATTTCTGAAGATATATAGATTAATTACTGGCAAGATAGAAGAGTTTTAAAGACGCTGAAGACTTGGAAGACTGAATAGTTCCAAGAAGTGTTGACTTTTAAAGGGTATCCACTTCCTGTCACTTGGTACTTCCTGATTGGTTGAAACAACCAGCAGGGGTGTAGTTCTAGTGATGTTAGAGGGTCACTAGAAGTCAGGAGACAGCAGGAATGTTTAAGAATGGTTAGTACAGACGGAGAAATGTTTTTAAGAAATGAGAGGATGCAGGTGCCAGCAGTTCTTATTTACTGTCTGATAGTTTTAAAAACAAGACACTTCGTCCTCATAACTTGTCTCTGACTTTCGACCGACATCCACTACTCCTCATTCAGACAGAAGACTAAATGCACACTTACTTCGTAAATAGACATTTAACTGTATGATCAAAGTCTAATGAGGTTTAAAAATCATTAATACTGTTTCACAGTTGATTTAAATGAGATTTAGACAATGGTATGAACTAAACACACTTTTGATTATCAAGATATTGTAAAATAGTAATGATAATGTAAAAGAAGAGTGTTCTTTCAATTGATTAATTCAGGATACAATGAAATAGTCTCTTGATGAGATAATTTGTATTTCTGGATTCAAATCAATGAAATAACAGTTCCTGTCCCCTGAAGGTCCTCAGAGACAGATTGATGTCGGAGGCCTAGTTCACTACAATTCTGATGTTAAGCAGACAGCAGCCGTTGATTGGTCAGCGGAGCTACTGGATGACCTGCCCAGCACATTCATGTCGTTGTGTGGATGTTCCATAAATTATACTTTTCCCATGTTCAATGACTAAGAACATACAAAGTTTGATGGATTTTTCAAAAACTCAGCTTCAAATTCATTTTACGTTTCAGAGCCGGTCCATATGGAAATGCTAAGCTCTCCCCCCCTTCCCTGCTCCGCCCCACCTTCACCGATGCAGATAGACCTCGTGGACATGTCGTGTGATGGAAAAATATGATTTTATACTTTATTAGAAGTTCAGGTAGTTTTTGTTTTAGCTCAAGTTTTGGTACAAGACAAAACATAAAAAGGATTTCATCTTGTTCTCTCATTTACAGTCAATAATTCAGAGTCTGTCTTTTAGATGAGTCCCCCCCGTACCACATACATGCACGTGCACAGTCTCACCCTCCTGCAGCATGTAATGAAACTCTACCACCCACCCTGCAGTGCAACACAAACAGCACCACCCCTCCCCCACCATCGTTTTGTCCTGCTCCTATTGGCTGAGAGGTCTCGATGCTGGCAGAGCCATGGACCAATGAGGCGTCTCCATGGTGATGTCATGGAGGCAGCGTAGATGCTGTTGCTGATGCTGTTGCCCGGCGCCAGCATCCACACAGCCAGACGGGGGTGAGCACTGTGAGCCGTCCGCGCCAGCAGCAGAGACGACAGAACGGGGGGGTAAGTCTGCACCACAGCTGCTCACATCTGGCTCACTTTGAGCTTCATAAAGAACTAGGTGCTACATGAGGGTGTGACCGTGTGTGTGGGAGTGTGTCGTTGGGGTGTAACAGAGCCGGTGGGGGTGGTGGGTGAGAAGGTTCATAATGGAGACAACAGAATCAGGGAGAGGACAGAGGAGCAGAAGTGTGATCTCGTTCAGTTTTGATCCTTGGCTTTGCTCAGGCTTATTGTGTGTGTGTGTGTGGGGGGGGGGGTAATGAGGGAGGGTTGCGGGGGGCATGGATATGCTAAAACAGATCGTGAGTATGTTTCAGAAGAAATGTGTGAATAACAAGTGGGTCAGTTGGAACCTGAAAGTTTCAGGATTCCTCTCGTGAAGCATGAACGCTAACATTTTATTAAAAACTCTGTGAAATGACTTCAGCTGCTTTCAGAAAAATACTGTATAATATACAACATTTAAAGCGTTTTTTCTTGATCTTAAGAACAAGCAGAAACTTTGATGAGAAGCTGACAGAGCTGCTTCTTTAAGGAGGAGATCAAATGTAACAAACATAACTTTGATTAGTTTGAAGGAAGATGGTTTAAGGGATTGTCATGAAAAATATGAAAGAGTGAGTCTGTGAAAAAAGTCAAATGCTGCTCCTATAAAATAACAAAGACAACAGGGAACAAAAAGTTTTTTAAATTCAGTGAAACTTTTCAATAAAATCTTATTTTTATGTAAAGGTGAAACACTTTACCACAACCACCACCTGAATCCTTTAAAATTCATATCCTCGTTTTTAACTTACATAAAGCTCATTTCACCTAAAACAGCATGTCTGCAGACATGAAGCAGCATTTATATTTGACGGGTGTGGACCTTTACCCACAGGGAGGGCAGATCTCCTGTGTTCTGCTGTTGATTTTTAAAAGTTTATCATATATATATATATATATATATATATATA
>NC_056509.1:9368211-9377570 GCF_014905685.2 Nematolebias whitei
TCTCTTATTGTTGTGGGCACGTTCATATTTTAGGTTTTGTCCAGAACAAAGCAAACCCATTCTCTGTTCAACAGGCATCTCCTCCATTTTCATACTCTGACATCACACTTCAAGTTAAACTAAAAGAATACAGATGGTTTATTTTATTATTACATTATGCAATATTATTTTAAAACCCACCAATGTTTTGAGAGTATATATAAACTATATTTAAGACAATATAGAATATTATCTTTTGTTCAGATGAAGGGCGGTGACCTCCTCAGATTAAAATTTAAATAAGTCTATGAACATCAACAAGTTCTTATTGATAAAACCATAAAGGTAAGTTCTCATCTAAATGATGCTCCTTGCTGAGGTTTAACATTTTGGATCCAACAGACATCAAGCATCCTGCAGGAAACTGAGCATTGATTTTCAACCTGGGTGGTGCCACAAGACGAGAAGCAGTTGTGTGTGTGTGGGGGGGGTGTGTGTGCATGTGTTTGTTTGTCCCACAGGGAGCCATGACGGTGGCCACGTGAAAACGACTATATAATGTGTATATAGAATATATATATATGAATATAATGTGATGCTCTTCTTGTCACTATGGGAACTCTCTTTAGTTCACTTTCATTAAAGTTAGCCCATAAGGTATAATCTTAATCATGAACCAACAGAACATGTGGTCAGACTCCAACTGTTTGGGAAGTTTGCACTGAGGCACACCTGGTCACATACTAACACCTGCAAATAATTTACAGTAAATGGAAAATGACCATTAAAATTTTTTAGAACACCAGAAATTGTATAATACCATAACCAATTTATCCATGCACCCATCCATCCATCCATCCATCAATCATCTTCCTCTTGTTCTGAAGTCGGATGTTGGGGCAGCATCTTGAGCAGGGAGGTCCAGACATCTCTTTCCACAGCCACCTCTTCCAGCTCTTCTGGGAGGACTTCAAGGCATTCCCAGGCCAACTGAGAGACACAGTCTCTCCAGTATGTCCAGGATCTTCCCTGGGGTCTCCTCCCAGTCTGACATGTCCAAAGCACCTCCCTAGGGAGGCGTCCAAGAAGCATCCTTACCAGATGCCTGAACCACCTCAACTGCCTTCTCTTGATGTTGAGGAGCAGAGGTTCTACTCTGAGTCTCTCCTGATAACTGAATTTCTCACCCTATCTCTAAGGAAGAGTCCAGCTACCCTGCAGAGGAAACTCATGTCAACCTCCTGTTTCCACAATCTCATTCTTTCAGTCACTACCCAGAGTTCATGGTCATAGATGAGGGTAGGAACGTAGACAGACCAGTAAACAGAGAGCTTTGCCTTACAGCTCAGCTCCCTCTTCACCCTAACGGACCAGCACAGAGACCACAATACTGCAGATGCTGCACCAGTCTGTCTATCAATCTCATGCTCCATTCATTCATTCAACCTTTATTTAGACAGGTAAATCCCATTGAGCCTCGAGGACTCATTTACAAGAGAGACCTGATTTCAACAAAGAATGATGACAACAATGGACAACAGTGACAACAATAAACAGTTATAAAAAGTCATACTCCAGTTTTTTTTAAACAAATAGGATGGCTAAAAAAAGTTTTTTTTAAAAACAGCTAGATTCTAAGGTGAATGTAGAAAACTAAAAACAGGAACATGTCTGCATTGGTCCCTGCCAGGAGTCCAACAGATTCTTAAAGCCACTTAGAGAGGTCAAGGTCGAGAGCTTCAAATCTTTTTGTAAGGTATTCCAGGAAACAGGAGCGGAGTAGGAGAAGGCCCTTTTGCCTAGCTCAGTCCTCAATGAGGGAACACTGCAGGTAATAATGTCCTGAGAGTGCAAGCTGTAGCTGCACTCACGCAGAGACATGTAGGGGGAGATGTATGAAGGCAGCAGACCAAGAAGTGATTTAAAGATGAAAATGTACCAGTGAGAAAGTCTGCGTCAAGTTAATGATGTCCAGTTAACCAGTGAACACAGGGTGCAGTGGTGGGTATGATAATCACAGCCAGTTATGAACCTTAGTGCACCATGACAGACAGCATCCAACATCTGCAGGGTTCTTGTAAGAGCGTTCCCTATAAAGCCGAACCCCGCCCCCACCTAGTACTGTCAGACCACATCTCAATCTTCCTGGCTCCTGCTTACATGCCCCCGCTGAGACGCTCCAGACCGGTACAAAAGAAAATTAAATGCTGGATCCTGGACAGTGGCCCCATACTGAGAGATTGTTTTGACCGAACAGACTGGCAGGTTTTCAGAGAAGCTGCTGAAAATGGAGGTTCGCTTGATCTTGACCAATACACATCCTCAGTTCTGGGTTACATTAGTACATGTACTGACACCGTCTCCACTATCAGAAACGTTAAAAGCTACCCAAACAGAAAACCTTGGCTGAATGCAGAGGTGCGTACCCTGCTGGAAGCCAGGAACACTGCCTTCAGGTCTGGAAACTCAGAGGAGCTGAGTAGGACAAGAAAAGAGCTGGTTGCTGGTATTAAGAGGGCCAAGGCCACATATGCAAAGAGGATCGAGGGTCAATTAATCTCACAAGACCCTCGGAGTATGTGGAGGGGCATTAAGTGCATAACAGATTATAAAGGAAGGAGCGAACAATGCCCCAAAGACCCATCTCTGCCTGATGCCCTCAACAAGTTCTATGCACGCTTTGAAGACCCGAACAGACCACCCAGCACCAGACTCACCTCACCACCGGATGAAGAGCATCTCAGGGTGACCTCAGAAGAAGTAAGGAGTACCTTCAGGAGGATTAATCCGCACAAGGCAACTGGCCCAGACAACATCCCCGGAAAAGTGTTGAAGGAATGTGCTGATCAGCTCTGTGAGATGCTGGCAGACATCTTTAACACCTCACTTACCCACAGTTCCCACCTGCCTGAAGACTGCCACCATCATCCCAGTCCCAAAAAGCTCTACAGTGACTGGTCTGAATGACTATCGGCCAGTGGCCCTCACCCCGATAGTCGCTAAATGCTTTGAAAAACTGGTCATGACTCGCATCAAAACAACCATCAACATCAACGAGGACCCTCATCAGTATGCATACCGTGAGAACCGATCAACAGAGGATGCCATCTCCTCTGTGGTCCACACTGCGCTCAACCACCTGGAGCAGAAAAACTCTTACGTCCATATGCTCTTTGTGGACTTCACATCTGCCTTCAACACCATGATCCCCCAAACCCTGATGGACAAACTATCCACACTAGGACTAAGACCCTCCATTTGCAACTGGGTACTAGACTTTTTAACAAACAGACCACAGTTAGTGAGGATCCACAACTTCTCCTCCTCCACCATAACCCTCAGCAATGGCTCTCCTCAGGGACGTGTGTTGAGCCCCCTCCTGTTTACTCTGCTCACGTATGATTGTGCAGCTACCCATCCAGGCTGTCACATTGTAAAGTTTGCAGATGATACAGCGGTGGTGGGATGCATCACAAACAATGATGAGTCCAGCTACAGGCAAGAGGTGGAACACCTGGAGAGCTGGTGCAAAGAGAATAACCTTCACATCAATGTGAAGAAGACAAAGGAGATGATTGTGGACTTCAAAAGGAACAAAAACATCTACACCCCCCTGAACATAAGAGGATCTGCGGTGGAAGTGGTCTCCAGCTACAAGTACATGGGTGTACACATGAATGACAACCTCAGCTGGAGCAACAACACCACCAGCCTGATCAAGAAAGCTCATCAGAGACTCTACTTCCTCAGACGGCTGAGGCGAGCTGGTCTGGGAAGCTCAGTCCTCACCTTCTTCTACAGGTGTGCAGTGGAGAGCATCCTGTGCTCCAGCATCAACGTGTGGCATGGAGGCTGCACAGCTGCAGAAAGAAAAGCTTTGCAGAGAGTGGTGAAGGCTGCACAGAAATCTGTCGGAATCAGCCTCCCCACCATCACAGACATCTACACCTCCAGATGCAGGAAGAGGGCCACCTGCATCATGAAGAACCCCACTCACCCAGCCACACACTTTTTGCCCCACTCCCCTCAGGAAGGAGGTTAAGGAGCATTAAGTGTAGAACCACTAGACTGAGGAACAGCTTCTACCCTGAGGCTGTTAGACTCATGAATCTCTAACTAGAATAATCACTGTGAAAAACCATATCATGTTGCTGCTGATCTGTTTCAATGTTGATGTGTTCATGCGTGCACATCTGCTCACAGACTCATATTCATGTTTGTGCTGATGTTCAATGTTTTATGTTATGAGTGCTTAGTGTATATTTAGTTGATGTTTTTCTTAGTTCATATCTTAGATGTTATTACTGTTTTTCTCATACATTTTATTGTTGGATGTAACTGGGACCCTGTGTACATAATTTCGCTCCACCACATGTACCACATGAGGTGCGAATGACAATAAAGAAACTCTGACTCTGACTCATGTAAATAATGTCACCGTAATCAATGGAGGGAAGGAAAGTCACAGATGCAAGGCATTTCCTAGCATTTAGGGTTAGACAGGATCTGTTTCTGAAAAAGAAACCCAGTTTAACTTTCAGTTTCTTTATCAAGTTTTCCACATGGAGCTTAAAAGAGAGATGCGAGTCGACCAAGATACCCAAATACTTGTAGGAATCAACAAACTCAATCGGGACACCATTTGAGATAAAATTGGAGGAAGAACTGCTGGGACCAACTTCTTTCCTCACTCGTGAACAAAACTCCGAGATACTTGAACTCCTCCACTTGAGATAGAACCTCACCCTCGACCTGAAGAGAACAATCCACCCTTTTCCAATTGAGGACCATGGCCTCAGATTTGGAGGTTCTGATTCTCATCCCAGCTGCTTCACACTCAGCTGTGAACCGCTCCATTGAGAGCTGAAGATCATGGAATGATGACGCCAACAGGACCACATCATCTGCAAAGAGCAGAGATAGAATCCCGAGGCCACTGAATCAAAATCTCTCCTCCCCCTGGCTACACCAAGAAATTCTGTCCATAAAAGTTATGAACAGAATCTGTGACAATGGCAGAGTCCAACTCCCACCCTGAAGAGATCTGACTTACTCACAGCAATGTGAACCAAACTCTCACACTTGCATAAGGACCCAACAGCCCATAACAACAGGCCCCCAATCCCATCATCACAGAGCACCCCCCACAGTGTACCCTGAGGAACACGGTCGAATGTCTTCTCCAAGTACACAAAGCACATGTAGATTGGATGGGCAAACTCCTATGACCTCTCGAGGACCCTAGTGAGGGTAAAGAGCTGTTCCAGTGTTCCATGGCTAGGATGAAACCCGCAGTGTTCCTCCTGGATCTGAGGTTCGACTAATGATCGGACTCGCTTCTCCAGTACCCTTGAATAGACCTTACCAGGGAGGCTAAGGACAGTGATGCCCCTTCAATTGAAGCACACCCTCCGGTCCCCCTTTTTGAAGAGGGGAACCACCACCTCAGTCTGCCACTCCAGTGGCACTGCCCCTTTGTCCATACGATGTCGCAAAGGTGTGTCAACCAAGACAGCCCCACAACATATAAGTCAAGGTTCTTTATTGTCATTTGCAACACCTGTGGTACATGAGGTGGAACAAAACTGTGTACTCAGGGTCCCAGTTACATCCAACAAAGAATAATTTGTAAAAGAAACAGTAAAAAAGGATCTAAGAAAAAAAACTAAGAATAGTGCAAAGCAATAAGCCGAACAGCAGCACGAACATGAGTCTGTGTGAGCAGATGAGTACGAATGAACACAGCAGCATGAAACAGATCAGCAGCATGAGATCAGAAGCATACATATCAGCAATCAAAGTAGCAGGTTTTTTTTGTCACAGTGGTTATCCTGATTAGAGATTCATGAGTCTAACAGCTTCAGGGTAGAAGCTGTTCCTCAGTCTAGTGGTTCTGCACTTAATGCTCCTCAACTTCCTGCCTGAGGGGAACAGGACAAAAAGTGTGTGTGCTGGGTGAGTGGGGTCCTTCATGACGCAGGAGGCCCTCTTCCTGCATCTGGAGGTGTAGATGTCTGTGATGGTGGGGAGGCTGACTCCAACAGTCTTCTGTGCAGCCTTCACCACTCTCTGCAAAGCTTTTCTTTCTGCAGCTGCACAGCCTCCATGCCACACATTGATGCTGGAGCAATTCAATTTTTTCAATTCAGTTTATTTATATAGCACCAAATCACAACAAAGTTGGCTCGGGGCACTTTACAGGAACATTCACATACATAGACAAGCCAATTTGTACAGTTATCTATCTAAGGAGCACAAGATGCTCTCCACTGCACACCTGTAGAAGGAGGTGAGGACTGAGCTTCCCAGACCAGCTCGTCTCAGCCGCCTGAGGAAGTAGCGTCTCTGATGAGCTTTCTTGATCAGGCTGGTGGTGTTGTTGCCCCAGCTGAGGTTGTCATTCATGTGTACACTCAAGTACTTGTAGCTGGAGACCACTTCCACCATAGATCCTCCTATGTTCAGGGGGGGTAGGTGTGCTTGTTCCGTCTGAAGTCCACGACCATCTCCTTCATCTTCTTCACATTGATGTGAAGTTTGTTCTTCATGCACCAGCTCTCCAGAGCCTTAAGGAAATCTGGGTGAATCTCATCCATCCCTGGAGCCCTGCCGCCACCGCAGAGCTTTTTAACTACCTCGGTGACCTCAGCCACGGTTATAGACAGACCAACCCTGAAGTCTCCCGATTCAGCTTCCCCCATGGAAGACGTGCCGGTGAGATTGAGAAGGTTCGAGAAGTATTCCCTCCACCTCCCACTTTATTTATGGCACTTAAAAACAGCAACAAGGCCAACCAAAGTGCTGTACAACAAAACAAATAAGCAAAGAACACAACATAAAATGCGTAGATCCACAGAGGTAAAGATAAGAAACTAAATGAGTAATATTATAGAATACATAGAAGTTAATATCAACTCATACAGGGTTGAAAGCAGAGAATAAAAGTGAGTTTTTAAACCAGACTTAAAGACAGTAAATGAGGGAGCCTGCCTGACATGCTACAGTTTTGGACTCAAAAAACATTCAATACAAAAACAACTGGACTTTATTTGTAACAGAAGACGTTTTGTTTCGCTTGTTTTTGTATTGAACGTTTTTTGAATTCATCATGTCCTGGATGACTGAGAATTTTCACCAGCATACAGTTTTGGACCTGCAGCAGAAAGGCCCTGATGCCTGATATAATAACGATAATAGTATGTTGAATGTTATTTACTGTAGCTTGTTGTTTTGGAAGCAGATGAAACAGTTAGCTTAGCTCAAGTCTGGTTAATAGAAATAATTGAGCCTTTATTAGCGTCATAAAAGCAGGTGAAACAGTTCGTAAAGCTCAGTTGGCTAGCTTGGCTACCAAAACATGATGAGTGAGTTTTACAAAAGTCACAGAGCTGTAACATAATTAGTTTATCACTTTGCAGGTACTTTTAAAACAGCTAGTTAAAAAAAAACACCCCATCAAAAAGAACATGTTGTCAAAACAAAGTCTGAGTATTAAAACTGAAATGTCTACATGAAATTTAAAGATTTTAGTCTGAATCAGGCATCATCTTTATGTTGTTGGATTGATGAGGTCAGTTTTTGTAGTGGCTGAGTTATTCTGAACAAAACTGCTTCAAAGGGGGTGTTTTTATCAGTGGTGGGTGTGCTGGGAGCTGTATGTTTGTCTTTATAATAGTGCTGTTTTGTCTCAGAAGTATTTGTTATTTGGTTGAGGAGCCAAACTTTTAGTCCCTAAGACTTACAGCCATTATCTCTGTTGGAGCTTATTTAAGTCTATCAATCATTTTAACAGCCCCCCAAGAAATATTCCCATAGCTCGCACAGTTTATTGTTATATCTCATTCATTCAACCTTTATTGAAACAGATAAGTCACATTGAGCCTCTAAGACTCATTTACAAGTGAGACCTGTTTGGTCAGACAATAAAAAGTGGTGAAAAATAACACATAGGGTTTGGAGATTAAAAACAATTCCTAACATGCTTTTAACCTCTGTTTGAAGGTCACCAGTGTGATAATGAAAAAAAATCTTGCACACTAGCACATAATGATGATGACATTACGTGTGTGGGGGGGGGGGGCACGCGCAAGGGTGGTGAACAGTCAAGAGGCAACACACAGAGGCACTGCAGAGTTCAGATAAAATCACTCACTTCAAATAGTTCCCTCTGGAGAGATCCGTACACACACGGAAGGTGCCAAGGATGACCAAAGATGAATCCAAAGAGTCCTGAAATGATGACAGAATGTTTATTCAGCTGGGCTTCTCTGAAAAATCCATGGAAATTCCTCAGTAGGAGGGGAGAGAGGGGGTAGAGCATCAGGTTTACAAAACTTCCAGGCGGGTTGAGATAAGATGGCCTGTCAAGGTCAGTCAGGGAGCCTAATTCAGATAAACAGGATTGTTTTGGGGACAGGCAGAACTTTAATGACATCTACCTTGAGTCTGTGTTGGTCCACTCGGTCCCAAAACGTTCATATTAAATGACCATACCAATGGAACGTGCCTGAGAATAATCCCAGAGATCTGATCCATTCTGCCAAGAGTCTGGGTGCTCGAGGCATGAACCAAGTCATCGTATAAGGCAGTCAGCCTGACCAGGTCCAGATTTGCTGCCGACAACATCCTTGATTGTTGATAGACCAGGAACCAGCTGAATCCAAAAAGCAGGAACCAGTTATCATAAATCCAATTATATATGTGTCCTTAAAATCCACAGATGACAGCAGAGATAGACACACCATCAAGTCTTTCAAGTCGATGATATATCCAGCTGTGTGCATGCCAACAGGGCAAATCGGCTTGCCTAAAGTCTGTCTTCTCTTCAAAAAAAATGTTATCAATTGTGCCTCTTGTTTATATATTTTCTTAGAGCTTGGTTCAAGTACAAGTTATTGAACTACTTGAGTATAAATGACTGAACTTCTCGTTTAAAGCTGAGTTTTATTTGCAGTAAAACAAGTCACAACCTTCAAATCCAACACGGCACTGTCTAAGAACACCATCTGCATTTTGAAATATAATACCAAATTGATATATTGTCAGCACGAGAAAAATACTATATGTTGTGAATGGCATTACATGTTTTCTCCATTGTTATTTTTAACACGTAGGCTTATATTCAAACTGCTTTCAAAGCAAATCTACATAACAAAGTTACGTTTGTAAGATTCTTCCCTTGGGTGTGCTTCAATGCATTAAACTTTACCTTGAGGCTCTGTGATGAACTGGACCTGTAAACCAGAGGTCACTAGAGATAGGCCTTGATGGATGGATGATAGATGGATGGATGATAGATGAATGGATGATAGATGGATGGACGGATGGATGGACGGACGGACGGACGGACGGACGGACGGACGGACGGACGGACGGACGGA
>NC_056509.1:9377883-9411564 GCF_014905685.2 Nematolebias whitei
TAATGGATGGATTGACGATGGAGGGATGGATGATGGATGGATGATGGGTAGATGATGGATGGATGATGGATAATGGATTATGGATGATGGATGGATGATGGATGAATAATGGATGGATGATAGATAGATAGATGATGGATGGATGATGGATAGATGATGGATGGATGGAAGGATGGATTATTAGACAATAATCCAGACTATGTTTACACTAGTCTGATTGTGACAGTGGTCTCTGATATTAGCAGACTTTGTGTTTCTGAGAGAATTTGTTTGTTCAGGTCCAAGAAACTGAGAGGAGAGACACAATGATCAGACATGTCCAATGTTTAAACCCAAAATGAGGTAAAAATTAAAATTAAATTAAAAGTTAATCCAGTTCAACATGCTCACCACAGATAATTGAAATTAAACAAAATTTTTATGAATACAGAGCCAAAACTCAGTTTGGCAGTAGTTGAGAGTCATTTCCAAAGCCTAGTGTGAGCACTAAGAGACCATGTGAGATTTTACTTCTTGTTACTAGAACTGCCTTCTTCCACCTACCCACCTATCACAAAAATTAGAAACAGCTTCTCTAAAAATGATGCAGAAAAACTGGTTGATGCATTTGTCACGTCTAGACTGGACTATTGCAATGGTTTATTATCTGGGTGTACAAAAAGTAGCAACTTTGTCTTTTAACAAAATTTCTTTGGATATTTAATGGTAATGTGTTATTTTGAGCCCTATACATAACTGATAAAATACTGAAATCTACCAAATCATGGAACTTCAATAAGTTCAGTTGATAAAATAATGTGCTTGATGGGTGACTGTAATGCTTTCTGGTGATAATTCTTACAGCTCTTTTCTGTAAAATAAAAACAGGTTTTGTAAATGTTTTACCCGCTTTCCCCCAAACATCAATGCAATAGATTAAATGTGGAACAATGATTGTGTTATACAATATGTACAGAGCTTTATCATTTAATAATTCCCTGACTTTGTATAGTACTGCAATAGATTTAGATATTTTTGTTCTTACAGAATTTATGTGATTTTTCCATGTTAGCTGTTCATCAATGATTACACCCCAAAATTTCATCTCATTAACTCTACAAATCTCAACACCCTCAATTTTAAATGGATCATCAACAGTTCTCTTTTTGTTACTAAATATCATGTATTTAGTTTTATCTAAATTTAATGATAATTTATTAAGTTTAAACCAAGTTTGTATTTGATCAAATTCTGTCTTCATCAATTCCAACATCCGTTTTACATCTTTACCCAAACAAAAAAATGTGGTGTCATCTGCAAAAAGGACACATTTGAGGAGTCCTGATACATTCACCAAGTCATTCACATATAAAATAAATAACTTTGGTCCAAGTACAGAGCCTTGAGGAACTCCACAAGTGATATTGCACAAGTCAGATCTTACACCATTTATTTGTACAAACTGTTTCCTATCTTTTAAATAGCTAGATACCCAGTGTAATGCTGGTCCTCTTATACCATATTTATTTAATTTTTCAAGGAGAATAGTGTGGTCAATAGTATTGAATGCTTTTTTTAAATCAGCAAAAATACTAACACAATACTGTTTTTGATCGACAGCAGTAGTTATTTGTTCTATTATTTCCATGAGAGCCATTGATGTAGAATTTTTTTGCTTTAAACCCATACTGACTGCTACTTAAAATGTTTTGTTTAGTAATAAATTTATCTAATCTGGTCACAAACAGTTTTTCTAGAATTTTTGAGAACTGTGGTAATAAGGATATTGGTCTATAATTATTGAACATACATTTATCACCATTTTTAAAGAGAGGAACTACCTTAGCTACTTTCATATTGTCTGGAAATATTCCTTTTGAAAATGATAAATTAAAAATATATGTAAACGGCTCGATAACATAACTCATTATGTCCTTTACAAACATCATATCCATGTGCACCCAGTCTTTTGATCTCTTATCTGTAAGATTCTTTATTACATTCATTATTTCTTCTTTGTCAGTTCCATTAAGAAAAATACTATTGTCACAACCTATAACTGAATGGTTCACATTATTGTCTACTTTTGGTATTTTAGCAGCAAGGCTTGATCCAACGTTAACAAAATAATGATTAAATCCATTTACAATTTCATTTTCATCATGGATTTCATCGTCATCCTTCAAAAAATATTGTGAAATACCTGTTTTTGCTTTGTGACTTTTCAGAACACTATTTATTACTCACCATGTAGCTTTCATATCACCACTACTTTTATTTAATAAATCACTATAATATTCCTTCTTGTGTTTCCTTATAATCGCTACTAATTTATTTTTATACTTCTTATATTTCTCTTCAGCCTCTTGTGTTCTCAATTTCAAGAAACATGTATACAAATAATTCTTTTTTTTTTTTAACAAGCATTTCTTAACCCTTTCATCATCCATGGTTGGTCAACAACATTTCTCTTTGTATAATTATTTTGCACACAATTCTTTTCATACAGAGCTCCCAAAATATTCATAAACTCATCATATGATCTGTTCACATCATCAACATACACGTCTTTCCAGCTTTGTTTATGTAAATCATCTTTTAATTTGTCCATTGCTTTTTTTGATGTTTATTGTTTTTTTTCTTAATTGTAATTTCTTTTGTAATGCTTTGATCATTTTTATAAATTGTGAAAACTGGTAAGTGATCACTCAAATCACTCATTAAAATACCTCCCATCACATCCCCATTTGTTACATTTGTGAAAATATTATCGATTATTGTAGCACTATGAGTTGTAATTCTTGTTGGTTTTGATATTAACGGATAAAGATTTAAACTATACAATGAATTTGTAAATGTACTGATGTTGTTTGAATCTGTTTTATTTCCCAGGTCAATATTAAAGTCTCCACACAAAAAAATGCTTTTAATAAAACTCTTGTCCAATAGTTGTATGATTTTATCAGTGAATATTTCTATATTTGATCCTGGAGATCGATATACACAACTTATCAATATGTTTTTATCATTCTTGTTTATTATTTCTGTTGTTATTATTTCCATATATTACTATATATTTTATGGTCTGGAGACAGAGACATGGACAAAAAGACAGAAGAAAGATGTTGAGGTTCTCCTTAGGAGTGACAAGGATGGATAAGATTAGGAATGGTATCATCAGAGGTACAGCACAGGTTCAATAACTGGGAGATAAAGTTAGAGAAGCCAGACTGAGATTATTTGGGCATGTACAGAGGAGGGACAGTGGTTTGGACATGTCCAGAGGACGGACAGTTGTTTGGACATGTCCAGAGAAGGGACAGTGGGTATATTGGTAGAAGGATGTTAGAAATGCAGCTGCCAGGAAAAAGACAAAGAGGAGATATTTGGATGCAGTTAGAGAGGAAGGACATGGAGGTAGTTGGAGTGAGGACAAAGGATGCAGAGGACAAAGTGAGATGGAGGAGGATGCCTCACTGTGGAGACCCCTGAAGAGGGAAAAGTAGAAAGAAGTAGAAGTAGAATAAATAAAAATAAATGAATGAATATGAATAAAAATATTCATTTGGACCCCCTCCCCCACCACCACAACCACACACACACACACACACATTTACCATGAAATATTAGTTCACCCCGTGCTTTTTCTATTTCTTTGTGAACAAATCCATTCCACTCGCTCAATAGGAAAGTACTCAAGCAGTAAAAAATCCACTCCAGGTTTTCCTGGTTACCTACAACATCTCTCCACACGCAGTGTTTCCCCAAGGTCACTTGGCTTGGCAGGATGCTCATCTCTGAGGATTTTTTGTGAACGAGACGGGTGAAGGCAGGGGAGACACCTCTGTGTTGCACACTAACTTAGTGCTAGTGCTGGCAGTTGTTGACCAGGAGGGGATAGGATGTGTGAGAAGCAGAGCATGCTCTATTCAAACAAGAAGAACTGTTGGTCAGGCTACTTCTTGTTGCTCTCTAAAATAGTTAATGAATCAAGTGTTTAATTATGTAGGTAAACGTAGTTGTTTAACAACTAATTAAAATACATCAGAGTGCAAGAAATGTCATCTACTTTATTCAAAACTTTATGGGGGGAGGACCCCCAGACTCCCCCCACCACCAGTGTGTCCTTCCCACATTACAAAAATGCTTCAGACCTCAATGATCTCAGGCATCAAATGTGACAGGTGAGTCCTTCAAGTAATGCTAGACTCAGACTGTGTAAGAAACTCTGTTTTATGGTTTTACCTTTATCTTGTCTCACTTCATGGCTTTTCTGTTGCACGTTAATGTCTGCACAACATGCACTTGAATGAGCAGTTGTCTATGAACAGTGGATGAATTTCTGGCTAACAGGAGGGTTTTGTTTGTAAATGGTAAATGGACTGCACTTATACAGCTCCTTTCTATCTTATCAAGATACTCAAAGATCTTTACAACACAATATGTGTCCTCATTTACCCATTCATACAGTGCTCTACTAGATCTCTACAAAGAATATTCAGTGCTTCATCACATTCATACACCGATGGGACACACATCAGAGGCAATGAGGGGTTCAGTGTCTTGCCCAGGGACGTTTCAGCATGTGACTGCTTGTGGAATTGAACCCCCAACTCTTGCATTTGAGGATGACTGCTCTAACCACTCAGCCACAGCTGCCCTGTTTGTAGTTTATACTTTCTGCTTTTTATCTAACGACAGAATGATGGTCTGAATTGTGGCAGAAGGCAAAATGTAAGAGCTCAAGAACAATGCAGAACCTTTGTGTGTAAGAGCTCTGCAGTTTGTCTCGCCCTGCTTCTCTCATTCATTGTGACCTCTGAAGCTGCTGGTTAATGCCTGTCCTGTGTCTGCATGTGACTCTGACAGAGAAAGAAGGATCTTCAGCATCCCTGGAGACTTACAGACGCAGTGAGAAGATGACTCTGGCAGGTAAATGCAGTCAAAGCAGATACACTCACCTTACACATTTACTGCGCATGCTGCACTAATGATATCCTGATGCATGCTCAATGATCCAGGTAGAAAAATCTAAAAAAAACTTAAGTAAGGTCCTCTGGATAGGTCCAAAAAAATTTGTAAAATCAGAGGAGCTGCACAAAGGCCCTATTTACATGGACACGATGGGGGGAAACTTAGGTTTTTCGTATGTTAATTAGAGGAAAAGATTTGCATTGACACGGTCGCATTTTGGGTTTACATGCATCCGGAGGATTCCCCCCCGCCCTCCCGAATCCGCTGTAGTTACCATGCCAGGTCATTAGATGGCGCTGTGAATTTTGTACCTTCACCTAATGCGCATGGGTGCTGCCTCGGCACGCTGTTTTCCTCTGGGCTAACCAGCTAACAACAACGTAACGTAACAACAAGTTAAAGCTGGATTCTGGCTGGATTTTGGATGAGTCCACAGATTTGACGCCAAACGGGACCGCTTCATCTAACAGCTCCACACCGGTCGCTAAGTGGACCAGAACCGAGTTGACGATGTCGGACTTTACTCCGTGATAATCAGTAGCTGTTTTACTGCAGGTAAATCAACGTTCTTAATAACGTTAGTTTGTGTTTACTTCGGTTACAAAACAACCAACTGAGTTTTTATTTTTCCTGAAAGAAGAAGAAGCTGTCCTCCCACCAGGCGGACTGGTTCTGAACGAGGCTCGGCCCAGATGAACTGCAGGAGGACGTCGACGACAGATGTTGGATGAACTATTTATTTTAAATTCCCCTCATTTCTTTTAATCAATCCATTCAAGTTCAGTTAACGTATTTTAACAGTGTGTTCAGTTTCATTATCAGTGTTTGTGTGACATACAGTTTGTGGTGTTGAATAAATAAATAAAAATTAGACCTGATGTTTTCATTTTCAACTTTAGTGTTCACGCTATATGTTTAGCATCATTTTAAATTTGACTAAATTTTTACATAATGTCCAGATAGCTTCATTTAGCTCAGAACTTCATTATCTCTCACACTAACATAAATACTGTTTATTATTATTAAACTGTTGTTATTTAGCACATTTATGTTATAGTGCAGCGCGACGTGTGCACGTGCCTCGTTTTATAAACAGCGACATTAGAACTGGATCTGACTGTGTCTCTTCCAACACAGATGTCGGTCACAGCACCTAGAATCTGACGTAGATTAACTACGAGATTAACAATATATTCCATCAGTCGTAGTTCTGAAAGCAATGTGTCCGCCGCCATGTTGATAGAAATATAGCATCTGTCCGCACGTGCGTGTGCGCATGTGGTTTAACACAAAGTCTCAGCGGGAGATGTTTACATTATCAGCGGGGGATCAGCGAAAAACCTCCACTCTGGAAGGTGGGTTTAGAAACCTCCGGATTCAATGGGGGGGGGGGGGGGGGGGGGGGGGTGGGGGGGGGGGGGGGCACTGGTGTCGTGTAAATGATCAGCAGAACCGCAGAGAGAAACCTGCGGATGCACTCAAAATACGCGCCGTGTAAATGGCCCCTAAGCTTGCATAAATAACACTTTCTCATAGTGGATCAACCAGTTTGTTGGTGACATCCAGAACTAGCTGTTCACATGACAGAGGACCATCAGACTAACAATGGCTCGTTAGTACCCTGATGGCCACTTGCTATTCACAGGGAGCTGCACTAATGAGACCAACTGGAACATCCATGTCACAATAATTGCTACTACAGTATAAGGATTGATGAACTACATGGTTTCTGCAGGAATCAGCCAATCAAACTGAATGCTTTTTAATGCCATCAGCAGTGCAATGCATACTCTTCTAAAGTTGTTTTAAATACCCTTTTAATGCCCATTTTAGTGCCATTGACAATTAATGCATGAACTATCACACAACCTTTTGGTTTGTGGCATGGAGCACCACCATGTGCACCGTGTGTGTACTGTAATTCTCAGACTACAGAACACGCGTGTCTCTAATCTGCATATATTAAATATAAGATAAATCATAATTTTGTACATAAATAAGACCCTCTGGTTATTCAGCCACAGGTATTTGTTCATTATCAGTATGCGTGCCCATTTCACAGACGTTGCTTTCAACACATGCTCAGTCCGCATGATCATCACAAGTCTTCATGAAGCTTTGCGGTCTGACTCATGGTTAAAACCATTAAACCTACAAAAAGAACACAATAACTATCTAAGCATAATCACTGGACAGAACAGTGCCAAACACCTTCGTAACTGAAATTATTTTAAAATTATTTACCGGTAAATATTACCCAGAAGTCTTATTGAGGTCACGTGACGGGAAGTCAACTAGTACTGGTAAAATGAGGTAAATATTCATTAAATTTTACCATTGATTTTTTATTGACAAACACTTTTGTTACAAATTGCTGTTTTTAAATGTACTTTCTAAATAAATTTGATGTGATCTCCTCAGCAGAGTGTATATGAAGAGGAGGAGGAACAGCCCCTCCCTCCCAACAAAGTCCATGCTCAATAATCCAGGTATACAATCCAAAATTTTTCAGTCAGGTAATCTGGACAGTTTCTTACCACCAGGCTCAGAAACAGTTTCTTCCCTGCAGCTGTCAGACTGCTGAACTCGAGCTGCACTGTACACCTTCATCTTTTTTTTATTTTTTTTTTACTTTTTTTATTTCACATTCGCATTCAACACCATGATCCCCCAAACCCTGATGGACAAACTATTCACACTAGGACTAAGCCCCTCCATTTGCAACTGGGTACTAGACTTTTTAACAAACAGACCACAGTTAGTGAGGATCCACAACTTCTCCTCCACCATAACCCTCAACACTGGCTCTCCTCAGGGACGTGTGTTGAGCCCCCTCCTGTTTACTCTGCTCACGTATGATTGTGCAGCTACCCATCCAGGCTGTCACATTGTAAAGTTTGCAGATGATACAGCAGTGGTGGGATGCATCACAAACAATGATGAGTCCAGCTACAGGCAAGAGGTGGAACACCTGGAGAGCTGGTGCAAAGAGAACAACCTTCACATCAATGTGAAGAAGACAAAGGAGATGATTGTGGACTTCAGAAAGAACAAAAACACCTACACCCCCCTGATCATAAGAGGATCTGCAGTAGAAGTGGTCTCCAGCTACAAGTACATGGGTGTGCACATGAATGACAACCTCAGCTGGAGCAACAACACTGCCAGCCTGATCAAGAAAGCTCATCAGAGACTCTACTTCCTCGGACGTCTGAGGCGAGGTGGTCTGGAAAGCTCAGTCCTCACCTCCTTCTACAGGTGTGCAGTGGAGAGCATCCTGTGCTCCAGCATCAACGTGTGGCATGGAGGCTGCACAGCTGCGGAAAGAAAAGCTTTGCAGAGAGTGGTGAAGGCTGCACAGAAGGTGTTGGAGTCAGTCTCCCCACCATCACAGACATCTACACCTCCAGATGCAGGAAGAGAACTGCATCATGAAGGACCCCACTCACCCAGCACACACACTTTTTGCCCCGCTCCCCTCAGGAAGGAGGTTGAGGAGCATTAAGTGTAGAACCACTAGACTGAGGAACAACTTCTACCCTGAGGCTGTTAGACTCATGAATCTCTAACCAGAATAATCACTATGAAAAAAAATCACATCATGTTGCTGCTGATCTGTTTCATGTTGCTGCAGATCTGTTTCAATGTTGATGTGTTCATGCGTGCTCATCTGCTCACACAGACTCATGTTCATGTTTGTGCTGATGTTCGACGTAATGTTTTTATGTTGTGAGTGCTTAGTGATCGACTTTGTCATTGTCTCATCTGATCTGTGGCCACATGTCTTGGACACTCGGGTGAAGAGAGGGGCAGAGCTGTCCACTGATCACTACCTGGTGGTGAGTTGGCTCCGATGGTGGGGGAGGATGCCGGTCAGACCTGGCAGACCCAAACGTATTGTGAGGGTTTGCTGGTAACGTCTGACAGAGTCTCCTGTGAGACGGAGCTTTAACTCCCACCTCCAGGAGAACTTTGAACATGTTCCAGGGGAGGTGGGGGACATTGAATCCGAGTGGGCCATGTTCCATGCCTCTATTGGCGAGGCGGCTTACCGGAGCTGTGGCCACAAGGTTGTCGGTGCCTGTCGCGGTGGCAACCCTTGAACCCGATGGTGGACACCATCGGTGAGGGATGCTGTCAGGCTGAAGAAGGAGTCCTATCGGGCCTTCGTGGCCTGTGGAACTCCAGAAGCAGCTGATGGGTACTGGCAGTCCAAGCGACATGCAGCTCAGGTTGTCACTGAGGCAAAAACTCGGGCATGGGAGGAGTTCGGAGAAGCCACGGAGAATGACTTCCGCATGGCTTCGAGGCAATTCTGGTCCAACATCCGGCGTCTCGGGGGGGGGGGGGGGGGGGTGTACACCACCAACACTGTTTATAGTGGGGGTGGTGTGCTGCTGACCTCAACTAGGGAGGTCGTGGGTCGGTGGGCAGAATACTTTGAAGACCTCCTCAATTCCACCGGCACGTCTTCCACTGAGGAAGCGGAGCCTGGGGACTCTGGATCGGGCCCTCCAATCTCTGGTGCTGAGGTCACCGAGGTGGTTAAAAAGCTCCTCGGTGGCAAGGCCCCAGGGGTGGATGAGATTCGCCCGGAGTTCCTTAAGGCTCAAGATGTTGTAGGTTGTTGGCTTACGCGACTCTGCAATATCGCATGGGCATCGGGGGAAGTTCCCCTGGATTGGCAGACCGGGGTGGTGGTTCCCCTATTCAAAAAGGGGGACCGTAAAGTGTGTTCCTAATACAGGGGGATCACGCTCTTAAGCCTCCCTGATAAGGTCTATTCGGGGGTTCTGGAGAGGAGGGTCCATCGGATAGTCGAACCTCGGATTCAGGAGGAGCAGTGCAGTTTTCATCCTGGTCGTGGAACACTGGACTCTCAGCAGGGTCCTGGAAGGTGCGTGGGAGTTTGCCCAACTGGTCTACATGTGCTTTGTGGACTTGGAGAAAGCGTTCGACTGTGTCCCTCGGGGAAACTTGTGGAAAGTACTCTGGGAGTATGGGTTGCCGGGCCCTTTGATAAGAGCCGTTAGGTCCCTGTATGACCGATGTCAGAGCCTGGTTCGCATTGCCGGCAGTAAGTCGGGCTTGTTCTTGGTGAGAGTTAGACTCCGCCAAGGTTGCCCTTTGTCACCGATTCTGTTCATAACTTTTATGGACAGAATTTCTAGGCACAGCCAAGGTGTTGCGGGGATCCGTTTTGGTGGCCTTAGGATTGCGTCTCTGCTTTTTGCAGATGATGTGGTCTTATTGGCTTCTTCAGATCGTGATCTACAGCTTCCGCTGGAGTGGTTCGCAGCCGAGTGCAACACGGCTGGGATGAGGATCAGTTCCTCCAAATCTGAGGCCATGGTCTTGAGCCAGAAAAGGGTAGAGTGCTCTCTCCGGGTCAGGGAGGAGGTCCTGCCCCAAGTGGGGGAGTTCAAGTATCTTGGGGTCTTGTTCATGAATGAGGGAAAAATGGAACGTGAGATCGATAGGCGGATAGGTGCAGTGTCTGCAGTGAAGCGGGCGCTGTACAGGTCTGTTGTGGTGAAGAGAGAGCTAAGTCAAAAGGTGAAGCTCTCAATTTACCAATAGATCTACGTTCCCACCCTCATCTATGGTCAAGAGCTTCAGGTTGTGACCAAAAGAATGAGATCTCGGATACAAGCGGTCGAAATGAGTTTTCTCCGCAAGGTGTCTGGGCTCTCCCTTAGAGATAGGGTGAGAAGCTCGATCATCCGGGACTCAGAGTAGAGCCACTGCTTCTCCACGTCGAGAGGAGCCAGTTGAGGTGGCTCGGGCATCTGTTTAGGATACCTCCTGGACGCCTCCATGGTAAGATGTTCCGGACACGTCCCACCGGGAGGAAACCCAGAAGAAGACCCAGGACACGCTGGAGGGACTATGTTTCTCAGCTGGCCTGGGAACGCCTCGGGATTCCCCCGGAGGAGCTGGACCAAGTGGCTGGGGAGAGAGAAGTCATATCTTAGATGTTATCATTGTTTTTCTTTTACATTTTATTGTTGGATGTAACTGGGACCTTGCGTACATAATTTCGCTCCACCGCATGTACCACATAAGGTGGGAATGACAATAAAGAAACTCTGACTCTGATTATATTTGTACTCTTTTGTATTTCTTTATTTGTTAATTGTTAGGCTTCTTGAACTGGGACCTGAGTCTGAATTTCGTACCACAAACATGCAAATGTGAACTGGTATGACAATAAAAATCCTTGAATCCTTGAAGTGGGCGTAGCCAACAATGCTTGCAGATGACAAAAGCAGATGAGAAAGGGAGCTGAAATCATGACATTATGTGCTCTTGTCGAGCGTTTTGAGTTTAGAAACATTGTTTAGAATATTGCAAGAGTATGGGAAGGGTTTAAAACTCCTTTAAAAAAACAATATACACGCACATATATATATACATACATATATATATATATATATATATATATATATACATATATATATATATAAAAAAAAAAATATATATATATATATATATAAGGCCCTGTCATCTCTGCCACCTCTGCACTTAAGACGAGTTCCTGGAACTGTGAGGAGCAACTGGTCCGCTGACTTCAGGGAACGTGGTGGGACATACGGTTGTAGCAGATCAGAGAGATGGGGGCGGGGGAACTGTTCAGTGATTTGTAGACATACATGAGTATTTTGAACTGGATTCGAAAGTGAACCGGTAACCAGTGCTGTGAGGCCAAAACTGGTGTAATGTGCTCTCTTTTGCCTGTACGGGTTAAAAATCGGGCTGCTGCATTCTGGACATGTTGTAGTCGTGCAATGGAGGTTTGACTGATACCAAAAAGGAGTGAATTGCAATAATCAAGCCTAGATGTAATGAATGCATGTATTACTGTCTCCAGGTTGTTTTTGGACAATATGGGCTTCAGTTTAGACAGCCGCCTCAGTTGGAAGAAACATGATTTAACAATCATGTTTACATGATTGTTAAGTTTCAGGGAAGGGTCCATTATCACTTCCAGATTGGTGACTCTTTGTTTTTCTGACAGGGTTAGAGCGGAAAGGTCGATGCAGTGGTTTGTGATCGTGTCGTTGGGAGGGAACAACATGACTTCAGACTTCTTTTCATTGAAACTTAAGAAGTTTAAAGCCATCCAGTCCCTGATGTCAGCCAGGCAGTCGAGCAGAGGTTGAATAGAGCATGTGCCATTGTGTCTTAGGGGAAAGTAAATTTGACAGTCATCGGTGTAGAAGTGGAAGGGCATGTTGTGTTTCTGGAAAATAGCACCAAGCGGCAGCAGGTATAAAGACAATAGGAGGGGACCCAGGATGGACTCCTGCGGAACCCCCCATTGAAGCTCTGCCGCTGCAGGCTGTGAGGTCCAACAGGACAATCATCACAGAATCACCGGTATCTGTGGATATGAATATTTCATTAAAAACCTTCAGTAGGGCAGTTTCAGTGCTATGGAGAGGTTTAAAGCCAGATTGGAATAGCTCTAAGATGGCGTGACCCTCCAGGAAGCACTTCAACTGGGACTTGACTATTTTCTCCAGTAGTTTTGAAACAAATGGGAGTTTGGAGACAGGCCGGAAGTTGGATACGAATGAGGTATCAAGGTTTGGCTTTTTCAGGAGAGGCTGGACAGCAGCATGTTTAAAGGATATTGGCACCACGCCAGTGGATAAACTACTGTTTACTATAGTAAGAATGGACGGACCTAGAGTAGGAAAACCCTCCTTTAGTAGTCGAGGGGGGACCACATCAAATGGGGAATCAGAAGATTTCAAGCTGCGTATGACCTGCTCTAGAGAAGATAGAGTGATGGGTTCAAAATGGTTAAATAGAGCTACAGACTGAGGTGGGATGGATTGGTCATGAGTTGGAGGGGAAATGAGAGCCCGAGTGGTCACAATTTTTTCCAAAAAGAAATGTAAGAAGATGTCGCACAGCTCAGTCGAGGCTTCCAGAGGTGATGGTTCAGTGAGGTGGAGAACAGAGTTTAGGGTGGAGAAGAGAACACGTGGGTTGCGAGAGTTTGAGGTAATTATATCAGAGAAGTATTTGGATTTAGCAGCTTTCATTGCTTTCTGATAACGGTGCCAACTCTCTTTAAGTATTTGAAAAGAGACCTGCAGCCTGTCTTTCCTCCACTTGCGCTCCGCCCTCCTACATTGCTGCCTAACGGCCTTGGTGACATCACTCAGCCAAGGTTCTGCTCTTAGTTTAGATTTTTTGGTTTTAACAGGCGCAACATGATCCAGAGTCTTTAAGCAGACAGAGATGAACTGGGATGTCAGCTCCTCAGTAGTAGTGAGAAACACTGGGGGCTGAATGATCATTTCAAAGTTATAAACATCTGTGAAGCGTGTGGCAGTGAAATGGTTAATGGTCCGGCTGCAACGTGCAGGAATGCACGGCTTAGGAGTTAGATGGGGGAGGGTGAATTCAAACTGGATTGGCATGTGATCTGAAAAAACATTATCACCAATTTCAAGATTACTAACAGTCACATCCTGTGTTAAAACAAGGTCCAGTGTATGTCCGCTCTCTTGGGTGGGACCGTTTACATGCTGAGTTAGATTAATTGAGTCCAATAAATCTAAAAAGTCATTAACCAAGGGCTTCTCAGGACAGCACATGTGCAAATTAAAGTCCCCAATAATGAAAACATGATTATATTTTGGTGTGATTTCAGCCAAGAAATCAGAAAACTCCTTTATGAAATCCTTAGATCGAGGTGGGCGGTAGACGAGTGCAAATAATGTTGGAGGTGAATGGCCGAGTTCAAAGACGCTCAGCTCAAAGCTGGCGCGGGAAACTGAGATGGGCAGTTGTTTACAGTCAAAAGTTGGTTTGAATGTAGTTAATAATCCACCACTATGCCGGCCTGATGGCTGTGGTGCGTTAAAATACAGACAGTTTTGTGGCAATAGTTCCGTCAAGGCGCTAGACACCCGGAGACATCCAAGTCTCAGTGATGCAGAAAGAGTCCAACTCGTACTCTTGAAAGTAGTCCCTGAGGATAAAAATTTTGTTGGTAACAGATCTTGCGTTGACCAAACACATCCGGATACTGTCCAAAGTGGAGCCAGCAGCGGTGGAGTTCGCGCGCATCAGTAGCCTCAGGTTTTCAATAATAGCCCCTCCGGGTCGGTCCGAGCTGCGCACCGGCTGACTCCTCCCATTGTTTACCTGGTCCGGGCACGTGGGAAGCTGGCGATGGAAACCATGACCACCAGCTGAAGAGGAAGATGCAGTGCGCAGGGCTTTAAGCTTTACCAGCCGCCCAGCACGTTTTCCCCGGCGTCTGAAGCGATGTCTCTGGGCAGGGAGGTGAGGAGCGCAGCAGAGGTAAGCTAGCATGTCCGCCAGCAGTGGCGGGGGGGTGGGGGGTCCAGAGGTACGCGCATATTGGTCCAAATAAGCGACATCGGTGACAGAAAAACGAAGATCCAGAAGCTGTTGTCGGTCATACATCAGCAGTGAGTTTATATCACAGATAAAAACGAACAAAACAAAAATAATCCTAACACCATCAGCAGAGGTGGATTGCAAGCCAAGTACACGGGCGCCATCTTACTGGAAATCGGAACATGTATCTGTCTTGATTGACTGACTGCTTTAAAAATAAATATAACGACCTCTCCACCGCTGAGCTCTCATGATGGAAAGGGGAGAGGGTAGACCCCTCCTATTGTTCTCCGCTCGGTGATCGGATGTGACTTTAAAATGAGATCCCGGTATTTAAACTCATACTGACTGATGGAAAGATGTCACACAGAAAGAATTTAAAAACTTTTATTAAAACGTACCAGACTTGACTGCTTTGTATTTCCAATCCCCAACTATGTTGATGCAGCTTACGGGCTGCAGCTGTTTCCTCCTCGACAGCTGATCGATCGCTTTTAACATGAATGCTGTGTCATAAGAAATTCTCCATTCATTTTCTATTATCGCTGAACAAGTGAACAGGTCAGTGCATGAAGTGCAAAACCCCCTAACAACACGTGAACGATCTGAAGAAATTAATTCACGTCTATCTTAGGGGCATGGTCCTGGAGAATACCTCGTTAGTCATTCAGGTTAGACTTCTGGTCACATGATGACAGAGTGGGTGGAGTTATGGTTGGGTATTTGAAACAGTGAGCAAGAGTTGTACATCTGATTACCTGAGGACATTCCCTCTGTGTCACAAACACCTGTTCATTGAGGGGCGGGGCACTGGGGGCCAGGAGCACCCAGCTCCATCAAAGGAAAATGTTGGTCAATGGTAGTGTTGTTCGATACCATTTTTTTTCTGGTCCGATACGATACCGGGTAAAATTCATTCACGTATCAATATCAATACTTTTTGCAAATACGCCTAATGTGTCAGGTAAACCTAAAAAAAGCAGTGTATTCAAATCAAAGTTGCATAAAGAATGCAAGACAAAGTAATTTATTTTAAACAGAGGAGCATGTTGATGCAGTGGCCTCATTTAGTCTGAGCTTATAAAACAAACAGGACATCATAGAAAATATTTGAAAATGTTTTTTCAAACAATAAAAATAAAAATCATAAAACTATTAAAATAAATTATTAAATATCTATTAAATAATTAGATATGTTTAGGATAATATGTTATATTTTTATCCACATTTTTGTAGTATATATTTTTTAGAGTTCACCAAGGCTGTTTTATCTCCATTGGCTGTTTTATCTCCATTGGCTGTTTTATCTCCATTGCTCTCTATAATTTGATGACACCTGGTCCATGTAATCCACTTTAAATTATAATTTCTTACCTGAATAAATCAAGGCTTTTTTGCCCATGTGAGATTATCTCAGTGATACACATATTATTTACTCAAAACTGAACTCATGCAACTATTTGTTAAAGCATTAATTTATTTTGTTAATTATTTCATAACCATATGTATTAATTTGAACTCCAAACTGAAGCAGTTCTAGCACTGCTGAAAGCTCCACATTTCCTCCCTCTGTACCTGGATAGTCCTGCAGCCCTGAGGGACTCCTCCAGAGCAGCAGCACCTGACTCTTTGCTCTCTCTCTGCCTCATCAATGCCTCATATTCTGTGTTGTGATTTAACAGGAAGTGTTTTACAAGGTTTGTTGTGTTGCCACAGCTCTTTACAGATTTTCCACAAACCTCACAAACTGCTTCTTGGCTGTTTCTGGAGCTGAAATAACTTCACACATGACTCTGTTAAACTCTGCCGCTGTGTCTACAGACAGAGACTGACAAGCAGCGTGCCGCTCCGCTGAAACCATTACGCTTTTACTCAGATGGAAGAAAAAGTAGTTCCCTCCAACCGTGTATCATTTAGACAAGATCTCAATAGTTTAGTTACTTTCCACCATATTCCTGTTAATGATATGTATTACCTGAAATGACTGAAGTATCAAAAGTATCAATAGTTTGATTTAAACATTGATTCTAGAGTGCAACGTTCTGGAATAGATAGTGTCGATATTTTAGTATCGATCTGCACATCACTAGTCAATGGCAGTATGCTACCGAGATGGCAGGAAGTCTTTCAAAATAAAATATAAGAATATAAAATTTGAAAATCATAAAAAATAATGCATAAATAAGACACTCCTGCATATAAACCACGGGGTACAAAGTGTGAGAAAAAAGTAGCGACTTGTACACCGGCAATTACAGTATATACTGTATTTTTAGTGTTTCTTCATACATGCTCATTTGTCGATAATATTATACATAATATGTATATTTGATTCAGTACAACAGTGTACAGAGCCATTACTCAGAGACCATGAATACATGGTTTAACGTTAAAAAAAAGTCCATCAAATGGATGTTAGTAGATAAAAGCTGATCCAGCTGTAAATTCTGGATAGGAGCAGGAAGTATCAGAGTCATAGATTACTGAGCCACATGTCACCTACTTCAACACTGAATGGAACTTTTATACATTTGGTGCAGACAACAGAATTTGTGCAAAAATCCACACTTTAAATGACAGAATGAAGGTTATGCATGGGATCTGTAGTTCTTCATGACAGTCAGCTGTTTGCCCCATACTTTACAGTCACAGGTAAATTAGTAGAATTGTAAAAGTTATAATGCATTAATAGGATTTTTTCTGACATAGTCCTCACGGGGCACTGAAGTTTATCAGTTCTTTTGTTGTGGTTGACTAATGTTTTGAACTCAACACAAAGTTACAGCCATGCTCTAAATTCTTGGTTTTCCAGCAATTTTAGTTTACCCATTTTACTTTGGTTCCTTACGTTTTCCTGTTTTTCTTCAAACTTCTGATAATCAAGTGCCGACCGTCCAGAAACAATTAAACATGGTTCCCATGTGTATTTTCCTACAATGAGTCCGGCTGAGGGGATTCCAAAATCTTCTTTGAAAACAAATGAAAAGTCAGTGGGGAAGCTGGCCCCCTGGGAGGGCATTGCCACCTCAGTTGTTCCTCCCCATCCCGACGTCTTCCTCCACCCACTCCATCACACCACCACTCAAGCAGGGCCTTGGGGCTCAGGTGCACTACTGAGCTGCGGGAAGGATCCTCCATCTCCGTGGTTCATGGAGACCTGGGCCCCAATTTTATCAAACAACCTAGACACTCGTATATAACATTCTCACGACACATGCATATATAGGGTTTGGAGTGGGCACATGGTGGCATATAGGGGGTGAGATGTGTAATCATTCTCACCTCCGGGACCTGTGCCCACTCTCATATGTAGCATGTAGACATTTAAGGTTCTGGGCAAGGGTTGGGGGGGTGGGAGGTGAACGGGCACTGCCTGCTCTCTGGGGAGGGGGTGGGTCTGTGCCAGTCGCCACCTCATCCCCCCATTTTAAACGCACTATATAACAACATGCATCAACATCTTATTTGAGTGGGGGAGGGAGGAGTTGGGTCTTACAGCTTTTCTTAAACCCTCATTCTCTGTCTGACATTTGGGGGTGGGGGGGGGGGGGTAGGCTGCCTGGTTGGGGTCTGGGCTGTGGGTGGGTATTGGGCCTTTGGGGGCGATTGGGGGTGGGGCTGGTGCTCCGGTTCTCCCTGGACTGTTGGATCCTTTTATCAGGGTTCCTGGTTCTGATGGCCAGCCCTTTGGCTGGGGTGGCTGCCGGGTTCTGGCGGGAGGTCAGCTGTGGTTGTGTGTGTGTGGTCGTTGGTAGTGCATGGCGGTGGTCGGGGGCATGGCTTCACTTCGACGAAGTGCTGGCTGGTCGCCATGATGTGACATTCACGGTGCGGGGTGCTGTGTGTGTGCGTGTGTGTGTGGGGGGTGCATGGGTGGCATGCCGGGGCTTCTCCGGGCCTGTGGTGTGGGGCTTTAGGGATGTATTGGTGTGCTGGGCCGGTCTTCCTCAGCTGCTGCTCCCTGCTGCTCTGGCCCCCGGCCTGGGGCCGGCTTGCGGTCACTGTTGGGCAGGTGGGGCGCATGGACAGCCCAACAGAGGCTCTGTCGGGCTGTCTCTGTGTGCCTGTTTGTCTCAGGTTGGGTTTTGGGTGGCCCCCCTCTCTTGGACCAGTTTTGGCCCCCCATTTGGTGGGTCGTGCTTCCCCCCGGTGGTGGGCCCCCCTGCCGCCGGTGAATTGGCAGCTCTCAGCAGCTGGGGCTGGGTGGTGGGGTGTGTGCAGGCCCGCCCTGGTGGCTGCCTGCGGGGGCCTGGGTGCCCTGGCTCTGTCGGGCCTCTGTTGGGGGGTAGTATGACCTCGGGACTTGGGGCTTGGTGTCCATGGCCGGATCCTCTCTGGAGGGACAGGTTGCCGACGGGGCCTGTTGACTCGTCACTACGGCCTCCTGTGGGTTTCTGCATTGTGGTTGCTGGGGATCGCCCAGGGCTTCCCTTTGCTTCTCTCTCTGGGGGGTGCGGGTGTCCCTGTTGGGGGACTACCGGAGTTCCGGGCTTGGGGGCCGCTGTGTGTCTGTGGTTCCGGGCTTCCCTGCGTTTCCTTTGTGTCCTACGGGGACGGGTTTATGGGTCCCCACATCCACTATTGAACATTTTTATGAGAAACCTTATAGTGATAAGCATGCTCACACAGGTGTTTAGATTCAGGTGTTTATCAGATACACACTCAGTTGGGTTGTGGTGGCCATCAAATATATATTGTATTACCATGTAATGTATAAAATACTTTCTAATTATGTTATAGCTATCATTATATAAGTTGTTTGTTGTTGTGGTTTCTTGGTTTTGTCGGGTTGTTTTTTCCTCTCTCTTTCCGCAGGTCTAGAGGCAGACTTCAGTGATGTTGATTTGTGTTCTCTTTATCCCCCTCTCTCTCCTCTATTCCTATCTCCTTCTTTACATTTGAACTCTTCTTTCACTTTTCTGCTTTGTTATCTTCTTTGTTTTCCGTCCCCGTGTCAAAAAAAATAAATAAATAAATAATAAAAAAATAATAATAAAAAAAGAAATAAATAAAAAAAGAAATGAAAACAAATGAAAAATATGGTAGTTAATATCATTTAAGGCCTTAATTTTCCATTCAATGATTTTTACTGAAACCCTGAATTAGTCTCAAAAGTAGTCTCACAAGCATACCTCAAGATTCACAGATGCATAAAGAGTTTTTCAAATGTTCACATGTGAAATGGAACAAGTAGGAATACTGTATTCTGAGTGTACAAATCGTCAAATATATGTGCACAAATCAGCTGCTGTGCACGGATCAGCTGTCTGAATGAGACTTTTGAGACTTTCTTACCTCCAGATTCACAAAAACAGTGCTGTGTTCAAGGCTGGAGAAAAGCTGGGACATCTGAGCCTCACCAGGTTTACTGAGTTATTGGGGGAAGACTCATTTTTAACTTGGCACAGCAGCTAAAAAAAAAACAATATTAAAACACATTAACCTTACTGGATTCCAAATATCTGTAGAAATAAATCACCTAAAATAAAACGTTGGTTACGTACTGTAACCCCAGATTCTATGAGTATAAGCGCAGCCCTGTAAGGATATCGCTAGAGGGTTTATCCCTACGTGCGCAGCGCAGCACTGAAAACTTGAGTCCACGCCCACCTACTGTGTGGGCCTCATCCTCGGTCCGTATAAATTACGGTGAGACCAGGTAATCAGCTCCCAAATAGCTTTTTTCTTCAGCCATTTAGGAACCAGTGAGGCCCAGATCTTAAAGGGCTGCGCCTATACTCATAGAATCTGGGGTTACAGTACGTAATCAACATTCTATTTCGTATAGGTGTTGCCCTTTAAGGCTATCGCTAGTGGGTTAAAGGCGAAGCAGGATTTAGTCTATGCCTCACTCACTGGGTCCACTCAGACACAACATGAAGCACCTGCTTGCACAAAAAAACATTTCATCACTCAGCCTTCTGTGTGCATAATTACATGCAGGATTACACCAGAGAAAAGGTCTCTGATGAAGAAAAAAAGGCTGAGATAGCAGGCCTGCTGCTGTGAAAAGGAACAACAGAGGATACAAACTGTAACAGTGTAACAATGAACAGAGCAGACCAACAGCTCCTCAGGAGGAACCGATTAATAACGATAAAATCAGCAGTCATGAACTTGTGACTGATAATAAATATCTCTCACTGCGACTGCATGCAGGCAGGTGTGAGCTCAAAAGTGAGGCTCTATGAAACAAATAATAATTATTCTGTCAGAACCCTGAGAACAGAATGGGTCATGGAGAAAGTAGAAACATCACGTAGATAAAAACGAATAATTGAACATGGCGATGACCAGGCAGCCACCATACAAATATCCTCCACTGTCATCCCTCCATGCAGAGCCATGGAGGATGAAAACCCTCTGGTGGAATGCGCTGAGATTCTCTGGAGGATCCAGTCCAGATGAACTGTAAGCTTCAGAAATAGCCTCACACAACCAGTGTGAGAGGTGCTGGGTGGATAGAGGACGTCCTGAAGAGCTGTCCCAATAATAACAAAGTCCATGCTCAATAATCCATGTATACAATCCAACATTTTTCAGTCAGGTCATCTGGACAGTTTCTTTTTTTTTGTGCTGAAATGTTTCACCTTCGGTCCGTAATGCTTCATCAGTCAAGGAAACACACAACAAAACTGATTCTTCCCCCAACAGCTTACTCCAAAGTGGAACAAACCTGTTCTGCTTGTGATAAGATGGTCTCTTTGGTAGAACCCCTCCTCCATTGCCGGCCCTCTTCCTTGTTGACAGTCTTGTCAAACTGGTTGAAAACAACAAAGTCTATGCTCAATAATCCAGGTATACAATCCAACATTTTTCAGTCAGGTCATCTGGACAGTTTCTTTTTTTGTGTCCCAGTAATGCACGAGCATACGCTGAAGATGGCGCAGTGCGGCCGTGTGCGCCACGTAACATGAAAAATGTGCGCATGGGACAGAAGGAGGTGAGATGTTGCTTCCTCCTCAGAATTATGAGGAAGAGGATAAAACCCATCCAAGGTTATCACTCTCGATCTGAATGAGCTTATGATGCTTTTCAGAGCAGGGTTAAAACGCAGTTCATCTGAACTGCTGTCAGCTTGAATTCTGAGACGAGGGAGCAACAGAGAGAGCAGACAATCACTCACTCTCTTTGCTGACATCAGAACTAACAGCGGGGCTGTTTAAATGACAGAAATTTAAGTAAAACCTGATCTAGGCCCATCTTTTCTAAACGGATCTGTTCAGCGGACAGACCCAAAGATGCTGACCTATTTCTGGGTAACTCCTGATCGCTCTTCCTGCCTGGAGGAGAGCTACCCCCCCCCCCCCCCCCACACACACACACACACACACCAGCAGTTTCCACGGCCATCCCGATATCAGTCGCTGCAGATTCGGGAGTGCATATGCGTTCGGGAGCTATGAGGATGACTGACGGTTCTTCCTCCCGGACTCGGTCCAGGGTCCGTGATATCGGCAGGACTGGAGGGAACGCATAAAGGAGCATTTTTGGCCACGGGCTGTGAGCGAAGGCGTCCACTCCTAACGGTGGGTCGTCTCGTGGGCTCATTGAGAACCATAATTGACACTGGGCGTTCTTCCGTGTGGCGGACAGATTCACTGCTGCTCGGCCAAACCTGTTCCAAATCCGAGAAATCAGCTCGGGATGGAGGCTCCAGTCTCTGTGGCAGGGATCGCCCCTCGACATAATATCCGCTCGCCTGTTCAGGACGCTGGGAATGTACACTGCTCTGATGGAGAGCAGATTTTTGGGTGGTCAACACAACAGTTGTTTCGTGATGCGTAACAGTTGGGCTGAGCGCACGTCTCCCTGACAGTTTAAGTAAACTGCCGTCACCTTGTTGTCTGTGTGGATCAGAGCATGCTGATCCCACAGCAGGGGCAAAATGCTGAGTCATGTTTCAGACCGTGAAAACATTCTAGCATATTTATGTGAAGTGACGTGGTCCAGCTACTGTGCTCCAAACTGCTTGGGACAGACACATTCCTCCCAGCTTGACAGGAATGCATCTGTGAAAATTGAGACTGTCAGGGTTTCAATGCAGATCAGGATAGGAGAACCCAGTTGCGCAGGCAGGACTCAGGAGACAGGCGTAAAATAAAATACTTTTAATAATAATAAATCAAAAAGGCTGACATGGCAGCAAAAACTTACAAAAACAGATTCAGGAACAGGATTAAACAGGATCAGACAGGCAGGACAGGACAGGCAATACCCAATGACGAACCGACACCGACAGGACTAACAGACAGACTTTATATACACAAACAGGACATGGCACAGGTGATGATAATCAGACAATCAATACAGAGACACAAGGGAGAATAGACAGGGGAAGGCCCACTAGATGGCGCCATCCCTACAGAGACGTGTGACGTAGACCTGTGGATGGGAACTCCCTCTGACAAAATGAGAGGGTTTCCCCAGTGATTCAGATTGGTTCTCACGGAGGGGGGCACAAAGATAATCCATCTCCTCTGGCGCAGAGGATCTATGCGCAGGCGGGCGAACCATCTCTGAAGGAGTCTCATGTGAAGTAGGCCCAGTGGAACCACATTGTGGGCCACTGACATCGTCCCAGGAGTCGCATGACAGGCAGAACTGTCACTCTGCTGCAGGGTTTGACACGGCGGAGCTGGGTTTGACATGGCGGAGCTGAGCTGATAGAGCTTTGGCTCTCAGCTGTGATAAACAGGCTCTCATTGTAGTTGAGTTTAGCTCCACTTCCAGATAAACAATCATCTGGGACGGACGAACTGAAGTTTTTCCCAGTTTATAGAAACCCCAGGTTTAGCAGGTGTAACACTAGCGTTTTGGTCTGTGCGACTGCTTTCTAATTGGACCAAGCTAATAAGAGCAGGTCGTCCAGATAAAAAGATTTCTCATTCTTGTCATGTGTAATGACTGCAGAGCCATCTCCACGCATTTTCGAGAACATGCGTGGGGTGTTTCAGAATGATGGAAATGTGAAAATATGCACTCTTCAGATCTATAGAGGTGAAAACCAGTCGTTCTGGTGAAGTTCTCCAGCTGCTGTTTGTCAGCATGTGGAATTGTCTCCCCGTGATCGAATCGCTGAACATGAACAGGATGAGAATGGGTCTCATCCCTCCAATTTTTTTATCAGAAACAGGAAGTAGTGGGAGGGAAAAAAAAAACATATTTTCTCTGAGTTGGGAATTCTGGAAATCACCTTTTTCGTCAGAAATTCTTGAACTTCTGACTGGAGAGACGAGCTCTGTTCTGGAGAAGACAGAACCATCTCTATAATCCCTCTGAACGGTGGGAGTTGAGCTGTGAACTGCAGCGTGTAACCCCTGCTGATCAGACGGTCTATCCATCTGTCCAGGGAACACACTCGGTGCCACTCTGAGTAACGCTCGGAGAGTGGGCACGCATTTGTGTTGTGTCATGTTTCTCATGAACGTCAACCAGACTAACAATACTTACTGCCATCACTCACTCCAGAGCTTCTCCGGGGGGAACCCAAGGAGGGCTCCGACAGAAAAAAGGGCTGTATGTGTGCCTTTGTGCTGAGCCCAGGCTGCGGTCTCACATAGAGCTGAGGTGAGCCAGCGTGCACTGAGAGGAGGCGTGAGCTCTTTCTGAGTGAGACGCCGTTTCGGTGGAGGCTGCAGCTGTCATGGAGAAACACGTTTACTCCCGCTGCGCTGTGAATGGGCAGAAAACAGCAGAAATTAAAAATGGGCTCTGGCTGAAAAACGAGGGATTTTACCGGACTCGGTCTGCTGAAAAAACATAATTTCAACTGATGTGGCAGACGAGTGTTTTGTGATATTTATTGAACTGCGGTGCCATCTAAAACGCTGTTTAGAGGTTACTGGCTCGTTCTGTGTGGGGAATGTGTGAAGAGAGGCAGCTGTGAGATCAGCTGATCGGGCAGTCTCAGATGAAAACTTTACTTTCAGAGGTGTTTCTGTTTTATATCAAAAACATACATCATCAAAAAACAAATACCTTCCCCTCAAGGATCTGTTACATGGTGGAGGGGGCTGGCAGAGGAGCGGGGCGTGAAGTCGCTGCCATGGCTGTGGAGCACCTCTGCTGCTGTTGCTGGTCAAGGCGGTCCCTCCAGCGGCTGGAGGGGTGAGAGGAGGACTGTGATGTCACCAGATGGTGTACAGTCTCTGAGACCTCCTCGGACCTCTGCGATTTCTCAAGGATGGTCCTGAAGTTGGCCCCGAACAGCACCTCTGGGGTGAAGGGGCCCTTCAGCAGGTCTTTCTGCAGCCTCTCGGACAAGGATGGCAAGAGGCGGAAACAAGTGGTCCTCTGGATCATGGTCATCCAGGCGGCGATGCGGGACAGGCAGACCGCAGAGGTGGCACATGTTTAAGATGATGTCAGCAGCTTTACAGAGAGAGCTCTTTGTCTCCTCCAGCAGGTCTGCTTCCTCCAGCCTCTCAGAGATGCTGTAGGCCAGCAGACCGACGTTGTTGTTGGCTGCGCCGTCTGGAATGAGCACTGGTGAGCTCGGTTAGAGACCTTGTCACCATCTGGTCATGCTTCCCTGGAGGGACAGGTTGCTGATCCATCCTGGAAGCTTTTACCCCAAGTGCCTCTGCCAGGCTTGGCTCCGGGGTGGGGACCGAGGGAAAAAACACTGATCGGTAAAACCCTCTACTCTGGAGATGGAGGCGAAGGTGGAGACGGATGTCTTCAGCTTGCCGGGCCCAGCTGCAGCCTCGTTCCAGTGTGATGTCACAGCTGGACAGCGAGGCCAGATGGGGTCAGGGCGACGGGCCGGGGCGGAGCCAACCTTGCTGCCAGATCATTCAATCAGGGCGGAGGGAGGCGAGGGACAGAAAGTCCCTTGTGTTAGCATCCTCCTAGATTAAGCCGGGCAGCCCCGAGAGGAGGGCACCGACGGCTGCGAGTGGTGTAGTCACCGACATGGGAAGATCCGAGGTGGCTGAGCATCCGCTCGGCCGCTCGTCTTCTGTCACTACGCTCTCCAGGAAGGAGGGGAAAGCTCCACATCACCTTCCTCTGAGAAATCATTCGATTCACTGCGTGACTCTGTGTCAAAGAAGGCGGTGGCGTCGTCCCCCTCATAGCGTCCCGCCACAGAAAAAACACTCAGCGGAGCTGCTGCCAACAACATCTTTTTCGAGGGAATCATCCGATTCACCTCGAGAAAAAAAACACGTTAGAAAAGGCAGTGGCATCATCAAGTGAGTAGCGGCCCTCAATGAAAAAACATTCAGCAGGGCTGCTGCTAACATCGCCTTTTTCAAGGAAATCATTCCATTACCACAAGGAAAAAAACGTTAGAAACGGCGATGGCGTCATCCAGCGGGTAGCTGCCCGCCACGGAAAAGCACTCCTCGGCACTTACCTTGAACAAAGCTGCTCTCCTCTGCTTCTCCTCGGGGAGGAAGAGCTCACCGGGACAGCAGGAGGTTGGCGTGGCAGAGACCCAAGCATCCTTAGCAAAAGGTTGTGCCGGTCAAAGCTTGACAACTTTCCTTCTTCGTTCTTCTGACAGTGTTTGCTAGCTGGCTGAAGAAAAAATTGGAGTCGATTACCCGGTCTCACTGTAATTTATACAGACTGGGGATGAGGCCCACACAGTAGGTGGGTGTGGACTAAAGTTTTCAGTGCTGCGCTGCACACGTAGGGATAAACCCACTAGCGATAGCCTTAAAGGGCAAAGCCTATACGAAATAGAACAGATTATTCTTCATGTGGGAAATCTACCAGGTTAAAAATATATTACCAGCAAAATTTATTTACCAGCTATCTAAAAAAGTTAAGTCTGGTCCTCTGGACATTCAAAAACAAAACAACTTTTGGATGAAAGACGAAACGTTTCTACTTTTTTGGTTGTTGTTGTTGTTTGTTTTGTTTTTTTGAATGTCCAGAGGACCAGACTTAACTTTTTTAGATTTTTCCACCTGGATTATTGAGCATGCATCAGGATATTTACCAGCTAGTGTTTTCCACAAGAAAATGTTAATTTTGTGGACTGTATGGATGAAATAAACGTAAAAAAATGGGTAGAGTATTCTTCTTGTCTGAAAAACTACCAAAAATATATATTTTTCCAGTATAAGGAAAACCTGCTCATGTCAGCTGGATTGTACGCTTGTGTTGCTACGTTTAAGACTAATTTATCTTCATAGAACTGTTATTCTGCTTCAGTCTGAGAAATGTTTTTTCTCCTCAGCCTATAAAGAAAAGGTGAAAGAACTCCCCCTGGTGTCTCTGTTCTGCTCCTGCCTGAGGCCACAAGCTGCAGAAAAAGCTACTTACAAAGTAGAAGGTAAAAGTCAAACCCTCAACACTTAGAGTCAATATTAAAGGTCATTACAGAATATATATTTCATTTTAGCTAAGCAAAGAATTGGATTAAATCATTTTTGTAGGGCTGGACAAGCCAGAAAATACAGTGAACACCTTCAAATGTTCATAATCAGCTAATTATTTCATCCCAGCTGTGATCCAACACCACAGATGCTGTGGACCTGGGTTGGTGCGCCATCAAAGACGTGGAGGTGATCGAGATAAACAAGCGGACATCGGGCCAGGCCTTTGAGGTCATCCTCAAGCCCCCTTCCTTTGATGGCGTGCCAGAACTCAACACCACCATGCCACAGCGCCGCGACCCATCCCTGGAGGAGATCCAAAAGAAGCTGGAGGCTGCCGAGGAGAGACGGAAGGTGAGGAGGGCGTGTTCCCCTCACATTTAAAAAATATTTGTTTGGACCCCCCCTGCCCACATTTACCATGAAATATGAATTCACCCAGCACTGTTTCTATTTTTTGTGAACAAATCCATTCCACTTGATTGATAGGAGAACACTGAAACCAATAAAACTCCACACCAGGTTTTCCTGGTTACAACAACTCACCACACTGTATGCAGTTTCTCTTGCCTTGGCAGAGCATTCATCTCTTCAGGGTTTTAGGTAGATGGGATGGGGGGAGGAGACACATCTGTGTTGCTCGCTAGCTTAGTGCTAAGTTGGCACCGGCAGTTGTTGACCCGGGGGTGTTAGGATTAGAGTTGAGATTTCTAACCCGGGCCCGGCTCTGCCCAAACTTCGTGCAAGGTTGGGCCAAAATAATGTGCTTGATGGGTGGGCCGGGTCTGTCTCTGGCTTTTGATGCAGTTTTACGAATCATGCAGCACAAAGAAAACTAAATAAGAATGCACAATATAAAATAGTGTTAATCTACTTGTTGAGGAGGCAGGTCCAACTGGCTGGTTGAAAGATGTAAAAAAAAAAAAAAAAAAAGTCACGTTAAGTTTCAGATTGATCAGCTGATCACTGGCCGCACGCATCTCGGCACCCGCTGTCATCTGCAGTGAAGGAAGTAGCAGCATCTACAAAAGCTGAAGTGAGCAACATATTCAATTAAAATAGCCTTGTTCAATATTTTTCCAAATAATTTAGCTCTAAAAATATTTTTGTTCATCTGTATAACAGCCTATCTTCAGAGTTTATTTTTTAGGGTTATTTGTTTTGTATGTTAATATCCATTTGGTGAAACAAGAAATCTTATATCTTCCTTTCTTAGAAATACGTTTTTAAAATATCATGTCAAACTGATTTGCTTACAAAAGCAGTAAAAGCTTAATTAAATTTTATTTTATTTTATTTTTTTCGGGCTCTGGCCTGTAATTACAGTTAAATGATCGGGTCGGGTTTGGAAAGATTGGCTGTGCTGGCAGTTGTCTACCCGGTGTGTGTGTGTGTGTGTGTGTGGGGGGGGGGGGGGTGTTAGGATGCATGAGAGAAGCAGAGCATGTTCTAGTAAAACAAGGAGACCTGTTGGTCAGGCTACTTCTTGCTAAAATAGTTATGGAATCAAGTATTTACTTATCTAGTTAAATATAGATGTTTAATAACCCGTAAAAATACACCAGAATGCAGGAAATGGCGTCTACTTTATTCAAAATTACTCCCACCAATGTCTCCCCCCCCCCACACACACATCCCACATTGCAAATGCTTCTGAAACCAGTGCCTGAGTATCTGTAGCTCAGCCAGACACCTGTCCACACAGTTGGATTCTGGGTGGTTTATCAGCCGAAAAGGGAGAAAAAAAACGATAAATGAAAAACGTGCGGAAGTGCTGGAGGAATGGAAAGAAAGCAATGACTATTTGAAAGAAAGTACAAAAACGCCCACGTGATGACAAACATAATAAATCCTATTCTCCAAAGAAATTAAATGAGGGACCGGCAAAACATATTTTGGCTCAGATTTGTAGAATACATATAAGTTTTCCAAACCCGCACTGCAGTTCAAGCTGGAGCTTTGTCTTCAGATCAGTGACAGCATTCATCAGTCAGTCCTTTTGATGAAAACAAATTTCACAAAAACACATTTTTATGCAATCTTTTGTTGTATTCAATGGTCTACAGGCCCCCACTTCCAGTTTTCCTCCAAATACAAAAAAAGAGGATATAATCCACCTGATTCAGGCAAACTAAGACATTTCTCTAACCACACACAAGCACCTGGGCTCGTACATTATGTTCCCAATCATGGGGGCTACATTGCTTTGATCAGCTGCTCATTTGTCCTGAACAAAGTTAGAATGAACGAGCTGCAAATCAAGAGGGTGTAACCTAACAATCAACCACTCAACACCATTAAATGTCAGCTGTGATCCATGTTTCAAGTATAATTAAAGTTTAAGTTGCTGTATTTGGGCTAAAATGTTTGTTTTTTAATATGGTGTGTGTTGCTTGTGACAAAATCATGAACAATAACCCCTAAACAACTATATAGTCATCTGAAATTTAAATGGTTTTTAAAAATAAGAGCAAAAAAAATCTTGAACTTCCTCTGTCTCCCCCTAGTGTCAAGAGGCTGAACTGCTGAAGCACTTGGCTGAGAAGAGGGAACATGAGCGTGAAGTGATCCAGAAGGCTTTTGAAGAGAACAACAACTTCATCAAGAACGCCAAGGAGAAGCTGGAGCAGAAGATGGAGGCCAACAAAGAAAACAGGGAGGCCCTTCTTGCTGCGATGCTGGAGAGGCTGCAGGAGAAGGTACAACACAACACACCTGCTTTGTGTTTTGGTATAGTCTCTGTAAATTTTATCATCTCTGCACCATAACTTTTGATCTGCTTAAGATAATTTAATGAAACTTCTTACACATTTATACCACAATCTTTTCATGAACCAACTCAGTTCTGAGGTCAAGGTCACAAATCAAGGTCAAATGTTATACAAGTTCTTTCCTTATCTGGGTCATTAACATAGATTACCATATAAAAGCTTGTTGATGGGTGTATAAAGTCCCATTTGCGATACTCCTAAATGTAATCCAACTCAGCAGTGCATGTTTCATTTTTGAGTGAAGGCCCTAGGTGGCAGCTTATGTGTAGTGCACAAATTATATTCTGATGTACGGTACCTGCTCTGAGGCTGTAGAACAACTGACTATGAAATGTTGGCCACATCATTTACCTTGTGAGTTTACAGCAATGTATATCATTGGTAACAATGTTCATGCTCAGTCATCCAGGTACCAGGTATATCATTGGTGTTTATATAGCACCAGGTACTAATGCTAAAGACACACTGAGGGAGTTGAGTGATAACATCAGGTCACTTCAAAACAAACATCCAGAGACTTTTTATGTTGTGGCTGGTGACTTTAACCACATAAACCTAAAAGACACTGTGCCAAGATTCTATCGGTATGTGATCATACCGTCATGAGAAAACAACACAATAGACCGTGTTTATGCAAACATAAACAATGCATATACAGGTCCTTCTAAAAAAATTAGCATATTGTGATAAAGGTCATTATTTTCCATAATGTAATGATAAAAATGAAACTTTCATATATTTCAGATTCATTGCACACCAACTGAAATATTTCAGGTCTTTAATTGTTTTAATACTGATGATTATGGCATACAGGTCATGAAAACCCAAAATGCCTGTCCCAAAAAATTAGCATATTTCATCCCACCAATGAAAGACAAGTGTTTTAAATACAAAAAACACCAACCTTCAAAAATAATCATGTTCAGTTATGCACTCAATAATTGGTCGGGAATCCTTTTGCATGAATGACTGCTTCACTGCGGCGTGGCATGGAGGCAATCAGCCTGTGGCACTGCTGAGGTGTTATGGAGGCCCAGGATGCTTCGATAGCTGCCTTAAGCTCATCCAGAGTGTTGGGTCTTGCGTCTCTCAACTTTCTCTTCACAATATCCCATAGGTTCTCTATGGGGTCCAGGTCAGGAGAGTTGGCAGGCCAATTGAGCACAGTAATACCATGGTCAGTAAACCATTTACCAGTGGTTTTGGCACTGTGAGCAGGTGCCAGGTCGTGCTGAAAAATGAAATCTTCATCTCCATAAAGCTTTTCAGCAGATGGAAGCATGAAGTGCTCCAAAATCTCCTGATAGCTAGCTGCATTGACCCTGCCCTTGATAAAACACAGTGGACCAACACCAGCAGCTGACATGGCACCCCAGACCATCACTGACTGTGGGTGCTTCACACTGGACTTCTGGCATTTTGGCATTTCCTTCTCCCCAGTCTTCCTCCAGACTCTGGCACCTTGATTTCCGAATGACATGCAAAATTTGCTTTCATCCGAAAAAAGTACTTTGGACCACTGAGCAGCAGTCCAGTGCTGCTTCTCTGTAGCCCAGGTCAGGCGCTTCTGCCGCTGTTTCTGGTTCAAAAGTGGCTTGACCTGGGGAATGCGGCACCTGTAGCCCATTTCCTGCACACGCCTGTGCACGGTGGCTCTGGATGTTTCTACTCCAGACTCAGTCCACTGCTTCCGCAGGTCCCCCAAGGTCTGGAATCGGCCCTTCTCTACAATCCTCCTCAGGGTCCGGTCACCTCTTCTTGTTGTACAGCGTTTTCTGCCACACTTTTCTCTTCCCACAGACTTCCCACTGAGGTGCCTTGATACAGCACTCTGGGAACAGCCTATTTGTTCAGCAATTTATTTCTGTGTCTTACCCTCTTGCTTGAGGGTGTCAATGATGGCCTTCTGGACAGCAGTCAGGTCAGCAGTCTTACCCATGATTGCGGTTTTGAGTAATGAACAAGGCTGGGAGTTTTTAAAAGCCTCAGGAATCTTTTGCAGGTGTTTAGAGTTACGTCGTTGATTCAGATGGTTAGGTTAATATCTTGTTTAGAGAACCTTTTCATGATATGCTAATTTTTTGGGACAGGCATTTTGGGTTTTCATAAGCTGTATGCCATAATCATCAGTATTAAAACAATTAAAGACCTGAAATATTTCAGTTGGTGGGCAATGAATCTGAAATATATGAAAGTTTCATTTTTATCATTACATTATGGAAAATAATGACCTTTATCACAATATGCTAATTTTTTTAGAAGGACCTGTAGAGCCGTACCATACCCCCACCTTGGCCTCTCTGACCATGTCTCCATTTTTCGGGCCCCTGTCTACCACCCCCCGCAGAAACATTCCAGACCCACACCAAGAATCGATCAACAGAAGAGGCCATCTCCTCTGTGGTCCACATTGCTCTCACCCATCTAGAGCAGAAAGACTCCTGTGTCTATATGCTCTTTGTGGACTTCAAATCCACCTTCAACACCCTGATTCCCCAGGCCCTGATATATAAACTACTGGTACTCACACTATGACTAAGCCCCTCTTTATGCAACTGGATCCTGGTTTTCTTAACCAACAGGCCACAGTCTGTGAGAATCCACAACTTCTCCTCCTTCAACATAATCATCAGCACTGGCTCCCCTCAGGGATGTGTGTTGAGCCCCCTCCTGTTCACTCTTCTCATATGACTCTGCACCTGCCCATCCAGGCTGTCATATTGTAAAGTTTGACGATACAGCGGTGGTAGAATGCATCACAAACTGTGATGAGTCTGAGTACAGACAAGAGATGGAATACCTGGAGAGCTGGTGCAGGAAGAACAACCTTCACCTTGTGAAGAAGAAGGAGATGATTGTGGATTTCAGAGGAAGCAATCACACCTACCCTGCTGGACCATCCAGTCCATCACAGAGACACCTGGACAGGTCTCCAGTTTTTTGTTTTTTTTTCATTTACCCTTTATTTATACAGGTAGTCTCATTGATCCACTAGAACTCATTTTCAAGAGAGACCTGTTTTTAGGGAGCAGATAGGGGTTAAGGGCCTTGCTCATGGGCCCAGAGTGGGGCGAATGAGGGTGGGGGCAGGTGTGGGTTCTTCACCTACCCCACCCACATTTTTGATGTTGAGTTCCTCAGACTGAGGAAGTCTCTCGGATGAGAGACGAAACGTTTCTACATTTTTTTGTTGATTTGCTTTGTTTTGTTTTTTTGAATGTCCAGAGGACCAGATTTAATTTTTTAGATTTTTCTACCAGGATTATTGAGCATGCATCAGGATGTTCTCTCTATACCTCTCTCTCCTCTACTTCTATCTCCTTCTTTCCCTTTTAACCCTGCTCCCACTTTTCTGCCATTCTTTTCTTATTTGTTTTTTGTCTTTGTGTCAGTGGTTAATTTGAGCTGGATCCTGCCGGAACAAGATCCAGGAACTCTCTCATTTTGACAGGCTGCATTCTGGCAACTGTTTGCTCGGATCCAGCAACTCAAATCTTTGCCCCTAAAAGTCCAAAATCATTGTGCATTTTTATTTTGATTATTTATTAAAAATACAATGAGAGGAGACTTTGCTCAGTCTGTAGACTGGATGTTCCGGCCGCACTACGCGCACCAGCCTGCGCACATGCTCCTGCCCAGTAAAGACGCGGATCACATGTCCCGTGGGATGAGTGTCGTCATCCACCTAGCTGTGCGGCCTGCAGACAATGCACATTTTACGCACAAGAGTGTCTCCAGACAGCTACAGAGCGCAAACAACTGCTGATGTATCGGAACTCCTGCATACACTTCAGATATAATAAATTAAAAAGCCTACAGTAAAAAAAATAAATAAATACGAGAGAAATTTTTAATGTGTATTATTCACATTACATCACATGGATGGATGGTTGGGTTGTCCTTAGCTGGACAACTGAGAATTTAAGCACCTGAAGACAGTGGTAATCGAGATTGGAGCAGCAGGAGCAATAACACGCAGGATTGAATTCAGTTGAGAAAAGTTTGGGTCAGACGTGTGTGTGTGTGTGTGGGGGGGGGGGGGTTAGAACGCTTGACAGAATCGGTGCTGCACTATTCTCACACGTAGGCTTTTCTTCTTGCTCTCTAAAATAGTAATTTCAATTCAACCTTTATTTATACAAGTTGTTAGTCTGATTGAGCCTTGAGGACTTAATCAATTTAATCAAATGTTTATGTAGCACTGATATCGCACAGCTAAATATACTAGTGGACCAGTTCTA
>NC_056509.1:9411574-9424161 GCF_014905685.2 Nematolebias whitei
TCCGCTATTCATTCCTATTTATATCAGATTTTAACGTGGGTTACATCTACAAATCTAGGTAAACATAGATGTTTAACAAACAACCTGTTAAAATACATCAAAATGCAGGAAATGGCATCTCTTATTCCAAATTTTCTGGGGGAGGACCCACAGGCCAGTTGCTTGACCCACAAAAAATGGCACAGATCGATTCAGTGATCAACGGTTTTCTTCAGAGCTTGGCCACACCTCTGGAAATGTCATCATCACATGGAAAATCCCTACACTCAATAATGTGACCAGCTTTCAGCCAATGAATCTTAAACTCTAATGTTTGCTGGTGTTTGTTGTGAGTGCAGGCATGTAACTAAAGGCCACCAGATACTTGGGCGTACTTCACTCCACAGACCACTAATTTTCAGTCAGGTCATCTGGACAGTTTCTTTTTTATGCTGAAACATTTCACCTTCCATCCAGAAGGCTTCATCAGTCAAGGAAACACACAGTACAAAACTGATTCTTCCCCCAAACAGCTTACTCCAAAATGGCACAAACCAGTTATGATGGTGCTAAGATGGTCTCTTTGGCACGCCCCCTCCTCTGGTGCCAGCCCTCTCCCTCGTCGACAGTCATGTCAAACTGGTTCAAAACCAACAAAGTCCATGCTCAATAACCCAGGTATACAATCCACTAATTTTCAGTCAGGTCATCTGGACAGTTTCATTTTTTTTATGCTGAAACGTTTCACCTTCGATCCAGGCTTCATCAGTCAAGAAAACACACAACACAAAACTGATTCTTCCCCCAACAGCTTACTCCAGTGGAGTGCAAAGAGTGGTGAAGGCTGCATAGAAGACTGTTGGAGTCAGTCTCCCCACCATCACAGACATTTACACCTCTAGATGCAGGAAGAGAGCCACCTGCATCATGAAGGACCCCACTTACCCAGCACACACACTTTTTCCCCGCTCCTCTCAGGCAGGAGGTTGAGGAGCATTAAGTGTAGAACCACTAGACTGAAGAACAGCTTCTACCCTGAAGCTGTTAGACTCATGAATCTCTAACCAGGATAATCACTGTGAAAAATCGCATCATGTTGCTGCTGATCTGTTTCATGTTGCTGTGTTCATTCGTGCTTATCTGCTCACACAGACTCATGCTTGTGATGTTGTTCGACTTATTGTTTTTATTGTTTTTGTACTATTCGTGCTTACTGTACTTTTAGTTAACGTTTTTCTTAGTTCATATCTTAGATCTTATTGTTTTTCTTTTACATTTTATACTTTTGTTGGATGTAACTGGGACACTGAGTACACAGTTTCATTCCACCACATGCACCACATGTGGTGTGTATGACAAAGAACCTTGAATCCAGATCAGCGCCAACATTAAATGATGACCCTCGTTCTATTGGACTAGAGGCGGAACGGAGGTGGAGTAAAGACAGGTTGCAGGTTTCTGTTGGAAAGCGTGTTCAGAAAGCTGTGACAGCTGCTAAATCAAAAACTTTCTCTCATGTTTTTGTCTCTGACTCTCCAAGAACTCCAAGTTTGTTCTCCTACCCTCGGCTCAGTTCTTGACCTAAGTGAGCTGGTCCCTCTGGAAGCTTTCTGTGAACGTTTTTAAGATTTGCCTTCTTTTTGGGAAAAGGTTATGAACAATTAGGCTCTCATTTCTCCACCAGCTCATGATCCATCCATCGTATCTCCATGTTTAGCTGCGTCTGTTCATCTCTTTTTCTTTATTTGAGCAGCAGGTTTCAATATAAAGTCATCTGACTCCCCCTTTGATGTTGTCCCTCCTCAGCTTGTAAATGACGTCTTTTCTAAACTGAGTTCTTCGATTTCCTCTTGTGTAAATAGCGGTTTAATCTCTGTTCCGAAGCCAAAACATTTCAAACATGCTGCTGTGCAATCCCTGCTGAAAAAAATACAGCCTTGGGGGTGTCAAACTTTAGGCTGGTCTCCAAACTCCAATTTTTGAACAAACTGATAGAAAAAATGGTTCACTCTCAACTAAAGTATTTTCTGGATGAACACTGAGTTTTTCAGATGATCCAGTCTGACGTTAAAACTCACCACAGCACTGTTTGCTCTGTTGAGTGTTCTAAGGACATTTTTACAGCAATAAAATCCAGTGAGTCTGTACTTCTCGTCTTTAAACCTAACATCTGCCTTGGACACCATAGACTAGGAGTGTCCAACCCTGGTCCTAGGGAGCCATTATCCTGCAGGGTTTAGCTGCTTCCCAACTTCAAAGCATCTGATTCAAAAGCTGAATGACCTCTTCGTGTTCTGCAGTAGTCTGGTAATCACCTGCTGATTCAAGTCAGGTGTGTTGGGAGGAGAGAATTCTCTGGACAGTGACACTCGAGGACCAGGATTGGACACCACTGCCATAGACCATGAGAACCTGCTTGTTTATTTTATTGTACAGCACTTTTGTTGGCCTTGTTGCTATTTCTTTATGTGCTTTTTAAAAACGTGGAATGGTATGGTAATTTTAACCCTTTTGGGGGGAAATCAGCCGGTGCTGATCAGGTGCTGGTCATAAAATTAAAAAATCATGAAAAAGTTGATTTATTTCAGTAATTCCATTCAAAAAGTGAAATTTATATATTATATTCATTCATTACACACAGACTGATATATTTCAAATGTTTATTTATTTTAATGTTGATGATTATAACCGACAACTAACGAAAACCCCAAATTCATTATCTATAATAATAAAATGGTAAAAGAAAATAATTTTAGTTTTCCTTCTTGAATCTCATTTGTTAATCAAAACTTCACAAACGAGTGTCTGCTTCATAATATGAATAGGAACATTAACTCTGCTGTGTTTCTGTGTTTCTGTCAGGATAAACATGCAGAGGAAGTGAGAAAGAACAAGGAGATGAAAGAAGAGGCCTGTCGATAGATGAGTGAAGCTGCCGAGCCCATCCAATGCTTCAGACGTTCCTTTGTGTCTGTGTTAAAGGGGACAATTTTAAATTATTTCAAAACAGTGCAAAAAATAAAGGACTTCATAAGAGCAACTTGAATGAGTTTAGAAGTCATGTGAAATTGTAATGTAACAATTAACAAGCTCCAAATGATCCTGACCAAGCTGTACAAAGTTTAGGCAACGCTCGATGTTGAAATATCATTTTTGCTTCTAAAAGAAACCAGATGAGGTTATGGTGCTGGCGGTGAGACCACATCAGCATTTACACTTCAAACGTTTGACAGCTTTCATTTGATTTTCTTGTAGCAGGACTCAGTGAAAAACTAAACTATAGTGGTCTCTTTTCTTTACTCAGAAAATAAATAAACTGAGTCAGCTTCTTATCATAACCAAGCTGTGTTGTTTTGCTGTAGACAAACAGGCAAATCAGACTGAAAGTGTTCAGCTGTAATTAAAACTGCTGACTAGTAAAACATGGAAAAGCAAATCATGCATTTCTGAAACCACCCTGGGTCCAGCTAAAACCCAACAGCTGGTCCATTTGGGTGTCAGTTTTATTGAAAAAGTTAACTGTGCGTGTGTGTGAGGAGGTAAAGAGGAAAAAAATTGTAAAATGTGTGTTTTTGCTTTTCATTCCCAGACTCTTAGCTGTAGTGTAGTTCAGTGATGTGCATTTCTTTCAGAGCACCGTTTGCACTCTTTGTTTCATTAAGCACAACTCTAAAGCACATCTAGTAACGAAGAGGATCAGGGCCACGGTGCAACCCCCAGATTAAAGTCAGAATTCATCTATCTAATTCTGACTTTTTCTCAGAATCAAGAAAAAGAAATTGCACGGTGGCCCTGATCCTATTCCGTACATATAGTAACAGTTCCCACACGATAAAACAGCATTAACACCAGGAAGCGGCGGTCCAGGACTGGATAACGTGCACTCTGTTTGCCTTGGAGTAGCGCTCTGATTGTTCATCATCCTAACTGAAATAAAAATTAAAAAGGATGAAATGTGCCCGAGCAGTCGAGTCATACGGACTTCACGTTGACGACTGAAACATTCCTGGGATTAACATGGGCTTTGTACTTGCTGTACCAACATGTTGCTGTTTATCTTCAAGGTCTGACTGATTGTATTTACAGTATTTGGCATGATCAGTAAAAGTTTTTAACTGAATTCAGTTTACTGTAGTCATTTTCAGACCAACTATACAGTAGTTCATTGGCTTTGAATGAACTTTTCAGTGTGATGAGCACAGAAAAATGTCTAAAAAATAGAAAGCATGTGATGAGATAAGCATAAAGTATAAAAGCAACAAAGCACAGCAGGAATTATTCACAGCATTTTATTATTAAAAATATTTTCAAATGAAATACATGTGTAAATAAGTTTTTGCTCTGTATAAAAAAAGTCACAAATGCTAAATTGTCATTAAAATTTGTAGGTAAATAAAATACGACAGAATACAGTAGAACACATCCATAAAGAAAATAAACATATAAAACTGTTCCAAATCAATAAAACTGATTTAAAATCAAAATCCTACATGTTCACTGTTTTAACTCAAGCTTGAAAATCCATTAAAAACTTCTTCACAACTGTTTTAAGTGAGTGTGGCGTCTTTTGAGTGTTTTTTTTTTTTTGGTGGAAGCCAAGAACCAACAATTATTAAATGAGATGTGACTTTTGATACACAGGTTCTCGAGTGTCTTCTGTCTACAATCAATTTTTTTTTCTAAATGAGTTTTCTCTGCTGCGCTTGCTTCACCCGTCCACACACGGAGCTTAAAGGACTTCCCAAAGAGATTTTAAATCTCTTAATAAATCCATATGGAGTCAAAGAACAGAGAAATAAAAGCATAGCACAACATTTTGTGCATACTGACCAACACTTTGTGGCCTAATAACCAAAACAACGCAGTTGTTTTTAACAGGATGTTTATTTTTATGTAACTCTCTCATTCTGTTGCCTTTTTGTGTGCTGAAATGGTAGGGAATTGTTAATTTATTAAAAAATAGAAATTAAAAAAATAACTCTAGCCATAATACAAAGTTCATTAATGTGGATGTTCTACCAATTTATAGATATTGATAGTTCAACTTTTGGTTAAACCAGAATAAACGAAAAACAAAAAAACATTTATTATACTGCAAAAAAATAAAATGTATCCCTCCATCCCATCTCTTTTTATACATGGATATGGTTATATGAGAATGGCATGTGGTCACTAAAAACTTTGGATTTTGCTGATAGATGTTTCCAGTGGTTTGGACAAAATGACAAACAGACACTAGGTAAACTAAAGCTAGCAACCTGTCACTTAGCACAAATGAGTCACAGTTTTCTAAAACAAATATCAATTTTTTTTTCAGTAACATACGTATATCATGAAATCTGATACTTTGAAAGTTTTGTCTTTGTTAGTGTTGGGGTACAACACTGGGTCTCACGCAGGTGCAGCCCACCGTGATCACTTCAGTCCCCAGGACGTACTCGTACTTCTTCTTCCCGCCCTTTTTAAGGGCAGTTTGCCATGGGACTCTGCAGTCATGAAAGAAAAACAGTTATTTTCAATTTCAAATAATTCAGTTTTAAGCTATGGATAGAAATAAAATAATATATATATTTTTTTTTTTTAAAGAAGAATTACATAGCATCTGGACAACACAAACTACACCTGAACAATTGAAACTTCACCTGACTCCTAGAAACTACAACTGTACTATATCAAGCACACCTGAAACAGAGAAATAAAAAATACACCTGGACCAAAGAAACTACATCTGGACTAAAGAAACCACACCTACCATACTATTTTATTTATAGAGCACTTAAAACAGCAACAAGGCCAACCAAAGTGCTGTACAGAAAGAACAACAGATAACACACAAAACAATATACAAAATGAAGTAAATCAGAATATAGACATAAAAACGATGCAGATAATAAATATAACGACTAACCGGTGTGGAGCATACAAGTTCAAAACACAGATCATCTGGTGTTGAAAGCTACTGAATAGAAGTGGGTTTTCAAACGGGATTTGAAAACCGAGAGGGAGGGGTCCTGTCTGAAAAGCAGAGGTAACTCGTTCCAAAGTCTTGGTCCTGCTACAGAGAAGGCCCTGTGACCTCTGCGCTTAAGACTGGGAACTGTGAAGAGCAACTGGTCCGCTGACCTTAGGGAACGTGGTGGGACATATGGCTGTAGCAAATCAGAGAGATGGGGGGCGAAACTGTTCAGCGATTTATAGACATACAGTAGTATTTTGAACTGGATTCGAAGGTGAACAGTGCAGTGAGGCCAAAACTGGAGTAATGTGCTCTCTTTTGCCTGTACTGGTTAAAAATTGGGCAGCTGCATTCTGGACCAGTTGTAGTCGTGCAATGGAGATCTGACTGATACCAAACAGGAGTGAATTGCTGTAATCAAACCTAGATGTAATGAATGCATGTATTACTGTCTCCAGGTTCTTTTTGGACAATATGGGCTTCAGTTTAGACAGCCGCCTCAGTTGGAAGAAACATGATTTAACAATCATGTTTACATGATTGTTAAGTTTCAGGGAAGGGTCCATTATCACTCCCAGATTAGTGACTCTTTGTTTTTCTGACAGGGTGACAGTGGAAAGGTCGATGCAGTGGTTTATGATCGTGTCGTTGGGAGGGAACAACATGACTTCAGACTTCTTTTCATTGAAACTTAAGAAATTTAAAGCCATCCTGTCCCGGATGTCAGCCAGGCAGTCAAGCAGAGGTTGAATAAAGCATGTACCATTATGTCTTAAGAGGAAGTAAATTTGACAGTCATCGGCGTAAAAGTGAAAGGGTATGTTGTGTTTCCGGAAAACAGCACCAAGTGGCAGCAGGTATAAAGAGAATAGGAGGGGACCCAGGATGGACTCCTGCGGAACCCCCCATTTAAGCTTTGTCGCTGCAGAACTCAAATGCTTGATGAAGACACAAAAGGATCTGCCAGCGAGGTAGGATCTGAACCAATGACCCTGTGATGCCCACCCACTGCTCCAACATAGCAATGAGGATCTCATGGTCGATGGTGTCAAAGGCGGCTGTAAGGTTCAATAGGACAAGCAGCACAGAATCACCGGTATCTGTGGATATGAATATGTCATTAAAAACCTTCAGTAGGGCAGTTTCAGTGCTGTGGAGAGGTTTAAAGCCAGATTGGAATAGCTCTAAGATGGTGTGATCCTCCAGGAAGCACTTCAATTGGGACTCAACTATTTTCTCCAGTAGTTTAGAAACAAACGGGAGTTTGGAGACAGGCCGGTAGTTGGATGCGACTGAGGGGTCAAGGTTTGTTTTTTCTGGAGAGGCTGGACAGCAGCATGTTTAAAGATTTTTGGCACCACGCCAGTGGATAAACTGTTATTTACAAGAGAAAGAATGGACGGACCTAGAGTAGGAAAAACCTCCTTTAGTAGACGAGGAGGGACCACATCAAAGGGGGAACCAGAAGGTTTCAAGCTGCACATGACTTGCTCTAGAGAAGCAGACAGAGATGTACTGGGATGTCAGCTCCTCAGTGGTGGAGAGAAACACCAGGGGCTGAATTATCATTTCAGAGTTTTAAGCATCTGTGAAACGTGCGGCAGTGAAGTGGTTAATGGTCCGGCTACTACGTGCAGGAATGCACGGCTTAGGAGTTAGATGAGGGAGGGTGAACTCAAACCGGACTGGCATGTGATCAGAAAAAACATTATCACCAATTTCAAGATTACTAACAGTCACATCACGTGTTAAAACAAGGTCCAGTGTATGTCCGTGCTCTTGGGTGGGACCGTTTACATGCTGAGTTAGATTAAATGAGTCCAATAAATCTAAAAAGTCCTTAACCAAGGGCTTCTCCAGACAGCACATATGCAAATTAAAGTCCCCAATAATGAAAACATGGTTATATTTTGGTGTGATTTCAGCCAAGAAATCAGAAAACTCATTTATGAAATCTTTAGATCGAGGTGGGCAGTAGACGAGTGCACATAAAGTCCAAGGCGAATGGCCGAGTTCAAAGACGCTCAGCTCAAAGCTGGCGCAGGAAACTGGGATGAGCTGTTGTTTACAGTCAAAAGTTGATTTGAATATTGTTAATATTCACACCACCGCGCCGGCCTGATGGCCGCAGTGCGTTAAAATATAAACAGTTCAGTGGCAATAATTCCGTCAAGGCGCTAGACTCACCCGGAGACATCCAAGTCTCTGTGATGCAGAGAAAGTCCAAATCTTGCTCTTGAAAGTAGTCCCTGAGGATACATTTTTGTTGGTAACAGCTCTTGCGTTGACCAAACACATCCAGATACTCTCCAAAGTGGACCTAGCAGTGGTGGAGTTAGCACGCGCCAGTGGTCGCAGATTTTCAATAACAGCCCCTCTGGGTCAGCCCGTGCGGTGCACCAGCCGACAACTCCCCTTGTTTACCTGGTCCGGGCATGCAGAAAGCTGACGATTGAAATGATGACTACCAGCTGGAGAGGAAGATGCAGCACGCAGGCCTTTAAGCTTGGACCATAGAAACTACATCTGGACCATACAAACTTCATTTGGACCATAAAAACCATATCTGGACCATAAAAACTTTACCTGGACCTTAGGAACTATACTGGACCATAGAAACTACAACTGGATCGTAGAAAATACCTCTGATCCATAGAAATCACAACTGGATTATAGAAACAACATCTGGAGCATAGAAAATACATCAGGACTATATAAAATCCACATGCACCATAAAAAATACACCTGGACCATAGAAACTACATATAGTCCATATAAACCACACCTTGACCATAGAAACTACACCTGGACCAAATTAACTACATCTGGAGCATGAAAACCATGTCTAGACCATAGAAACTACACTTGGACCATAAAAACTACTCTTGGACCATATACACTACACCTACATCATAGAAAACACATCTGGACAATAGAAACAATATCTGGAATAGGGTTGGGCATCAAGGATTGAGAATCGACTGGAACCGGGACTAACTGTCCGGTTTTCCCGGAATTGTTCGAAATATTTTTTTTCAATTCCTACTTTCGATGCCTAGTCTGCCAACCGGAAGTAGAAGCTGCCCGCCAAAAACCAACAATAAAGAATCCACTGGAAGTGTTCGCATACATGGAGAGTGAGCGGCCACGATCGAAAGCGTGGCTTAACTTTAATAAAATGACCAGTCGGTTCAGTGCAGCTCTTGCAATAATTTTATATCGTGCAAAGGTGGGTGTAGAAGTAACAGAGTGGCCCGTCTTTGAAGCGTTCCACCGGATTATTTTTGCTGCCTCCTTCTCCGGCTCCATCAGGTTAAAAAAAAACTATATATAAACTACGTCTCATACCAACGTTAAGGCAGCTAACAAGTTTTGGGCGGCTGTGGCTGAGTGGTTAGAGCAGTCGTCCGCCAATGCAAAAGTTGGGGGTTCAAATCCACCAGCATTCACATGCTGAAGTGTCCATGGGCAAGACACTGAACCCCCTCATCGCCTCCGATGTGTGTCCCATCGGTGTATGAATGCGATCTAAAGCTCTAATTAGTCTCTTTAGAATGATTTGTTCAATTAGCTTTGTAGAGACCTAGTAGAGTGTTGTATGAATGGGTAAATGAGGACACAGATTGTAGTGTAAAGCGCTTTGTGTGTCTTGATCAGATAGAAAGGCGCTATATAAGTACAGTCCATTTACCATACTTGACTTAAAGCGGGGGTAGCACGGTGGCGCAACTGGTAGAGCTGCTGCCTCTCAGCGAGCAGGTCCTTGGTTCAAACCCCGGTCCAGGGGCCTTTCTGGGTGGAGTTTGCATGTTCTCTCCGTGCATGCGTGGGTTTTCTCCGGGTACTCCGGTTTCCTCCCACAGACCAAAAACATGCATGTTAGGCTGATTGGTAACTCTAAATTGTCCCTAGGTGTGAGTGAGAGAGTGAATGGTTGTTTGTGTTGTTTGTCTCTAAGTGGCCCTGTGATGGACTTGCGACCCGTCCAGGGTGTACCCCGCCCCTTGCACAGTGATTGCTGGACATGGGCACCAGCGACCCCCGTGACCCAAAATGGAATAAACGGGTAAAGATAATGGATGGATGGACTTAAAGCGGTAGGCCAACTCAAATGCAAACACCATGCTAACGTTAGCTCCAGGGCTTAATTTGTAAACTAACTGATGTCAGAACAAAAACAGCAGGCGGTCCAGTGGGGGTGTCTGTGGGTCCTTCCCCAGAAAATTTGGAATTAAAGAGATGTCATTTACATCTGTAAATATTTGATTAAATTGATCAAAAACAGGTCTCTCTTGAAAATGACGAGGCTCAGTGAGACTAACAACCTGTATAGATAAAGGTTGAATTGAAATTACTATTTTAGAGAGCAACAAGAATAAACAAGCCTGTGTGTGAAGGTCCTATTCTGTCAATCGTCCTAACCCCCCCACCCCCCACCCTCCCTCATCCACCCACTGTCCAGCCCGACCTCTGCTGAATTCAATTATGCGTGTTGTTCTGCTCCAGTCTCAATTGCCACTTCCTTTCAGGTACTTCAATTCTCAGTTGTCCAGCTAAGGACAATCCATCCATCCATTTATTTTAGATAATAAAATGTCTTTGCGACATTTTGATTGCTGTTATTTTGACAAATTAGTGCCGTTGTTTTGATATGTGATGGTAATACACATCAAACATTTCACTCGTATTTTTATTTTATTTTTTTTACTGTAAGTTTATTTATTATGTCTGAAATGTTATGCACCACGGTGATGAAAGCAGGAGTTCTGACACAGCAGTTGTGCGCGCGTCCTGCAGAGCAGTCTAGACATGCTGTGCGTAAAACAACCAGGGCGCACAGCTGAAAGTGGATGAAGACGCACCCCGCTGGACATGCAGTCCACGTCTCTGCTGGGCAGGAGTGTGGTGCAGCTGAAACATCCACTCCACAGACTGGGCAACATCTCCTCTCGTTGTATTTTTAATAAATTATCAAAATAAAAATGCACGACTTTGGATTTTTAGGGGCAGAGATTTGAACTGCCGGATCCGAGCGGTCAAAATGAGAGAGTTCCAGGATCTTGTTCCGGCAAGATCCAGCTCAAATTAACCACTGGTTAGCTCAAATTTTTTTCTTAGACAAACGACCCGAAATGGCTAAAAATGTTAGTCTGGTTCCACGATGTACTCCTCCATTCACCATAGCGTCCAAGGGAAATGCGTCAGTGCAACTAATTGAATGAAGAGTGCCACAGAACGGTTACAGAATATATTGTGAAAAGGTTTCATCCATTTTCAGATGTGGAATCACCAACATTTAGGTTAGTTAGGCAATAACAATAGAGCTAAGCTTGTCCATCCTAAGATAACATTACAGTAACAGTGACATTACATGTTTGTTTATATGTTTGCAGGGACATGGTGAAAACCATCAACACATGTACACACACCTACCATGGAGCACTTGTCAAATAAGTTAATCCCATCTTGGTATAAAGTGGAGAAGTCCACTGTAACTACAGAGCTTCTCTGCACTTTAAACAGAAGATGGATGATGGTGTCTAGCAGCAGATCCAGAGAAAGATGATTGATCAGGTGAAATGTCATTCATGCACAACTGACCATTTCATCTATTAAAATCTGAAATCTAAATACTAGTAATGTTCTTTATGGTCAATAGAGGAAGACTATGGAGATGATGGGGTCACCATGCAGTCTGAGAAGCTAAGTCTGAGAATGAGGGAGTAGAGGATGAAGAGGGGAGTGTAAGTGTATGATAGCTGAATTTATACATTCTCAATCTTAATAATGATCATGCCTTTAATAATCCCTTTTTAGTGATAATACTGATGAACCTGTTGTTTGTTTAGGAACCGCCTCCCTGCAATCTGCCCAGAAAGTCTCCACTGGAGGAGCTTTTTGCTGAGGAAGAGGCACAGAACATTATGCCACAGCTCCATGTCCATTGTGGGAAAATAACAAATAAATGCCTGGTTGTTTTGTTCATCATATGGGTCAGTCCTACTATTTGGTGCCTTTTGAGTCCCCATGCCATAATGTGGTATATTTTGTTTAAAGTTGGGCTAAAGTTTATTTTATTAATCTCATCTTATATGTTTGACTCAGCTATACCAATAAACATAGAAACCACACATTGACCATATAAACTATACCTGGACCATGCAAACTTCATCTGGAGCATAGAAATCACATTTGGATCATAAAACCTATACCTGGACCATAGAAACCACACCTTGGCCATATAAATCACAACTGGACCATAGAAACAACATCTGGAGCATAGAAAAGACACCAGGACCATAGAAACTACACATGCACCATAGAACATATACCTGGACCATAGAATTACATCTGGACCATATAAACTACACTTAACTACACCTGGAACATATAAACTATACCTAGATCCCAGAAAACACATCTGGACAATTGAAACAACATGTGGACCAAATAAACTACACCTGGATCATGGAAACCACATATGGACCAGAGAAAGTACATCAGGACCATAGAAACTACACCTAAACCATACAAAATTCATCTGGACCATAGGAACCCCATTTGGACCATAAAACTATACCTGAACCATATGAACTACACTTGGCCCATATAAACTACAACTGGACCATAGAAATACATCTGGTCCTTAGAA
>NC_056509.1:9424171-9470410 GCF_014905685.2 Nematolebias whitei
TACATCTGGACCATAGAAACTACACTGGACCAAATTAACTACATCTAGACCATAGAAACTACACCTGGACCATATAAATTACACCTGGACCATATCAACCAAACCTGGACCATAGAAACCACACCAGAACCATGGAAACTACACCTGGACCATATAAACTACACCTGGACCGAAGAACCCACACCTGGATTGTATAAACTACACCTGGACCGTAGAAATTACACCTTGACGTTAGAAACCACACCTGGACCTTAGAAACCACACCTCAACCAACAACATCTGGACCACAGAAACTACATCAAGACCATAGAAACCACATCTGGACTATAGAAGCAATACCTAGACTATAGAAATTACACCTGAACCATAGAAAACACATTTGGACAATAGAAAGCACGTCTGGACTATATAAACTTTACCTGGACCATAGAAACTACAGCTGGACCATAGAAATAACATCTGTCCATAGAAAATCACAACTGAACCATATAAACAACATCTGGAGCATAGAAAATACACCAGAACCATAGAAACAACACATGCACCACAGAAAATACACCTGGACTATAAAATTACATCTGGACCATAGAAACCACACCTTGACCATAAAAACTACACCTGGACCATAAAAACTATTTCTAGATAATAGAAAACACATCTGGACAATTGAAACAACATCTGGACCACATAAACTACACCTGGATCATGGAAATCACATCTGGACCAGAGAAACTACATATGGACTATAGAAACTACACCTGGATCCTATCAACCACACCTGTACTCAGCATCTGGGGCTGGGTGGTGGGGTGTGTGCAGGACCGCCCTGGTGGCTGCCTGCCAGGGACTGGGTGCCCTGGCTCTATCAGGCCTTTGTTGGGGGGTGGTATGACCTCGGGGCTCGGTTTCCATGGCCGGATCTACTCTGGAGGGGTGGGTTGCCGGCGGTGCCTGTGAACTTGTCACTGCAGCCTCCTGGGGTTTCTGCATTGTGGCTTCCCTTTGCTTCTCTCTCTGGGGGGTGTGGGTGTCCCTGTTGGGGACTCCCAGAGCTCTGGGCTTGGGGACCGCTGTGTGTCTGTGGCTCCGGTCTTCCATGTGTTACCATCGTGTCCTGTGGGGACGGGTCTGTGGGTCCCCACATTCACTATTGAACACTTTGATGGAGAAACCTTATAGTGACAAGCATGCTCACACAGGTGTTTAGATTCAGGTGTTTATCAGATACACACTCAATTGGGTTGTGGAGGGCAGGAAATATAGCTTGTATTACCATGTACTGTATAAAATACTTTCTAATGATGTTATAAGTATCATTTTATATGTTGTTTGTTGTTGTGGTTTTTCGGTTTTGTCTTGTTTTTTTTTTTCTCTCTTTCCACAGGTCTGGAGGCAGACTTCAATGATGTAGATTTGTGTTCTCTTTATATAATAATATAATAATAATAATAATCATTTTATTTAAAAAGCGCCTTTCATGACACCCAAGGACACTTTACAGTAAGAACAAAGATCAACAGGAATAAAGAATATAAAATACATACAGAATATAAAATGCGTAAAGAATATACAATACATACAGAATATAAAATGCATAAAGAAAATAAAATACATACAGCAGAGTTAAGGATAAGCGAGTCTAAAGAGATGTGTTTTCAGAGCAGTCTTGAATATAGAAAGAGAGGTGGTGTTTCTTAAGTCAGGGGGTAGAGAGTTCCAGAGATGAGGAGCAGAGCAGGTGAAGGCCCTGCTCCCCATGGTGGAGAGGCGGGCAGAGGGTACATGGAGTTGTAGTGAAGAGGAGGATCTGAGAGAACGAGAGGGGATGGAGATGTGTAGGAGGTCAGATAGGTACGGAGGGGAAAGGTTGTGGATAGCTTTAAAAGTGAGAAGAAGAATTTTGAAGACGATGCGTGATTTAACCGGGAGCCAGTGGAGCTGCTGCAGGACTGGAGTGATGTGGTTATAGGAGGAGATTTGAGTGATGACACGGGCAGCTGAGTTCTGGACCAATTGTAGCTTCTGGAGAGATTTGTTGGGGAGGCCATAAAGAAGGGAGTTGCAGTAGTCAATCCGAGAAGTCACAAGACTGTGAACAAGGATAGCTGTGGAGCGGGGTGTGAGAGAAGGGCGGAGACGGTTAATATTTCAGAGATGGAAATAGGCAGATCGAGTGACGTTGTTGATGTGTGAAGTGAAGGAGAGAGTGGTGTCGAGGATGACACCAAGAGTCTTGACCTGAGGCGAGGGGGATAGCAGGGAGTTGTTAAGGGGGATGAGAAGATTTTCTGATTTTGAAAGAGAGTTTTTGGTACCGACAAGAATGATTTCTGTTTTGTTACTGTTTAGTTGTAGAAAGTTGTTGGAAAACCAGTGATTTAGCTCATTGAGACAGTCGGTGAGGATGGAGGGTGGGTGGGTGGGTGGAGTTTGGTTTTGTTGATAGGTAGAGCTGTGTGTCATCAGCATAACAGTGAAAATGGACACCAAATTTACGGAAGATGTGACCTAGAGGAAGGAGGTAAATGATGAAGAGGAGGGGTCCGAGGACAGAGCCTTGGGGGACACCCGTGGAGATGGGGGAAGACTGGGAACGAAAGGATTTGAGTTGAATGAACTGAGTGCGGTCAGAGAGATATGATTTGAACCAGTCTAACGGAATACCTGAGATGCCAATGGAGGTTAGTCTGTTGAGGAGGATAGAATGACAGATTGTGTCGAAGGCAGAACTTAGATCCAGTAAAATGAGAATAGACAGAAGAGCAGAGTCAGCAGCAAGAAGAAGGTCGTTAGTTATTTTTATTAGAGCTGTTTCGGTGCTATGGTGGGGGCGAAAACCAGATTGAAACTCTTCATAAATGTTATTGTTGGATAGGTGAGAGTGAAGTTGACTAGCAACGGCTTTTTCAAGAACTTTGGAAATAAAGGGCAGATTAGAGATTGGACGAAGATTACTGAAGTTCTAAAAAAGTTAAATCTGGTCCTCTGGACATTCAAAAAAAAATTACTGATTACTGAAGTTGGTAAAGTCAAGACCTGGTTTCTTGATGATGGGGGTGATGGCTGCAGATTTGAAAGCTGTGGGAACAATGCCAGAGGTTAGGGAGGAGTGGATGATGTTAGTGATGATGGGGAGCAGAGACGGGAGACAGGATTTAACAAGAACTGTGGGAAATGGATCGAGCTGACAGGATGAGGACTTAGACTTGCTGATAATGTCAGCAATGTCATCAGCAGATGGGAGGGAGAAGACAGAGAAGGGGAGGGAGGGAGGGGGGAGTTCAACATCGATGCTGGGGGCGGTATTTGGTCCAAGGTGTTTATGAATTGAAAGAATCTTTTCATTGAAATAAGCCATCAGAGAGTTGCAAAATTCTGTGGAAACCATGTGAGAGGGTAATGAGTTAGGAGATGAGACTGAACGGTTAAGGAGAGAGAACAAAGTCTTTGAATTGCCAACATTGGAATTGATGATGTCAGAGAAGTAGCTGGATTTGGCTTGAGAAATACTGTCTTTATACTGGATGACGTGGTTCGCATAGAGTTCCTTGTGAATTGAGAGACCGGATTTCTTATAGAGTCGCTCCAACCTCCGACCTTTGGATTTCAGAGAACGGAGTTCTGGAGTGAACCAGGGTGCAGAGTTGGAGAAGGAGAAAGACCGGGTTTTCAGAGGAGCGACAGAGTTAAGAATGTTGGTGAGGCTGTTATTGTAGAATGTGACAAGGTCAGCTGGGTTAAAAGAATTGAAGGTGAAGATGGTATTATTAATATGAGACAAAATAATGTCATGGTTGATATTCTTAATATTACGGAAGGAAAGAGTGTGTTGAGGTTTCTCTGAAGAAAATTTAAGATTGACACTGAATGAAATCATGAGGTGATCAGTAAATGGAAGTTCATCAGAAGAAAAGTTAAGAGGAGAGAGTCCAGAGCAGCATAATAAGTCCAAAGTGTGGCCCTTTATGTGGGTTGGAAAGTTAATGAACTGCTGGAAGCCACAGCTGTCGAGGCAGGATGTGAAGTCTCTGGTGAGGGGGTTGTTGTCTTCATCCATATGAATGTTGAAGTCTCCAAGCAGAATAATGTTGGGTGAAAGAGCTGAGAGATGGGCGATTAGAGCAGCAAAGTCATTTATAAAAGAGTTGTTGATTTTGGGCGGACGGTAGAAAATGGCAACAATGGTGGGGGTAGGGCCGGAGAGTAGACACACAGTGTGCTCAAAGGAGGGAGAGGGAGGTGTGTGAACCGGCGTGACCTTCCAGTTCTCGCGGTGAATTATCGCGAGACCTCCTCCGCGGCCGGACTCGCGGGATTTGGCGATGTAAACAAACCCCGGTGAGGTAGATTCATTCAGGTGGAAAAAGTCATTTTGTTGTTGCCATGTTTCTGTGTAGTGAACTCGGCCTCCGGTCAAACCTGCCTCTGAAGACCTTCATGGGACAGGAACTGTTATTTCATTGCTTTGAATCCAGAAATACAAATTAGCTCATCCAGAGACTTTCTAATTGTATCCTGAACTAATCAATTGAAAGAACACTCGCTTTTTTATATTATCATTACTATTTTACAATGTCTTGATAATCAAAAGTGTGTTTAGTTCAAACCATTTTAAATGTTGAAGTGAACCACTCATTTTAAATCAACTGTGAAACAGTATTAATGATTTTTAATCCTCATTCAAAGTAGAAATCAAGTTAAATGTCTATGTTACAAAGTAATTATGCATTTTTGATCTTCTGTCTGAAATGAGAAAGGTGTGATGTCGGTCAAAAGTCGGAGACAGTCGCAAACAAGTTTATTGGAACGAACTGTCATGTTTTTAAACCTCTCAGACAGAAACAAGAAAACTGGCACCTGTAAGTCTGTCATTTCTCCAAAACATTTCTCTGTCTGTTCCTAAACATCTCCGCTGTTTTTCTGACTTGTAGTGACCCTCTGGCGTCACTAAAACCACACCCCTGTTGGTTCTTTCAACCAATCAGGACTTCCCAAAAGTGACCGGAAGCAGAACTCTTTAAAAGTCGACACTTCCTAGTTCCAGGGAGAACAGAAGTTCCAAAAGTTCAGAACAGAGAGTTCTGCTGAGAAAGAGACGAGTGTGACTTTACAACTGAAGTCCACGGTGGTCATTTTCTGAAAGATGACACCTGTCTGGAGTGTTGATTCAGGTCATCACGCCAAAGACCTATTCAACCTCTCAGGAGTTCAGCACGTTTGCTGAAATTCCACTTAACTTAATCCTATCCTTCGGGGGAGTTTATTTTGGAAGCTGGGCCAGTCAGCCTCGTGGTCCCAAGTTGATGAGAAGCGGATATAAATCCCTGGAGATAAAAAGACTCAGCCTTGCTGGACGCCAGGAGAAGGCCTCTCTGAAACCCCACCAAGGTAAAGAGTCGACGCTCGGGTACCATCTAGCTGAAATCACCGGGAAACGTGCTATCTGGTTTCAAACAAGATAACTCCCCATCTTTTCTTTATTATCTTAGTTAACTCTAAGTATCCACTTTTCCTTCTTAAACTTTACTCCATCTCTATATTTCTCTGCCAGTAAAGATAAGCTAAAAGCCTGCCGACATTAATTTAAGATCTAAGGATATGTCTGTTGTTTCAAGCTGCAAGTGAGGAATCATGGCCGTATGATTTCTCATTGTAAAGCTCATTAATTAAGCTGTGTTATTGAAATCAATTATGCCAATCAATGTGTAAAATGTGTGATGTGTTTAAATCGTTTTGATAAATAAAAGACCACACTGTTGTTGGTGGGTCAGAAATTTAAACACGTCTTTGTCCACATTTAATCTTCTAGGCACGATATTACTAAGTCCAGAAAAATGAAAGAATCCGTTTAAATTAAGTATAATATTATGTACTTGAATTAGTCCAGATATTATAAAATGTAAGAGAGCACCCCTGAGCTAAATCCATCTCTAGGTACTCTCATTACATCTGTTAGACAAATAAAATCTAGCTTACGGTCGGATATTAGGTCTTGAATAAGCTGACCTTTTCCAGTGAGTGAGCGAACGTTCAGAAGGCCAAACTTTACAGAGGAGGAGTTGGTTGTGTTGGATTTGATATCTTTTATATCTTTTGACAAGCCTTGACATTTCTCTGATGATGTGAAATGATGCATTTTCTACAAGGTGTGTGCGGGTATAATCATACACTAATTACTTCATGTTATATATAATCTCACAAGTGCTAAGGATAATCATACAAGTTCACATTTGATATAATTCTGAGGGAAACAGAGACAGGTAAGACACTTGTTAGTGCAGCAGGAAACGATCCTTCTTTGTTCGTCTGAGCAGAGCAGCTGAGAGATGAGGGCCCAGCAATGTGACACACTGCTCACACGTTGATTAAACATAAATAACGCTAAAACACTAACATTCATATACTTTATACTTAAAACAGATGGAGTATATATGCTTTCACATTAATAATAGTTCAGACACACAGAAAACGTGTTTTAAAGCTTTACACAGACGAGAGCCAGAGTAAGTGTCCTGTGTTCCAAAACAAAGCTCGTAAATCAACCCTTATCAGTGGAAGAATGAGCAAGGCCGTCTGGAGTAACCATGGATAAGATCTGCTCCTGACTGGCTGAACAGGGTGTCACTCAGACCATCAAGAGGTTTTGACACCCAATCACAAGTCTGTCCGAACCCGAAAGGGCGGGACATAAGAAACCTATAAATCTCACACAGACACAAAGTTTTGTTGAACAAACATCGGCTGATTGACCAGGAAGGTTCATTCTGATTTTGTTCCTCAGACTGCACTCTGATTATATGTAATATCTGCATAATTTAACTTTGTCTCAATTAAATCTTTTATACTAAGGTGAAGTGCTACTGAAATTCTGTGCTCGGGTCATTTGAACACCCCAAATCCTGTAGCGACCGGAGCATTAGCCGACCGAGCTAGGCTAGCTAACATGCTATTACTGTTAGCGGCCCGAGTATTGCGGCGTGTAGAATGGTGAGAGTCAGACCAGATGGAGTTTATGGGGTTAGACTTGTCAGCGTGGAGTCTACGGCGGGAGCCACGGTGAATGTATATCCGGCGAGGATGGAAGGCAATGTCCTGAAGAGGGAGCACAGGAGGCACGGCTGGTAGGAAACAAAGGCGAAGGAGCTCGACCGCTGAGTAATGGAGAAGACCAGACGCCGGGTGGTGGTGGATGAGCAGCTGGAGAGTCCAAACCAGAGCAGGCAGCAGGTAAATCCTAATGAACCGCATGGTTGATATTGAGACGGATCAGAGACTTGGTGTAGGGAAAAGGCAGGAAGGACTGAATAAAACAGAAAAAAGCAAAAAAGCATGACGAGCAGCGGCAACCAAGATGCGCCAGCATTCGCTCACCGGAAGGAGCCGATATATACCTCTCTCTCTTTATACCTCTCTCTCTCCTCTTTTCCTATCTCCTTCTTTACCTTTTAACCAGACCTGGGCATTGTACGGCCCCAGGGCCACATGCGGCCCTTTGGTTGACTCTGACCGGCCCCCGTAAGGGGAATTACAAAATACATATGTAAACAAATGAAGTTAACCAAATCCAGATATAGATCCTCTCTCACTGATGATGTCAGCTTTGCTTCACATCTCCACCTCAGACCTTCAACCTGACTTGAACATTTCCGTTAAAGCCCAACAGAGACTAAACTTCTCTCACTAAACAAGAAAAAAGAACTGATAAACACCAAATGAGATGTTTAGACTACAAATGTAGGCATGTAAAGAACCGGGACTCGAAATCACAGTTCAGTGACGATCACTATTATATGATGTTTCATAATATTTGGAGTACAAAGACAATATTGTGATATATTTAGAAAGCTAAGAACTTTTTCCAGCAGTATATCAAACTCAAAATGAGTTTTAGGGTGATTGTGACTGAAAATGATCACTAATATAACATCACAAATGGTAAAAATGTTAACAGTTTACCATTGTACTGGGAAATTTAATTGAATAAATGACATTTTTTGTAAGGAAACCTCACTTTTTCGTTGCTTAATCATAACAAATACTCTTACCAGCTTGTTAAAACAGTGCTATGTACTGCTTTTAATAATGAAATACTAATATTATGCAGTATTGAGTTAAGTTGAAATCAGGTCTCTCTTGTAAATGAGTCCTCGAGGCTCAATGGGATTTACCTGTCTAAATAAAGGTTGAATGAAAAAGTCATTTGTGCCAGCCCTCCACAATATTTGTTGTTTTTCATGTGGCCCCATGGAAAAAATAATTGCCCACCCCTGCTTTTAACCCTTCTCCCAATTGTCTGCTTTGTTTTCTTCTTTGTTTTTCATCCACATGTCCATTACATCTGAAACAAGCCCAAAGCAAATTCTAATAATATTTAATTTATATATCATGTGGAGCAATAAGGCCAGCCATAATGCTCTGCTTGTGAAAGTAAATCTGTTGGGCATCACTTTGACACTCGGACAATAATTGGCTTCCAATAATTGGAAGGAGGTTAAGGAGCATTAAGTGTAGAACCACTAGACTGAGGAACAGCTTCTACCCTGAGGCTGTTAGACTCATGAATCTCTAACTATCACTGCGAAAAACCTTATCATGTTGCTGCTGATCTGTTTCATGTTGCTGCTGATCTGTTTCAATGTTGATGTGTTTATGCGTGCACATCTGCTCACAGACTCATGTTCATGTTTGTGCTGATGTTCAATGTTTTATGTTACAAGTGCTTAGTGTATATTTAGTTGAAGTTTTTCTTAGTTCATATCTTAGATGTTATTACTGTTTTTCTTATACATTTTATTGTTGGATGTAACTGGAATCTTGTGTACATAATTTCGCTCCACCACATGTACCACATGAGGTGCAAATGACAATAAAGAAACTCTGACTCTGACTCTGATAATTCCAAGTGTCACAATGCCGGACAGGACATGGGAAAAGAAAAAAAAGAAAACACCTGTACCATATAAACCACACCTGGACCATAGAAACCACATCAGGACCGTAGAAACTAAATGAGGACCATAGAAACTACACCTGGAGCATAGAAACTACATCTGTGCAGTAGAAACTACTTATGGACTATAGAAACCACACCTGGACCATACAAACTACACCTGGACCATACAAACTTTATTTCGACCATAGAAACCACATCTGGATCATAGAAACTATATATGTACCATAGAAACTACATCTGGACTATATAAACCACACCTGGACCATATAAACTACACCTGCACCATACAAACATCATCTGGAACATAAAACTATACCTGGACTGTAGGAACTATACATGAACCATAGAAACTACAACTGGACCATAGAAAATACATCTGGACAATAGAAACAACATCTGGACCACAGAAACTACGCACGGGCCATAGGAACTACACCTGGACCATATCAATCACACCTGGACTGTAGAAACCACATCAGGACCATGGAAACTACATCAGGGCCCCAGAAACTACATCTGGACCATAGAACCTACACCTGGACTGTAGAACCCACCCATGGATCGTATAAACAACAACTGGACCATAGAAACTACACCTAGACCTTAGAAACCACACCTGGACCATAAAACTACATCTCAACCATAGAAACCACATCTGGACCATAGAAACTACTTCTGGACCATAGAAACTATGCTTGGACTTTAGAAACTACACCTGGACCATGGAAACCACACCTTGGTTGTAGAAACTACAACTGGATTATAGAAATTAAATCTGGACCATAGACACTACACCTAGACCATAGAAACCACACCTTGATCATAGAAACCAAACCTGGACCATAGAAACCATACATGGACCATATAAAATACATCTGGACCATTGCCGTTGCCGCTTCAACGCACCCACAGCTGAGACTGTATCACCGCTGAGAGACTGCATGCATCGGATCCATAACCCTTGATCACCCTAACCTTTAACTTAGGGTGCATTCACACCAGCCCTGTTTAGTCTGCTTTAATCAAACTCTAGCTCGTTTTCCTTTGAAGTCCGGTTTGTTTGAGGAGGTGTGAACGCGCCACAGAACTCCGTCACGGAACAAAAGGCAAACTCTGGCCCGGGCTAAAACCTAGGTCTCGGTCCAGTAGAAGAAAACTCCAGCGCGGTTCGAGTACAGTGTGAATGCAAGCAGACCGGGCCCTGCTCCACAAGCAAGAAGTGGAGTACAGCGCAGGGCAAACAAACACGCCCTTCTCTTACCTTATATGGAGCCGTCAGCTGCCTTGTGTGAAAAACAATATTCTCCATGGTCTTCTGCCTCATCTTCTGCTCATGCTGAGTCCATTTTCGAAAAATGACAAAATATAACTCCTAAAACTGCTAAAACTTGATGCCACTCCATTTTTGTTTTTATTTGAAGAAGAAGAAAAAGAAGAAAATTTTATGAATATTGGTCCCCAACCGAACCGAGTCTACCGGACTATCAGGTGTGAAAACAACCTTATTCCACTGTGGCCTTCATCTTTCAGGACTTCTGGTTTTTACCAGTGTATTGAGATCTGCTAGCTCTTACTAGCCTTAGCTTAGCATGGCTTAGGGTTTAATCACATGCATTGTATGCTAGATGTTTAGCTATAACACTACTTCATTTGAAGATGATTGTACATGTTTCAAATGTTTTGCTGTGTTGATTCTGGAGGAGAGGCTGTCTGATCTGGAAACTTGACTGTGCTTTTGAAAAACCATTAACTAGCCAGGCACCCATAGGCTGTACAGAGCTGCTAATGCTCTCCCTGAGAACTCACCACTGCAAAAATATGCAATGGTTTGGCCCCAATTACAAATAAAGGGGGCCCAGTTGGTGAGGGTACCTCCTGTAAATTCTGTTGGTGAGGGTACCTCCTGTAAATTCTGATGTTGCATCTCTACAGGTGGTTCTCCCTCGAACTCCGAGTCCGAAAGTGCTATCTCAGTTGCATAATGCTCCTACATCCATCTAGGGGTCCAGAAATTACAGGGTAAAATAAAACATTGTTGTTTTTTTGTTATTGTTTTTTTGGCTTGGCTGGTTTTTTGATGTCCAGCAGTGGTGTAGAGAATGTACAGGTTGTGCTTCTCGAAAAACTCAAGATCAGACTCCTTGTGCTCCCCTCCAAACATCTGTGGCCTTAATGCCATATGAGAGAGTAGCACTGGATATTTTGGACCCATTACCTGAGACGGAAAGGAAAAATAAGTACATTCTGATTCCATCCATCCATTCTCTTCAGCTTATCCGGGGTCGGGTCACGGGGGGTAGCAGCCTAAGTGGGGAGGCCCAATCTTCCCTCTCCCCAGCCACTTGGGCCAGCTCCTCCGGGGGAATCCCAGGCGTTCCCAGGCCAGCCAAAAAACATAGTCCCTCCAGCGTGTCCTGGGTCTTCCTCTGGGTCTCCTCCCGGTGGGACATGCCCAGAATACCTCACCAGGGAGGCGTCCAGGAGGCATCCTAACCAGATGCCCGAGCCACCTCAACTGGCTCCTCTTGATGTGGATCTACTCTGCAGCCACAGCTCTAATAAGCCGCCTTGACAATAGAGGTGCGGAACATGGCCCACTTGGACTCAATGTCCCCCGCCTCTCCCAGAATGTATTCAAAGCTCTCCCTGAGATGGGAGTTAAAGCTCCATCTCACGGGAGACTCTGCCATACTTTCCCAGCAGACCTTAACACTACGTTTGGGTCTGCCAGGTCTGACTGGCATTCTCCCCCACCATCTGAGTCAACTTTGGGGGCGGCTGTGGCTGAGTGATTAGAGCAGTCGTCCTCCAATGCAAGAGTTGGGGGTGTGAATCCACCAGCAGTCACATGTCGAAGTGTCTCAGGGCAAGACACTGAACCCCTCGATGCCTCCGATGTGTGTCCCAACGGTGTATGAATGTGATCTCAAAGCACTGATTAGTCTCTTTAGAATGATTTGTTCAATTAGCTTTGTAGAGATGTAGTAGAGTGTTGTGTGAATGGGTAAATGAGGGCACAGATTGTGGTGTAAAGCACTTTGAGTATCTCAGTAAGATAGAAAGGTGCTTTATATGTACAGTTCATTTACCATTTCCAAATAAGTACAGTCCATTTACCATAACTCACCACCAGGTAGTGGTCAGTGGACAGCTCCACCCCCTCTTCACTTGAGTGTCCAAGACATGTGGCCGCAGATCAGATGAGATGACAACAAAGTTGATAATTGAATCGTGGCCTAGGGTGTCCCTAGTGCCAAGAGCACATATGGACACCATTATGCTTGAACATGGTGTTCATTTTGGACAATCCATGACGAGCACAGAAGTCCAATAACAGAATGCCACTCGGGTTCAGATCAGGGGGGCCGTTCCTCCCAACCACAACCCTCCAGGTCTCACCTCACACCTCTCAACCTCACACACCAGCTCAGGCTCCTTCCCCACCAGAGAGGTGACATTCCACGTCCCAATAGCCAGCTTCTGTAGCTGAAGACCGCCAGGGTCCCCGCCCTCGGCCACCACCCATCCCAAATTGCACCCGACCCCTTTGGCCCCTCCCACAGGTGGTGAGCCCATGGGAAGGGGGACCCACGTCTCCTCTTTGAGCTGTGCCCAGTCGGGCTCCATGGGTAAAAGCCTGGCCATCAGGTACTCACCAGCATGTCCAACCTCCAGGCCCGGCTCCAGAATGGGGTCCAGGTGACCCACGTCAGGGTGAGGGAACATTGTTCCATGCTTAGCACAGCATGTCAAGTCCAAGACTCAACAACAACACAAGTTTAACTTACTAATAACTCGTCAACACCATCACTATTCCAATAACAACACATTCAGTGTAGGACAACACTCCAGTAGTCAATTACATGCCAGGGAGACAGAAAAGTGGGTGAAGAATTTATCTGACAGACAGCTCACCCAGCCGGAGACAGAGATTCTTGCCAGGAGAATGAACTTTGCGGTTGCACCAAGTAGAATTCCTCTGGTGGAGATGATCACAGCCACAGAATCAGCCATCCGCAACAACAAAATGAAAGAGGGTGAAGCAGAAGAGCTCAGAATCAAAGTTTCATCCTGCCTCAGCAATGCCAAACCACCACCTTCCAACATCAGTAGAGAGGAGAGGGATGCACTCACCACTCTTAGCAAGGACAAAAACATCATCATTCTCCCAGCAGACAAAGGAAAGTGCACAGTGATTTTGAACCAGAAAGACTATCATGAGAAAGTTATGACACTCCTTAGTGACTTAACCACTTATGAACCTCTGAAAGAGATCCAGGAAGTGGTTACAAGAAGAAGTTGAAATATTGCCTGAAAAATTTGGAGCAGGACAAGGCTATTGACCGTATTCTGTACCACAGACTGTACCCAGGGGAGGCCACACCTAGTCTGTATGGTTTACTTAAAATCTATAAACAAGGTGTACCTTTAAGACCTATTGTTAGCATGATTAACTCTGTCACTTACAATGTTTCCAAATATCTGGCGTCTGTACTCATCACTTTAGTTGGCAGCTCAGAACACCACATACAGAACACCATGGACTTTGTGGATAAGGTGAGGGATGTCATCATGGAGAATGATGAAACAATGGTCTCTTTTGATGTCACATCACTCTTTACGTGCATTCCTGTTGATGATGCAGTAGAGGTGGTCAGTTTAAGATTAAAATCAGACACCACTCTGAGCAGCAGGACCACGCTTTCCACAGAACAACTGTGTCAACTCTTGAAACTGTGCCTGCAGTCAACCTACTTCACATATGGGGAGCAATATTATAGGCAGAAACATGGGTGTGCTATGGGGTCTCCAGTTTCTCCTATTGTTATCAACCTGTACATGGAGGAGGTAGAAAAGAGAGCCTTAACGTCCTTTTCAGGGACACCACCAAGTCATTGGTTCAGGTATGTTGACGACACCTGGGTTAAAATTAAATCTCAGGAAGTCCAACATTTTACGGACCACATCAACTCTGTGGATAAATACATCAAGTTCACACGAGAAGATGCATTCCTGTTTGAGGTGCAGTGATGTTTAAGGGCCCGGAGATCACAAGCATCCAGTAGAGTTTTACGGCCTTGACCCTTACGCACAGCGATTGTTCCAGGTTCTCTGAATCTTTTGATGATGTTATGCATGGTTGATGATGATAACTTAAAAGTATTTGCTATTTTACGCTGGGTAACACCATTCTGGTATTGCTGCACTATCTTTCTGCGCAACAATGGTGGAATTGGTGATCCTCTTACCATCTTGGCTTCTGAGAGACACTTACACTCTGAGAAGCTCTTTTTATACCCAATCATGTTGTCAATTGACCTAATTAGTGTTAATTGGTCTTCCAGCTGTTCGTTATATGCTCAATTTCCTTTTTCCAGCCACTTATTGCTACTTGTCCCAACTTTTTGGGGATTTGTTGACACTGTGAAATTTTGAATCAACATATTTTTCCTTTAAAATGTTACATTTACTCAGATTAAACTTTTGATCTGTCATCTATGTTATATTATGAATAAAATATTGACATTTACCATCTCCACCATCTCATTGCATTCAGTTTTTATTCACAATTTGTTTAGTGTCCCAACTTTTTTGGAATCCGGTTTGTACATTCAGAGACTGAAAATAAGACCATTTTGATTACATTTATGCTTAAATTCATTATCTTTGTTTTGGCAAAAGGACAGATGAACAATTCTATTTTTTTATTTTCATTTAAACAAGAATATGAGAAACGGTATGTGTAAAAGATGTGAAGTAATCTGTTTTATATATTTTTTTATTATAATTTAACTGCTATATTGGATTTGGTTTAAAGACGAAACTTGTTCCTTCTAGTTATGTAAATTCTTTGAATTGTAAATAGATTCCCGCTGCACCTGCCTGAATGAAAGCAATGTGTTAAGAATATCTTTCACTCTTATTCTCCTCTTTCAGGCTGCTACATTTTGGAGGTCCCACCGAGATGAATGAGTTGTGGATGAGCTATCAGCAATAGACATCCTTGTCATCATTCATCAATCATCTCAACACCGTTTCTGTCAATGTGGATGGTCAAATGTGGTGGTCCGGCATCTGCACAGAGGGATCTGCACATCATCTGAGGTCATCCGCTGGAGCCAGGAAAACTGCATCATCTACTCTATTAAGAAAGGGTCGAGTGTCATAATATTGTCCACATGTCAGACACTGAAATGGATTTGTCAGAGCAGGAAAAGTTGAAATTAGAAGTGGGTCGTGCACTGTACACACTGACTAAGGATGCTTTGATAGATGCTTGAGATTTTTCAACAACTGCTGGACTGAAATTTGAAAATATATCTGGGAAAAGTCGTTTTTCTCTTATTCTACTCATCCAACAATATCTTGAAAGAGAAGAAGTAAGTGAACTTGAGGATCAGGGCATGGTTGAACTATTGACTTTGAAAGACAAGATTGTGGAATTACAACAGCCTTCAGAAAATATTACAGCAAAACAAACAACATTAACCAAACAGACGAGTTTTGTACAAGAGGCAACTGTTCAGCAATCACAGCAAGAACGATTAATGAAAGAAATTGCAAAATTACAGCTTGCACTGGAGCTATCATTAAAAGAGAAACAAAACAACAGCAATGAAGCACAAAAATCCATCTTTGATGATTAAGCTTATGCACAACAGGGCACCCAGCCCACCTTTCACTGCAGTGGGGCAAAGAATTCAAAACTGCAGGCCAAATTGGGGAATCAGGACAAAGAGACAAGTTTACGTTCTATTTCGTATAGGCTTCGCCCTTAAGAGCTGTCGCTGGTGGGTTTATCCCGTCATGCAAAGTATCGCACTGAAAAAATTAGTCCACACCCACCTGTTGTGTGGGCCCCACCCGGTCCGTATAAATTACATTGAGTGGGTAATCAGCTCCCATTCCCATTTTTCTTCAGCAAGCTAATAGCACTGTCATAAGAAACAAGAAGGAGAGTTGTCCAACTTGACCGGCACAACCTTTGTTGGGGCTGCCTGGGTTCCTGCCGCACCAGCCTCCTGCCGTCCTGGTGAGTTCTCCTCCCTGAGGAGAAGCACACAAGCAGCCTTGTTTCAAGGTAAGCACCGAGGAATATTTTTCAGTGGCAGGTCGCTATCCGCTGGACGACGCCATCGACCCTTTTTTCCTTTTAACGCCGACTCTCGGAGCGAATTGGATGGTTCCTCCGGGACAGGTAACGTCAGCAGCAGCCCCCGCTGCTCACTCCCTCCTGGAGAGCGTAGTATCGGAACGAGGGGGGCTGAGCGGATGCTCAAACCCCCCCGAGCCTTTTCGTATCGGCGACCACACCGCTCCCAGCTGTCGGTGCCCTCCTCTCGGAGCTGCCCGGGATAGTCCAGGAGGCGGCTGACATGAAGGGACTTTTTTCCATCCCTCTCCTTCCCCCGCCCAGATCGGATGATCTAGCGGGAAGGTTTTTGACTCCACCCCGGCTCGCCGTTCTGGCCTCGTTTCCCAGCAGTGAGGTCCTACTGGAACGAGGCTGCAGCCGGACCTGGTAGACTGAGAGCGCCGATTTCCACATTCGTGCCCATCACCAGAGTGGAGGGGTTTTACTGAGTGGAAATTCCCTCGGTGCCCCCCTGGAGCCAAGCCTGGCGGAGGCTTTCGGAGCAAGATGTCCAGGTTGGACCAGCGTCCTGCGCCTCCGGGGAAGCATGACCAGACGGTGACGTTGCTCTCCAACCGAGCTCACCAGTATGCGTTCCAGGCGACTGCAGCGAACAATAACGTTGCACCACTGACGTACAGCATCTCAGAGGCCGAAGGGACAGACCTGCCTCAGGAGATTAAGAGCTCCCTCTGCAGGGCGTCTGACGTCACCCTCAACCTGTGCGCCTTGTCTGCTGTCTGCCTGTCTCGCATCGCAGCCTGGATGATAATGGTTCAGAGGTCCACCTGGCTTGTCACTCCACCTCCCTGTCGGAGGTGGAGTGACAAGTGACAGATGCACTTGCGAGAAGTCCCCATCATGACGGATGCGCTGTTCGGAGCCAATTTTCAAGGACATGCTCAAGAAAATCGAAGAAGCCGGAGGAGGTGTCGGAGACTGTGCGCCATCTGAGCAAGCCGCACCCCTCCTCTCGCCCCCCCGCCCGCTGGAGAGAGTGCCGTGGCCGAGACAGCAGAGACATGCCACAGCTGCGTCTTCTCGCTCCGCTCCGCCACCAGCCCCTCCCATCAGAGTACAGCCCTCCTCATCCCGACAAGCCCCAGGGCTCACGGGGGAGAAGATTCAAAAATGATTCATTGCAGAGTATGTGTGTGTGCATAATGATTGTTTGAGTTTTGGGATAAAACGTAAACATCATTCAGGAATTAAAGTGTCTGATTTCAGCCTGACTGTCAGTTCGTATGATCTCACAGTGGCTTTTCCTCACACATCCTCCACATAAAGTGAGCCGGTGTCTTCCAAACAGGTTTTTCAAAATCACCGCAGCTCGAGAAAATGCACAAAATGCGCGCGTGAGTGACACAGCAGCCAAAGTGAATGTTTTCAGCAGACCGAGTCCAGTGGGAAGCCTCGCTCTCAGCCCAAGCTGTGCGCTGCCTCCTCAGTGCACGCCAGCTCATATCAGCACGGATGTGAGCCCGCAGCCTGAGCGCGGCACAGAAGCACTGCGCCCCCGTGGCATCAACAGCCCTCATCTACACGGTTCTGCATGCCCAGGGGCGCGTGCTCCTCCCCTCAGCGCATGCCAGCCCACATCAGCACAGATGTGAGCACTCAGCCTGAGCGTGGCGCCCTTGCGGCAGCTCTCACCTACACGGCTCCGCGTGCTCAGGGGTGCGCGCGCGCCTTCCCTCAGCGCACGCCAGCTCACATCAGCACGGATGTGAGCCCGCAGCCTGAGCGTGGCACACATGATGGCAGTGATTGGCGTCTGTAAATAACTTGACGCAGCATAAATGCGTGCCCGCTTCCCGAACGTTATGCGGAGTGGCAGCAAGCGTGTGCTCTAGATAGATGGATAAACCGTTTTATCAGCAGGGGATACATGCTGCAGTTTACAGCTCAAACCCCCGTTTGGAGGAACTTAGAGACGTTTCTGTCATCTCCAGAACAGATCTCGTTCCTCCACGCAGAAGTTCAGGAAATCCTGATAAAAAATGTAATTTCCAGGGTTCAAGAAGGAGAGGAAAACACAGGGTTCTACTCTCGTCATTTCCTGGTCTCAAAATGAACTGGAGGGATGAGACCCATCTTAGATTTGTCAATTTTCAACTGTGAGACAACATTCCATTCAAAATGCGTCGAGTCGGCTCTGCAGCCGTTACACAGAGCAGAGAGGAGAATCCTGTTTTATCTGGATGATCTGTTGCTGTTGTAGTGAACTTAACCTGATGTCAAAACTAAGTCTAAGGTCAAAACCCTTGACCTTAAGAACCTTGTGGGACAGAAACTGTCATTTCATTGATCTGAATCCAGAAATACAGGTTCACCCATCCTGAGACTTTCTTTCTTGAAAATCAAGTGAAAGAACACTCTCTTTTTATTATCATTACTATTTTACAAATGTTGATAATCAAAGTGTCTTAGTTCAAACCATTTTAGATGTTGCAGTGAACTAATCAATTTTATTAACTGTGAAACAGTGTAATGATTTTTTAATCCTCATGCAAAGTTAGAATTCATGTTAAGGCCTGTTACAGAGTTTTTATGCATTTTCTGATTTCTGTCTTTGAATGAGCAAGTGTGCGTTTTCCAAGGTCAGGAGTCGAAGCAGACATGTGTTGGAACAACTGTCTTGTTTACATCCTCTCAGACGTCAACAGAGAAGTTGGCACCTGTTCTCCAAACTCGCCAAAACAAAACTTTCCCTGTCTCTGAGAACAGTTTTAATCTGTTCCATAACAATTCTTGCTGTTTTCTGACTTCTAGTAACCTCTTACGTCACAAACCACACCCCTGTCTGGTTAATATTGACCAATCAGGGGCGCTCAAATATACCGGAAATAGAGCTCTTTAAAATGCCGGTACTTCCTAGTTCTCTCAGTTCAGTTCTGCGCGGAGAAGTTCTGAGATGTTCGCAGTTCTGTGAAGTCGTTTGGGAGAACAGAAGTCCAGTCATGATAAGGCTCTTCCGAGTTGGATTATAACATCTTCCACCTCTGAGTGGAACTTCTGAAGAACCCCACTCATGTGGAGTCCACCCGGTGAGGTGAACTGTTGTTGACGAAGCCCCGTCACCACTTCGGACGAGTCACAGCCATCCTATGGAGACGCTGGACAGGTAGCGTAACTGGACTTCGTTTCTTCTGATTCATCTTCAGAGAGGTAAATGAGTCTAGTCTCCTACTTAGCGTACCGAGGAAAAGTTGGGTTGGATGGAGGGTGTCGTCCTGTCAACACTTTTCACTCATACACACCACATTCTCCCTCATCCATACTTCACTCCCTTTAAACTTCATTTCCATCTTTAAATTCTTCTCTCAAGTAGAAATCCTTCCAGATAATTTAGAAATGTCTGTGTAAAGTGCTCATCCACCGCCGTGTGGATAATTGATCATAATTGTACAGTTTTCATTGATGTCTGCTGTTCTGCTGAAGAGTGGAAACAATCGCCGCATTGTTTCTCACTACCTGTAAAGCGATTGATTATGTTGTTATTTTCATATTTGCCAAATTAATGTAAATGTTTGATGTTAAACTTTGATTCTGTAAAATAAATGACCACATTCATTTTGATGGGTCAAAGATAAATAACGTCTCACGTTACATTTCATTAAATTCAATGCACGTTTTATTCAGTCCAGAAAAATGAAGAATCCGTTTTAATTGATGAATATATATTTTTTTTCATTTAGCCTTTATTTATCCAGGTTAGTCTCATTGAGCCACGAGAACTCATTTTCAAGAGAGACCTGTTTAGGGAGCACATGGTGGGGGTTAAGGGCCTTGCTCATGGGCCCAGAGTGGGGCGAATGAGGGTGGGGGCAAGTGTGGGTGTTTCACCTACCCCACCCACAATTTTGATGTTGTCGGGGCCGGGGCGTGAACCAGCGATCTTCGGATCACAAGCCCACCTCTCTAACCTCTGCGCCACCACTCCCCCTATCTCAGCATCTGTTCATCTACACTGCTGACTCATTTTTCCAGACAGGTGGCAGCAGTGCAACTCACATGAAATCGGCAGAGTGATAACAACTGTTTCCGTCATGAAGTTATTAAGGACATGTCGTCTGCTCACACTGTGCGACGCCTCCAGAGGTGGTTCGCTCGTTTGCGTGTGGATCCGGTGAGGTAGAAGAGACGGTTCATTGCTGTGCTCCCCTCCATGAGAATCGACCTGAGACAATGGGAAACCCTCTTTTTCTGTCGGAGGGAGGTCCCGTCAGCAGACCTAAGTCACACATGTCAGTCTTCACAAACGCGTCCCTGTCAGGTTGGGAAGGCACATTCATTCAACCTTTATTTAGACAGGTAAATCCCATTGAGCCTTGAGGACTCATTTACAAGAGAGACCTGATTACACATGACATGCATGTCTCGAGCTGTGGGGGCGCTATGGCCACCCCACACAGCAGCTCATATAAATGTTTTTGGAGTGTCGCACGGTTTTGAATATGATTCAACACTTTGCCTCTGTGCTGCGGAATCAATATGTGTTGATTCACACAGACAAGGTGACTGTTGCATACATAAACCGGCAGGGGGATGCGTGCTCAGCCCAAATGTTACACATTGTGAGACAGCTGCCGTGTTGGGCACACCAAAATCTGCTCTCCATCAGAGCAGTGTACATCCCCATTGTTCTGAACAGGGGAGTGGATGTGATGTCCAGGGGCGGTCCGTGTCACGGGGACTGGACCCTCCATCCAGAGCTGATGGCTCAGATGTGGCAGAAATTTGGCAAGCGGCCGTGGACCTGTTTGTAACAAGAGAGAACTCTCAGTGTCAACTATGGTTCTCACTGAACCCGCGAGACGAACCACCGCTAGGGGTGGACGCGTTTGCTCACAGCCCGTGACCCAAAATGCTTCTTTACACATTTCTCCCACTCCCTCTGATATCACGGTTTCTGAACCAAGTTAGGAAGGAGGGACTGACAGATCTCCTGGTGGCTCCCAAGCGTATGAATGCCCCATGGTTCCCAGTTCTACGACACCTGTTATCGGGGCGCCCGTGGAAACTGCCGTGGAGGGAGGATGCTTTCCTCCAGGCGGGAGGAGCGATCAGGAGCTACCCAGAAGTAGGCCAGCACCTTTGGGTCTGGCTACTGAGCGGATCTGCTTAGAGAGGATGTGTCTCTCTCAAGATACAGTGCGTACGATCCAGGATTCATGTGCTGCCTCTACCACAGCGCTGTACACATCAAAGTGGACAGCTTTTTAGCGCTGGTGTATGGAGAAAGGTGTAGAGGCCACCTCATGTCCACTAGGTGGCGTGCTGTCCTTTCTGCAGCAGCTAATGGACAGAAATCTGGCGTTCAGCACGATTAAAACGTACGCTGCAGCCATCTCTTCTTGTCACGAAGGTTTCGGGGACAGAACAGCTTTTAATCATCCGCTGATGAAGCGTTTTTTTAAAAGGTGTACAGAGATGCAGGCCTGTTTCACGCCCACTTGCCCCGCAGTGGGATTTAACACTGGTTCTGCGAGCCCTGATCAAAGCTCCATTCGAGCCAGTAGATCAGGTTCCGATTAAATTCTTGTCTCTTAAAACAGCCCTGCTGTTGGCTTTATCATCCACTAAGAGGGTGAGTGATTTATCTGCCCTCTCTGTCACTCCGTCATGTCTCAGAATTCAGGCTGATCGCAGCTCAGCTGATTTGAGGCCTAATCCAGCTTTTATGCCTAAAAACATCACGAGCTCTTTTAAATCAAGAGTGATATCGTTGGAGGGATTTTTCCCTCCTCTCCACAATCAGAAGAAGAAGCATCTTTCCATCTTCTCTGCCCTGTACGTGCATTGACATGTTACTAACACGCACGGCCGCACTGCGTCAGACTCAATATTTGTTTGTGCACTATATCTGCAGGTCGCCCATTATCCAACCAGCGCCTGTCCCACTGTCTGTGTGAGGCCATTTCTGAAGCCCACAGAGCATCAGATTTAGAGCCTCCTGACAACCTCAGGGTGCACTCGACCAGAGGTATTGCATCTTCGACTGCTTTGCATAATGGTATGTCAATGCAGGATATTTGCACTGTGGCCGCATGGTCAACACCCTGTTCATTTATTCACTTTTATTTACGTGATATGACGGCTCGTTCCATGACACATTCTGTCCTTAGTGCCTTAACAGAATGAATATTGTTGTTTCATGGAATCTTGTTTAAACTCACATCTGACTGCATGCATTTACAGTGTGAGATGTTATCAATCACAGGTTATGACTGTTGTTCTTGTTCTATGTTTATTAATCAGTTCATGACTACTGTCATCAATCATCAATCAGTTCATTTGATTAATAATCAGTTCATTTATTATTAATAAGTCCATATTGAAGAGCTGTGGATCTGCTCTGTTCACGGCTTTTTCAGTCTCTCCTCTTTTCTATTAAAAACCTTTCCAGGGCGTTCATGCATTCGGAACGCGTAAATTACGCAATGCATATTTACGCACATGGAGAGCTGAGTGACAAGATGTTTTTTGGCAAGCGGGCGCTTCTTATGGTGTTCAAATGGACCCAGTGAGGCAGAGACTACATCTGCTTCGCCCTTAACCCACCAGCGACAGCTCTTAAAGGGCGAAGCCTATATGAAATAGAATGTTGGTTACGTACTGTAACCCCAGATTCTATGAGTATAGGAGTAGCTCTTTCAGCGTCGGGCTTCACTGGCTCCTAAATGGCTGAAGAAAAAGCTATTTGGGAGCCGATTACCCGTTCTTAACTTAATTTATACGGACCGGGTGGGGCCCACACAACAGGTGGGTGTGGACTAAGTTTTTTCAGTGCTATGCTTTGCATGACGGGATAAACCCACCAGTGACCGCTCTTAAAGGGCTACGCCTATACTCATAGAATCTGGGGTTACAGTACGTAACCAACGTTTTCCACCTTGGCACATCAGATTGAACAAGGCATCAGCAAAGGCTTCCCTGAAATAGAAATAATTGATGCAGTATTAAGAGCAATTTCACCTGGACTACAACTACGTAGCTACCTGGAAGGCAAAACAAACCTCACTTTGCCAAGCTTGAGAAGAATTCTCAGGTCTGATTACTAGGAAAAGGAGCAACAGAACTTTATAAATATCCTGATGCATGCTCAATAATCCAGGTAGAAAAATCCAAAAAAGTTCAATCTGGTCCTCTGGACATTCAAAAAAACAACAAAGCAACAGCACTCAGCCCTCTGTGAATAGTAAACAGCCATCAGTGTGCTAATGATCCATTGTTAGGCTGATGGTCCTTCTTGAGCATGTGATCAGCTGGTTTTGGTTGTCAGCAGCAAACTGGTTGATCCACTCTGAGATGGTGCTATTTAAGAGACTGAGCTGAAAACAGCTCCTCAGACTGAGGAAGTCTCTTGGATGAGAGACGAAACGTTTCTACATTTTTTGTTGTTTTGCTTTGTTGTTTTTTTTGAATGTCCAGAGGACCAGATTGAACTTTTTTGGAGAACTTTATAAACTGTTCACTTCAGAGGTCCAAAGCAATAAAGAAACCCCACAAAACTTCCTTATTCGTGCACTTGATTTGAGACAGAAAATACTTTTTGCTTCACAAGAAGATGAAACTGGGCTAAGGTATGATCCTGCACTGGTACAAAGCATGTTCCTCCACACTGTTCTGACAGGACTGCAAAATGATAGCATAAGAAGTGACCTGCAGCCTTACCTGCAGCAAACAAATGTAAGTGATGAACTGCTACTTGAAAAACTCAATGTACTTCGTGCAAATGAAACGGAGAGGCAAAACAAAATGAAATTACTCTCGCAGCAAAGATCAGCCACTGTTCACATAGTCCAATCTGACAATAAATCTGCAGACAAAAAGGCTGAAATACAGATTCAGGAACTTCCCTGCAAAAATCAGCCTGATGTACTTAATGGGCTGAAGGAAATGCGCTCGGGTATGGCTGCACTGAGGAACATAGGAGCTGAAGTTGCACAAATAAGGGAGTCAATTCAGAGACCAAATCTACCACTACCACAATATCTTCCCCCTCCTGCAACACAGGAACGCATCCCGCCTCAATCCCAGGTTTTACTTCAAAGTCCTGGGGCAATTTGAGGACAAGAGTGGAGAAACAATACTGCACTTAATCAGCAAAGATTTCCATTCCAGCACCCATACCCACCTGTGAATCGTGCGCACCCAAGAAAATGTTTTGCGTGCCAACAAAATGGATGCGAGTACTGCAATCACTGCTACCGCTGCGGTAGTACTGAGCACTTTATCGCAGGCTGCAGAATCAGAGTTGGACATGAAAAAGGTGTTCTTTTTAATGGAAGAGGGTTACCCCCGCGGGACAGGAAGTAACCTGCGACACTGGTTCGTCCCATCAGCATTGCTCTTTTTGTGGAGTCCTTGGAACAGAGCACAGACAATATATGTGCAATGTGCAAAAAAGATAACTACAGGTCCTTCTCAAAAAATTTGCATATTGTGATAAAGGTCATTATTTTCCATAATGTAATGATAAAAATGAAACTTTCATATATTTCAGATTCATTGCACACCAACTGAAATATTTCAGGTCTTTAATTATTTTAATACTGATGATTATGGCATACAGCTCATGAAAACCCAAAATGCCTGTCCCAAAAAATTAGCATATCATGAAAAGGTTCTCTAAACAAGCTATTATCCTAACCATCTGAATCAACGACGTAACTCTAAACACCTGCAAAACATGCCCGAGGCTTTTAAAAACTCCCAGCCTTGTTCATTACTCAAAACCGCAATCATGGGTAAGACTGCCGACCTGACTGCTGTCCAGAAGGCCATCATTGACACCCTCAAGCAAGAGGGTAAGACACAGAAAGAAATTGCTGAACGAATAGGCTGTTCCCAGAGTGCTGTATCATGGCACCTCAGTGGGAAGTCTGTGGGAAGGGAAAAGTGTGGCAGAAAATGCTGCACAACGAGAAGAGGTGACCGGACCCTGAGGAGGATTGTGGAGAAGGGCCGATTCCAGACCTTGGGGGACCTATGGAAGCAGTGGACTGAGTCTGGAGTAGAAACATCCAAAGCCACCGTGCACAGGCGTGTGCAGGAAATGGGCTACAGGTGCCGCATTCCCCAGGTCAAGCCACTTTTGAACAAGAGACTGCGTCAGAAGCATCTTGCCTGGGACTGCTGCTGAGTGGTCCAAAGTTATGTTCTCTGATTACAGTAAATTTTGCATTTCCTTTGGAAATCAAGGTCCCAGAGTCTGGAGGAAGAGAGGAGACACAGAATTCACATTACTTGAGGTCCAGTGTCAAGTTTCCACAGTCACTGGGGTGTCATGTCATCTGCTGGTGTTGGTCCACTGTGTTTTATCAAGCGCAGGGTCAATCCAGCTAGCTATCAGGAGATTTTGGAGCACTTCATGCTTCCATCTGCTGAAAAGCTTTATGGAGATGAAGATCTCATTTTTCAGCATGACCTGGCACCTGCTCACAGTGCCACAACCACTGGTAAATGGTTTACTGACCATGGTATTACAGTGCTCAATTGGCCTGCCAACTCTCCTGACCTGAACCCCATAGGGAACCTGTGGGATATTGTGAAGAGAAAGTTGAGAGACGCAAGACCCAACTCTCTGGATGAGCTTAAGGCCGCTATCGAAGCATCCTGGGCCTCCATAACACCTCAGCAGTGCCACAGGCTGATTGCCTCCATGCCACGCCACATTGAAGCAGTCATTCATGCAAAAGGATTCCTGACCAAGTATTGAGTGCATAACTGAACATGATTATTTGAAGGGTGGCGTTTTTTGTATTAAAAACACTTGTCTTTCATTGGTGGGATGAAATATGCTAATTTTTTGGGACAGGCATTTTGGGTTTTCATGAGCTGTATGCCATAATCATCAGTATTAAAACAATTAAAGACCTGAAATATTTCAGTTGGTGTGCAATGAATCTGAAATATATGAAAGTTGCATTTTTATCATTACATTATGGAAAATAATGACTTTTATCACAATTTGCTAATTTTTTGAGAAGGACCTGTATTGTTCCAAAACCTGTCAAGCTGAACACTGGCCAAAACATAGGAAACGATGTGAACAGCATTCAAAACAAAGAGCAAAGAACATGCACACACAGAAAAGGGACAACACAACTCACCTTGTTTCTTTGGTAGGCAAAAGATGCATGGTTAACTGCTACATCCAAGGCAAAAAGACTCGAGCATTGTGGGATACAGGCTCGCAAGTCAGTATCATTGATGAAGAGTGGAAAGTGAAAAATTTACCACATGAGGAGCTTAAAGATATCTCTGAGTTACATGATGCTCCTGATGACTTACAAATCACTGCTGCAAATGGACAAAACATATATAATGGTTTCATTGAAGTTACCATCACACATCTTGGCCCTTCTTGATCATGTGACCAGCTGGTTTTGGTTGTCAGCAGCAAACTGGTTAATCCACTCTGAGAAGGTGCTATTTAAAAGACTGAACTGAATACAGCACCTCAGACTGAGGAAGTCTTGCAGATGAGATACGAAACGTATCTACATTTTTTTGTTGTTTTGCTTTGGGGTTTTTTTATGTCCAGAGGACCAGATTTAACTTTTTTAGATTACCATCGCACTGTCAGCAGACGGCGCTGAACCGAGAGAAATTGTTGTACCAATGCTGATGATGACAGGCAATGGACTTCCACAGCCCATTCTTGGCTTTAATGTCAAAGAACACATGATAAAGACCAATACTACAGAACCAGTGAACGTGACGCGCATAAACAAGTTACAAGAGACATTAATAACAGCCTATCCAAGTCTTGAAAAAGAAAATGTTACAACTTTTGTTGATTTGGTAACTACTGGAGAGTCATGTGACTATATTGTAAAAATCGTTAAAGAAAAAGTCACTGTGTCAAAACACACCTCAGTTCTGACTGACTGTAAAGTGAAAACAAGACCTTTAAAATCAGACACTGTACTTCTGTTTGAGCCAGAGATCAATCCACAGTGGGCTGAAGGTCTCGAGTTTTGTGAGACTGTAACAACATTTAAAAAAGGTGTGCTACCATACATTACTCTCAGTGTCCAAAATCCCACTGATCATGACATTGAACTGCCAGGAAAAACTTTAGTGGGCACACTGCAACCGATTGAGGCTGTGTATCCAAAAATCATATTGAAGGAGAGTGTTCAAACTTCACCAGTTCTGATCAGTCAAGTAAATACAGAAAGTGCTAACGAAATGGATAACTCTTGGGACCCACCTATTGAGCTCAACCATCTGAGTGACTCTGAGAAAGAAAGAGTACAGCAAATGCTTCATGAAAAATGCACGTCTTTTTCTAAATCTGATGATGATATTGGCTGTATTGAAAAACTGAAGCTAAGCATATCATTGAAAGACTTGACTCCTGTTGCACGCACTTACCTGTCTGTACCAAAACCCCTTTATAAGGAGATGAACTATCTTCACAACCTCATTGCACAAGGCTGGGTGAAGAAATCTAACTCGACTTATGCATCACCAGCTGTTTGTGTAAGAAAAAAAGATGGAAGTCTACGTCCGTGTATAAATTACAGAGAACTGAATAAAAAGACTCATCCAGATAGACAACCAATACCATGCATCCAAGATATCCTTGACAGTCTTGGTGGAAACTCGTGGTTCTCCTTATTAGACGAAGGAAAGGCTTACAATCAGGGATTTGTGGATGAAGACAGCCAGCCTTTAACTGCATTTGTGACTCCGTGGGGCCTTTATGAATGGATAAGGATTCCATTTGGACTCATGAACGCCCCTGCCGCCTTCCAGTGCTGCATGGAGGAGTGTTTGGAGGAAGTGAGAGATGACATATGTGTCCCTTATTTAGATGACACGTTGGTCTAAAGTCAGTCATTTGATGAGCATGTTGATCATGTGCGGAAAGTGCTGCAGTTGTTAAGGAGGTACAGAATTAAATTGAAACCTGCCAAGTGTGAACATTTCAAAAAGGAAGTCCACTACTTGGGGAGAATTGTTTCAGCTGAAGGCAGTAAAATTAATCCAGCAGACACTATTGCTGTGAGAGCATTGAAAGAAAAGAAACCCAGCACCGTAGGTGAGTTAAGAGCAATTATGGGGTTACTAAGTTATTACAGACAGTACATAAAGGATTTTCACGCATAGCACTGCCATTGTACAACTTGCTAAAAGGCCCAACTAAAAATGACAATGTGCCACAAAACAGGAAAAACACAAGAGAAGTGATAAAGAAAGGAGTTTCATCAAACAAGCCTACTGAGTGGAGCGAGGAACATCAGCACATATTGGAGAGGTTAATAGACTGTTTGGTTGAACCTCCAGTCCTCGGCTTCCCAGATTTTTCACAATCCTTCATCCTTCACACAGATGCATCTAACAAAGGTCTTGGTGCTGTCCTATATCAACATCAAAATGGTAAGCTACGTGTGATAGCCTATGGCTCTAGAACATTGACTACCTCTGAAAGAAATTATTATCTTCCTTCAGGTAAATTGGAATTTCTAGCCATGAAGTGGGCCACCACTGAGAAATTCCAAGATTATCTGTATTATGCTCCAACGTTTACTGTGTTCACCGACAACAACCCACTGACATGTTTTGTCAAGTGCCAAGCTGAACGCAACTGGATGCAGATGGGTAGCTGAACTTTCAGACTTCCACTTTACCATACGTTATCGTCCAGGTAAAGAGAATGTGGATGCAGACAGTCTTTCAAGAATACCTGTGAATTTGGAGGAGATGATGAAGCAGTGCACAGAGGAACTGACATCTGACTGTGTGGCTGCGATAACTCAAACTGAAGCTCAGTATCCCACCTCACCTCAGGTATGTTCAACCCTCACTTCTTTTGAATGCACATCCGAGATTGAAAAGGTCCACAAACAGCTGTCAGCTAATGAGATCCATCAAGCTCAAAAAGATGACAAAAACATTGGTCCCATAATGCAGTGCAAAGCAGACAATAACAAACCGTCGGTACAAGAGAAGAACACGTTCAGTGTAAAGAGCAAGTGTTTACTGCGTGAGTGGGAGAGACTCCATATTGATGAAGATGACATCCTCCACAGGAAGACAACAAACAAAGCAACTTGTTACCTGAATTGTACAAAGCTACTGTATTGAAAGAGTTGCATGATGAGATGGGCCATCAAGGTATTGATCAAACAACATCACTGATCAGGGACAGATTCTTTTGGCCTTATTTGCAATTAGAAATTGAACATTATGCTTCACAGACTTGTACCTGCCTTAAACAGAAAACACCATGGGCACCTCTAAATAGTATCATCACCACTCAACCATTTGAACTAGTGTTGATTGATTTTCTCCATTTAGACAAATGCAGAGGTGGATATGAATATATACTGGTTATTGTTGATCATTTCACCCGTTTCGCCCAGACTTATCCAACCACCTCCATGTCTGCCAAAACAGTTGCAGATAGAATATTTAATGAATTTGCTCTCAAGTTTGGACTGCCTGCAAGAATACATCACGACCAAGGTGGTGAATTTGAGAACCAGCTCTTTGTGCAGTTAAAAAAAGAACTGTGGCGTTTTGGAATCACAAACTACTCCCTATCACCCACAGGGAAATGGGCAAGTTGAACGATTTAACAGGACATTATTACAAATGTTAAGGACACTGACTGACAAACAGAAGACAAATTGGAGAGAATCTCTAAACAAGCTCATCTTTGCATACAACTGCACATGATCCAAGGTAACAGGATTTTCACCATTTTCCCTTTTGTTTGGACAATCACCAAGGTTACCTATCGACCTGCTGTTTGGACTCACCTCAGAGACAGGAAGCACAGATCATCGTGCATACATGGAAAGATGGAAAACAGAAATGCAAGAAGCCTATAAACTTGTTCAAGCAAATGCAAAAAAGTCAACTGATAGGAGTAAGAAATCTTATGATGCAAAGGTGAAAAGTTCACTGTTGTATTCTGGTGATCGTGTCCTTATCAGGAACCTAACACCAAGAGGAGGTCCTGGAAAACTCCTCAATCACTGGGAAGAAAATATCCATACTGTCATTCATCAAGTTGGAAAACATATTCCAGTATATGAAGTCAAGCCAGAACAAGGAAGAGGAGGATCAAGAATCCTCCACAGAAACTTATTGTGATTTCTTGCCTTTTGATGTTCAACAGAAAACGATGCCAAAGAAAAAGAACTTGACAGAAAAAAGGACAGACAACACATGTTGGAAAGAAGATGATGACGATGATGATGATGATGACGATGATGATGATGATGATGATGATGATGATGATGAATGTGGATACTATTACACCCCAGTACTACAACACCAAGAACCCATGCCAGACATGGACAGTGAAAATATCACAACAGGAAACAACCAGAGAGCACCAAATGAGAACCTGGATGACCAAGCTTCTGAAGAAGAGGTATCAAACACAATTGAATCTGGAACACCGCCACATAATGTGTTGCCTGAGACTGATCATTGTCCTGAAGATTCACAGCCTGCTGAGGAAATGGTAATGACATTCCAGAATCTCAACATTCAAATACAGAGAGCCAAGAAAGACATCTCTATGACGTACCAAGACGAGAGAGGCAAGCTCCTAAGATCTTCACCTATGACCAACTTGGAACTCCCATCATGCTACAGTACAACGCATGCAAATGAACTATTGCACCACTACCAACCCACATTTTACAGAGACTTTCTCCCAGTGATGTGGATGCATCCTTTTCAAGTAGACCAACCTTTGTTTGTACCTGGATATTAGACCAAAGTAAAATGTTTTGATTTTCAGTGCCACTGAATCTGGTTTGTTAACAATAATTGTTTTTTTTTTCTGGTGTAAAATTTGTGGTTTATTAATGTGTGATGTTGGGACGACATCTAATTTTGCAGGGGAGTATGTGATACATTGAAATTTATTTAAAAGAATAGTTGGATCAACTATTCTTAATGAACAGCTGTGATATAAAATACAAATTCATTGTTAAAAATGTTTAAAATAACTTTCTGTAAGGACTTTCCTGTTTAGAGTTATATATCTGTGATCAACTTGCTGAGTTCTGATGGTCTGTGATCGATTAGTCATGGCTGCGGGGCTTGAAGGAGGTGGAGCTCTGACATTGCTTCATTCCCGCTGCGGGGCTTGAAGGAGGTGGAGCTCTGACATTGCTTCATTCCCGCTGCACCTGCCTGAATGAAAGCAATGTGTCAAGAGTATCTTTCACTCTTATTCTCTTCTTTCAGGTAGTTAAATAATTTTTGTGTTTAAAACGGTTATTAAACATTTTCTGTTGTGTTTTTGAGTATTTTCATCTAAAGATCGAGTGGTTTTCATCAAATGGTTGATGTTTAGGACTGTTATTTAAAATGTTGTTTTATGCTAATTAGCATTGCTCAGTCTACCGTCGATGTCCCAGCACGAGGCAGACGTTAGTGCATGATGTGTGTGCATGTGTTGACTATTCATCTTAGTGAATTAAACATTCAGAGAATGAAAATAAGACTATTTTGATTACATTTATGTTTAAATTCATTATCATTGTTTTGGCAAAAGGACAGATGAACATTTCTATTTTTTATTTTCATTTAAACAAGAATATGAGAAACGGTATGTGTAAAAGATGTGAAGTAATCTGTTTTATATTTTTTTTATTATTTAACTGCTATATTGGATTTGGTTTAAAGATGAAACTTGTTCTTTCTAGTTATGTAAATACTTTGAAGTGTAAATAGATTCCCGCTGCACCTGCCTGAATGAAAGCAATGTGTCAAGAGTATCTTTCACTCTTATTCTCCTCTTTCAGGCTGCTACAAGAGCAACTCAGCAGTACTATACTGAAGGAGAGCTTGTGTGGGTTTTGACTAAGGCTAGGCGGAAAGGTTTGTGTCCAAAACTACAAAGACGTTTCAAGGGTCCTTTTAAGATAATGGAGCCTATTACGGATGTGCTGTAATGTGTAGCACCAGTAGGGGGTGGGCCTGAGGAGGTGCTGCATTTTAACCGTTGGAAGCCATATGTCTCCTCTTTTCTAGATCCATCAGGGAGTAGGGGGGGGGGGGGGGGGTCCAGTAATCTTCTGCAGCAAGATGGGATCCCTTCTGAGCAGCCTCTTCATCAGGACACCTCATCAGGGCCTGATCCATGCTCTCCAAATGGACAGGAACTGGGAGACCAGTACGAATGCAACTCTGAGCTGTGGAGTCTGGATGCGGTGCGGCCCTCAACTAGCAGTGGTGACAATGCAAAACACCTCTTGTTTCGGGTGGTCCGGGTCATCAAGACAGAAAGTAGGGTTGTACATCTCTGTGTGAGACGATTCGATTTGCATCTAGATACAAAGGTTACGATTCGATTCAAAAACGATTTATTTTAAAAACTGAACGATTTGATTCGATTCGATACAGTGGAAGAGCGATTCGGTTCGATTCGATTCAACTTTATATAATTCTACAGTTTAACATTTGTTGAATGTAGACAAATATTAATTATGAACAAAAAGGGCCATTTCTATAAATGTGACATTCTTACATTATTTTTAAATTTGTAAAAGTTTACATATATCATATCTAAAAGCGTGCAGTAAGGCACTGGCAAAAATAAAGTAAAAAGCCAAACAACAGAATCGCATGTCAAATGTGTTTATTTTTAGACATGGACCTAAAAAGACCAGCTAAAAGAATATTTCTTTGTTTGATGGGATCAGTATAAAATGAGAAAATAAAGAAAAATTATAAAATGCACAAATGATTACAGCAGCATGTAATCAAAAAAATGGGAATAAGCTACAGTAAGCACAAAGCACCTGTGCAATAACCTGTCACATACCCTGCGTAGTTTGGTAGTTATGTGCAATATATATCATGTGCATTTTAGCTTATATTACATTACTACCTTGAAATACTTATTCACACAAATTCATTCTGCTTCACTGTAAAAATTCTACAATGTTGTTTACCATTTTTCTCTTCAGAAACTTTGTAAATATTATAATTACTTTTTCACTTTTTGGTAGTTTATTTTGTACCCTTATTGCATGCTTTAGTATTTCTTGTTTGCTTGTTTTTTGTTTTTTAGCAAGTCAAATCGGTTCTTCTCATCCTGAACATTTCATCGTGTTAACCTTGCATATGACAAATAAACACAACTTGAACTTGAACTTAATAATACAAAAACATAATGCAAGAACAGTACGCCTAACAACAGCAGCACGAACATGAGTTTGTGTGAGCAGGTGGGCACAGATTAATATAACATCATGTCATTTAAACAGCAGCATGAGATCAGATCAGCAGCATGGATAATCAGCAGCACATCAACAGTCAAAGTGCCGATTACATGTATAAAAGAAATCAAACTGCAGCTTTCTGACCTGGTGAGGTAGTCTGAATAAAAGTAATGTCCTGCATTTCTACATTCACGTCAGGTTCAATATGAACTCAAACACAGTGAAGTAGTTCACTTCCTTATGTTTGTATGTTTACCTATATTTTTATTCATCATAATCACTGTCCTCATCTTTTTTTTGCAGCAGATTTTTCTTAAGGAAAATCAGCGGATCCACATGCTCATGTTTGAGTAGACTGCGTTTTGTGGAAACAATATCTCCTGCAGTGCTGAAAACTCTCTCAGATGCCACACTGGTGGCCGGTATGCACAGATACATTTTAGCCATAGATGACAGCAGTGGCAAGTCCTGTTGCTCTTTCCACCACTGTAGTGGGGGGTTTTTTCAGGGGCAAAGGATCACGCTCTCTGTACCTCTTGACTTCTTCATTGGCCTGGTCCCTCACAGATCTAGATGCCGTCCTTACTTGAAAGTCTTCTCCCAACAGCTGGTCCAGGGCTGACATTTTCTTCTTTTTACAAGGAGGTTTATCATCTGAAATAGAAAACAAGTACCTTATATTACTGGCTATGTTTGCCATGAAGTTTTTTAATTGACTACCATTTTATGTATAAATCTTCATTTGATGTTCAGAATTTATTTATGCAAGGACTCGTGTACATATGTAAAATATGTATCATCATCATTATTATTTAACTCTTTCTTTGCATGCAGATCCTCTCATTATAGTGAATGTGTTTTATACTGATACTATGACTGCAGCACAAGTTTAAGACAAAGTCTTCTCGTTCTTGATCACAAGTTATAAAACACACAAACCTTTATGCTCATCTTGGGTCTGGGGTACATCAATGCAGACGTCCGGATCTCCATTTGCAGGTTCACTCTGACATGGATCAGTCTGCACTGGACCTCTCTGAACTGAACCCCCCGTTACCTAGAAATAAAACATAAAATAACATTTAGTGTACAGTATGGTTAAATGCAGTGTAAAGAATCAAATAAACAGTAGTCAGAATATATCTAATGACAGCAACAAAACACAGCAGACTGTAACTGAATGTACTGTAATATGTATTTTGACAGTGTGTTGGGGGATTTACCTTGTGATGCAGGGATGCTGCTTCTGCTGATATGCTTGTGAATGTCCTCTCTGCATCATGGTTACTGAGGAAGGGCAGGGACTTAAAACGGGGGTCCAGAGCTGCTGCAGTGTGGAAGAGATCTTCAAGGCCTGTGTAGCGTTTCTCCAAGTCATTCTTGAACGCCTGCTTCATCTCTCTGATTAACACTGAGTCTTCATCTGATGGTTCAAAGTTCTTTTTAAGCTTTGCTTTTACAGGAAGAATCATTGAGAGTGTGGGTCGCTTGTCTTCAGACATGCTGGTAGTCACAAGTTTGACTGGCGCCATCAGTTTGACAATGTCTTCAATGTCGCAGAAGTCTTTGTCCTTGAGAGTATTCACCTCTTCTCCTTTTCTGAGGTCCCTGGACATGAGTGCTGCAGAAATCGCAGGATGTTGCTCAAAAAAGCGTTCAAGCATGTCATGGGAGCTATTCCACCGTGTGGATACATCTTGGATGAGTTTGTGGGAAGGCAAGGCTAGTTGTTTCTGTTTCTCTTGAAGGATTTCTGCTGCCCTCACACTACGATGAAAAAAGGCAACGGCTTTCCTCACTCTCCCCAGCAACCTTGCTACTGTGTCAACTTTAAAGGCTTTCTGTGTGGCGAGATTAATAGTGTGTGCAAAGCACATGAGGTGAGGGGTCATCTCTGCTTCCACTCCAGCTAATACCATGTTTGTGGCATTGTCTGTCACCAGTGCTGGATCTTTATCAAGAAGGTTCCAGTCAACACATGCCTGTTTTAGCAGAGCACCAATGTTTTTCACAGTGTGGGATCCTTTGAATGCCCTGGTTTGTTACACATGCACATTTAACTTCCAGTCTGGAGAGATATAGTGGACAGTGATGGTCACATAAGACTCAGTGGAGCATGACGTCCAGGCATCAGTTGTAATAGCAACTCGCTCTGCATGTGCCAATTCTTTTTCAACTTGGCTCTTCACTTGGGCATACAACGCTGGCATGCATGTGTTTGTGATATGCTGCCGGGACGGAATCTTATATCTGGGCTCTAACGTATGAATCAAATCCTGAAATCCTTCCCCCTCCACTATATTGTACGGCCATAAGCCCTTAGCTATGAAACGGGTTATTGATGCCGTTATATCCTTAGCTCGTGATGAACTGTCGCCGAGTTGCCCGTAAAATTTAGTGATAACGTTACCCGTCGCTCTCTGTGTGGCAGCTGCCTGCTCCTGCTCGTTGTTATGGGGCTTGAGAAGTTCGCCATACTCCTCTCTGTGTTTTCTCGTTGCATGTTGATCAAGGTTTGTTGTGCTACCAGTGTACTTCAGAGGTGCTCTGCATAGCTTACAAATAGCGTGGTTTTTTGTCGAGTTTTCCGTCCTTCTTGTAAAACCCGAAAACGTTCCACACTTTAGACTTTTGTCTGGCTGCTGTATTGAAAATCTTTCTCGGTGACCCGCTAACGCTGCTACTATTTACATCCATTCTCGTTGTCTTGGTGAGCTACGGAGCATGCGTGAGAATAGCTTCGCGGGCATTTCCGACTCTTGCGTTGTTTTATAAACGCACTGTCAACCGAGCTAGTCTTGCGATACCCGGTTCATGTCTCTTCAACCGGTTCATCTCAGCATTTGTGGCTGGTTGCTGTCGATTTATACGGCTGCTACCGACACAACCATATCGCTAGCTTGTCAAACCGGATATCCGGTCGTATCGGTTTATCTATAACAACCCTAACAGAAAGCATGGACAACCTCATCGGGAGAGGAGAGCCCCTGTTTGGATGGGGGTAGGGGTTGAACGACTACATAATTTTTAAACTCGACATTAATATAATAAAACTCGAGTAGAACTTGAGTACTTGATGACATCATAGGATCTAAAGATACAAAAATAAATAAATAAATAAAACCACAAAAAAGGTCATTATTTACAAAAAAACGACCAACAAAACATTGGGAGCGTTTATTATGCTCCTACCATTTATATACAGCAAATAAGTCACAGGATAAACTAAACTATTAGTTTTTATTATTAAGCTGCAAACGTGAAGAAATGTGCAGCACGTCAAAAACGAAAATAAAAACCGTGGGACAGTCGACCACCCCGCACCACTGCCCACAGTGGTGTGCATTAGGTTTAGCTTTAGAGATTAATATGTTTATAGGTTTTTTATAGGTGTAGAGATTAATATTTCTTTGCTTTTTGTTTGTGAAACAAAGTCAGAAGGAAGCTGGTTCTGGTTCGGTCGATTGGACCCGATGTTACACCATATTCTGTGACCTGCAACAGTGCATGCAACACCGCCCCCTACAGTCACAACATACAGCGGTCACAAAATATGGTGCAACACCGGTTTGCAACGCGCTCCAATCAGGACGTTGTTTCATTTTCCGTTTCCTTATGGTAGTTGAACCAGAAGATTCATCTTTTGTGAAATATTTCCAGACTATTGATGCATTTCTACCTGTCTGTCAAGACTGGGCCTGCTCTGCTCCATCTGTCTGCTTGGAGGAATCCATTTTGTAACCCGCGCCCGGTGCGGATCACGTGACACGTGACGCAATGACGTAACGGCGGCGTAATGACGTCACCACTGTAAATAAGTGCCGCTTTGTTGTGGAAGTCAGACTGTCCTTTAGGCCCGTTTCACTTTGGGCCTGTAGGAAAGTACCAGAGTTTCCAGCCTAGTTAATTGGAAACGGATGAGCTGGAGGCGCACACACCCACACACACGCAGCACACACATGCAGGCGGAGGAAAGAGAGAAGAGTAAAAGGAGAAAAAGGATGGAAGACATTCCCTCCCAATGAAACTGTTATTCTTTAAATAAATAAACAGGAATTGTTGATTTACAAACGAATCAAGTAAAGATAATCATGTTGATATTATAATCTTTTGTGATTTTAAAATGTATTTTGTATAAAGTTCGTTTTATGATGTTGAGAGCTTAAGAAGAAAATGAACTGTCTTCTCAGAAATGTTTTTACAGAAATTATGTACAAGTGATGAGTTACTCATGGAAAAATGTTTAACAATAACGCTTCTTGAGGCAGCACCGAGCAAAACATAAATCCTTATAAGGAAACGGAACAGAATAACAAGCTCTAAGATTGAAACAGAGAAATCCGGACTAAACCAGACAGATTAAAGTGACACCCACTTTTAATATGTATGAGAGTGATGTAATCATCTCCTATAGACATGCATAGAAATCCTAAGCAAACTCCAGCCCAAAAAGGAGGGCAAAACGGGTGGCATGATCTATCGGAGGTGGTAACCAAAAAACTTACTCTATAAATATACACTGATCTGACAAACTGGGGCTGAAAAGACGACTGGAGTGTGAGGAGTACAGGACAAGTTTTTGACGGTTCCAGCTGAGGAAGAAATTGGACAGATCCGAAGAAGAAAACTCCTCTCTGGAGTTATTCTTCATTTCAGCCCGGATCATCACCCAGAGCCTATTTCTTCAGATTCTGAACAGCTGTGGAGCCTGAGGCGGCCTCATTCCAGAGCGGGTGAGGTAATCTGCTCCTTACTGCACCGGGATTCTCAGGAATTCCATCAGAGAGTGATGGTAAGGAGACGTCTCAGAAATTTTGTCCTTAATCAACCTTTAATTCAGATCAGAGCGGTAGTCTACAGGATTGCAAGCAGAGAGATTGATTATATTTTGGATTCAATTGCTCAGGGTTGCCGAAGGTTGTTGGAAGTGGTAAGGGATAACATATATTGGATTAGGTTGTGAGTTGGGGGTGAGTGTGAAGGTTTTTGGAGCATTTAAGTGCGTCAGAACGATCCTAGGGGCTCCTAGGGCATGGCTGGCAAGAAGGAAAACGGTTGAGGCAGTTTTCCCCCAGCTCTCCTCAGGTTCAGAGAACCACCTTGTCAAGCAGACTGATCAACCTCTGGAGTCCAACTAAATCTCGGAGCCACTTATTAATCATCATGTATCCTCTGTGTAATCAAATGTAATCACTGTGTTGGATTGTGCTTACCACTGTTCCCCCTGCAAATTCATTGATTAAAGCAAAGCAAAACATAAAATACTGGATTCTTATTTCAACACCCCTTTGTTCATGGAAGTGGAGAACTTGGTTCAATGTTAACAACAAAAGCTTGGGAGGTTTTTAAGGGTTTCGTAGCTTTGAGTATAAAACAACATCCAGGAATCTTACTCCTAGATTTCAAACAAAACCAGATCGGATAACAATTGTAACGCTAAATTAGGAGATGAGCTACCGTGAACGTGTGCTTCCTCGTCTGTCGAACGTCCCCACTCCTGCTGCTAGGTCGGGCAAGGCACGAGGTGAGATTCTGGGTGTGGTGCACAGATAGGGGGTAGTTAACAGTCTGGGTGAATCATCTCAACACAGCCTTAGACTAAACCATCCTAAAAAAAACAGCTACGGGTGATACCTGGGCCTTAGGAATAGTTTTAGACCACTTGGAGGAGAAGGCTGCAGTGAGGGCGTGGCACGTGTCCTGTGTCTACCTCACTGGGGAAGCGAAACACCACGAATACTCGATGTGAAATTAAATACCTCGATAGGTGTCCTAGGAATCTATGTGTAGATTATTCGAGTAGTCTGTTAAAGCCCTAGATGGGGGACTATGATTTGACAACTTGACTCGAGGACGAGTCCTTTTTTTTACAAGGGGAGTGTGTGGTGAATAAGGCCTGTGGCTGCTGCAAGGAGTTGATGAGTAGTAATTGAACTCACCTGTGGGGAAGGAGATAAAGGGAGAACAGGAGTAGAGACTGGAGAGTTCTTTTCTTGATTTGGTGTTGCTGGGCTGGACACCAGGTGGGAGGGTTCCACAATGACCAGCACTGCCGGCAGTGAAGACAGCTAAGTAGGGGAGCTGTTCCTGTGATAGGAGAGGCTGGTTGCCTCTTTTAGGCAGCGAGGGACTGGGGGTTAGATGTGCCCTTTAAACCAGATCTGGCATACCTAATTGAGGTGTGTTCCCATGAATCTGAAACTGTCAACAAGGAAGAGGGATGGCAGAGAAGGAGGGGGCATGCCAAAGACACCATTTCAGCACCAACATAACTGGTTTGTTCCACTTTGGAGTAAGCTGTTGGGGGAAGAATCAGTTATGTGTTGTATGTGTCCTTGACTGATGAAGCCTTCCGGATCGAAGGCGAAACGTTTCAGCACAAAAAAAGCATCTGGTTGATAATTTCACAACTTCTTTGCAAGCTTCACTCGATAAAGCAACTCCGTTGAAAAAGAAAGTAATCGATCAGAGGAGGCTCCTTGGTTCAATTCTGAGTTACGTACTTTAAAACAGACATCTAGAAAGCTGGAAAGAAAATGGCGCTCCACAAAATGTTGAGGAATTTTACTTATCCTGGAGAGATAGCCTGCTAATGTACAAAAAAGCACTCCGTAAAGCTGGAACTTAATATTATTCATCTTTAATTATTGAGAAAAAAAATAACCCGTTTCAGTATCATAGTACTGAAAAGGACAACTAGTGCCGTAGTACTAATAAAAAAATCCTGTCTCTGTTGATTCATGCATCCCTACAACTATAAGCAGTGATGACTTCATGAGAATATTTATAAATAAAAAAATTTCAATTAGAGATAAAATTCAAACCAACATTGCTAGTATCACCTCTGGTTCTGTGTCAGATGAGACAACTTTATGACTAGAACCTGATTTATGTTTGGACTGTTTTTGTCCTGTTGAGCTCTCTAAATTGTCAAAAACAATAGCTTCATCCAAACCGTCCACATGTCTGCTAGATCTCATCCCAACCAGGCTATTAAAAGATATATTTCCCTTAATTAATAACCATGTCTGGGATCTGATTGTCTCTAATAAAAGGTTATGTACCACAGAGCTTTAAGATTGCTGTAATTAAACCTTTACTTAAGAAACATAACACTGACTCAGGAACTCTAACCAATTATAGACCTATATCTATTCTAATTTTCATCTAAGAAAATTCTAAAGAAAATATCCTGATGCATGCTCAATAATCCAGGTAGAAAAATCTAAAAAAGTTAAATCTGGTCCTCTGGACATTCAAAAAAACAAAACAAAGCAAATCAACAAAAAAATGTAGAAACGTTTCGTCTCTCATCCGAGAGACTTCCTCAGTCTGAGGAGCTGTATTCAGCTCAGTCTCTTAAATAGCACCGTCTCAGGGTGGATCAACCAGTTTTGCTGCTGACAACCAAAACTAGCTGATCACATGCTCAAGAAGGACCATCAGCATAACAATGGATCATTAGCACACTGATGGCTGTTTACTGTTCACAGAGGGCTGAGTGATACTACCAATCACAGCATTGTAAGAGGGGGACAGTTCAACCTGGAGGCCTCCACCCCTGTTTAATGATGGACGGTTTCTTTTCACAAAGATGGCCTCCTTTACTCCTTTCTCAAACCATCGTTCCTCTCTGTCCAGGATGTGAACATCTTCATCCCTGAAAGAGTGACCGCTGGCCTGGAGATGAGTGTAGACCGCAGAGTCCTGGCCTGATGATGTTGATCTTCTGTGCTGGGCCATCCTTTTGGCCAGTGGCTGTTTTGTTTCCCCGATGTAAGACTGATCACAGCCCTCCTGACACTGAACAGCATACACAACATTGCTCTGTTTGTGCCGGGGGACTGGATCTTTGGGATGAACCAGTCTTTGCCATAATGTATTTTGGGGTTTAAAAGCCACTGGGACGTTATGTTTAGAAAATAAACGTCTCAGTTTCTCTGATACTCCCTCAACATATGGAATGCCCTGAGACAATGCTATTTAAGAGACTGAGCTGAATACAGCTCCTCAGACTGAGGAAGTCTCTCGGATGAGAGATGAAACGTTTCTACATTTTTTTGTTGATTTGCTTTGTTTTGTTTTTTTGAATGTCCAGAGGACCAGATTTAACTTTTTTAGATCTAAAGAAAATAGTTGCTGGTCAGTTGCATGATCATCTGTAAAGAAATAATCTTTTTGAAGAGTTTCAGTCAGGGTTTAGAGCTCATCATAGCACAGAAACTGCACTGGTGAATGTTACTAATGATATTCTCATGGCCTCTGACAATGCACAGGTGTCTACACTGGCCCTTTTTGACCTCAGTGCTGCATTTGATAAAGAAGATCAAAATATTCTACAACAGGGAATTGAATATGATATTGGAATTACAGGAACGGCTCTAAACTGGTTTAAATCATATTCTTCTGATATATTCAGAGTCAGATTCTTTATTGTCATTCGCACCTCATGTGGTGCATGTGGTGGAGCAAAATTATGTACACAGGGTCCCAGTTACATCAACATCTAAGATATGAACTAAGAAAAACATCAACTAAATATACACTAAGCACTCATAAAATAAAAACATTGAACATAAGCACAAACATGAACATGAGTCTGTGTGAGCGGATGTGCACGCATGAACACATCCACATTTAAACAGATCAGCAGCAACATGAAACAGATCAGCAGCAACATGATGTGGTTTTTTACAGTGATTATTCTAGTTAGAGATTCATGAGTCTAACAGCCTCAGGGTAGAAGCTGTTCCTCAGTCTAGTGGTTCTACACTCAATGCTCCTCAACCTCCTTCCTGAGGGGAGTGGGGCAAAAGGTGTGTGTGCTGGGTGAGTGAGGTCCTTCATGGTGCAGGTAGCCCTCTTCCTGCATCTAAATGTGTAGATGTCTGTGATGGTGGGGAGGCTGAATCCGACAGTCTTCTGTACAGCCTTCACCACTCTCTGCAAAGCTTTTCTTTCTGCAGCTGTGATGTTGATGTTGATGCTGTCACGTTGATGCTGGAGCACATGATGCTCTCCACTGCACACCTGTAGAAGGAGGTGAGAACTGAGCTTCCCAGACCAGCTCGCCTCAGCCATCTGAGGAAGTAGAGTCTCTGATGAGCTTTCTTGATCAGGCTGGTGGTGTTGTTGCTCCAGCTGAGGTTGCCTTTCATGTGTACACCCAAGTACTTGTAGCTGGAGACCACTTCCACCGCAGATCCTCTTATGTTCAGGGGGGTGTAGATGTTTTTGCTCCTTCTGAAGTCCACAATCATCTCCTTTGTCTTCTTCACATTGATGTGAAGGTTATTCTCTTTGCACCAGCTCTCCAGGTGTTCCACCTCTTGCCTGTAGCTGGACTCATCATTGTTTGTGATGCATCCCACCACTGCTGTATCATCTGCAAACTTTACAATGTGAAAGCCTGGATGGGTAGCTGCACAATCATACGTGAGCAGAGTAAACAGGAGGGGGCTCAACACACATCCCTGAGGAGAGCCAGTGCTGAGGGTTATGGTGGAGGAGGAGAAGTTGTGGATCCTCACTAACTGTTGTCTGTTTGTTAAGAAGTCTAGTACCCAGTTGCAAATGGAGGGGCGTAGTCCTAGTGTGGATAGTATGTCCATCAGGTTTTGGGGGATCATGGTGTTGAAGGCGGATGTGAAGTCCACAAAGAGCATACGGACATAAGAGTTTTTCTGTTCCAGGTGGTTGAGCGCAGTGTGGACCACAGAGGAGATGGCATCCTCTGTTGATCGGTTCTCACGGTATGCATACTGATAAGGGTCCTCGTTGATGTTGATGGTTGTTTTGATGTGAGTCATGACCAGTTTTTCGAAGCATTTAGAAACTATCGGGGTGAGGGCCACTGGCCGATAGTCATTCAGACCAGTCACTGTAGAGCTTTTTGGGACTGGGATGATGGTGGCAGTCTTCAGGCAGGTGGGAACTGTCTCAAGGGTAAGTGAGGTGTTAAAGATGTCTGCCAGCACCTCACAGAGCTGATCAGCACATTCCTTCAACACTTTACCGGGGAAGTTGTCTGGGCCAGTTGCTTTGTGTGGATTAATCCTCCTGAAAGTACTCCTTACTTCGGCTGAGGTCACGCTGAGATGCTCTTCATTCGGTGGTGAGGTGAGTCTGGTGCTAGGTGGTCTCTTCAGGTCTTTAAAGCGTGCATAGAACTTGTTGAGGGCATCAAGCAGAGATGGGTCTTTGGGGCATTGTTCGCTCCTTCCTTTATAATCTGTTATGCACTTAATGCCTCTCCACATGCTCCTAGGGTCTTGTGAGATGAATTGACCCTCGATCCTCTGTGCATATGTGGCCTTGGCCCTCTTAATACCATCAACCAGCACTTTTCTTGTCCTACTCAGCTCCTCTGAGCTTCCAGACCTGAAGGCAGTGTTCCTGGCTTCCAGCAGGGTGCGCACCTCTGCATTCAGCCAAGGTTTTCTGTTTGGGTAGCTTTTAACATTTCTGATAGTGGAGACGGTGTCAGTACATGTACTAATGTAACCCAGAACTGAAGATGTGTATTGGTCCAGATCAAGCGATCCTCAATTTTCAGCAGCTTCTCTGAAAACCTGCCAGTCTGTTCGGTCAAAACAATCTCTCAGTATGGGGCCACTGTCCTGGATCCAACATTTAACTTTCTTTTGTACCCGTCTGGAGTGTCTCAGCGGGGGCATGTAAACAGGAGCCAGGAAGATTGAGATGTGGTCTGACAGTCCTAAGTGGGGGCGGGGTTCGGCTTTGTATGCATCTTTTACGTTCGTGTAAACACGGTCCAGCGTCTTGTCTCCACGTATTGGAATTATCACATGCTGATTAAAGCTTGGGAGACAGTCCTTTAGATTCACGTGGTTAAAGTCTCCGGCTACCATGTAAAGAGCCTTGGGGTGTTTGCTCTGCAGCGAGCTGATGATATCATGTAGCTCTTGCAGTGATTCATTAGCATTAGCGTCCGGAGGAATGTAAACGACAGTGATGAAAGTCACCGTGAACTCGCGGGGTAGATAATGTGGCCGACATTTCACGGTTATTTGCTCCAAAGCTAGCATGAGCTATTTACAAGAGTACAGTTCGTGCACCAACTTTTACTCAAGTAAATGCATACTCCGCCTCCCCGTGATTTCCCCGTTAGTTCGCTGCAGCGGTCCACTCGAAAAAAAAGTGTCATCCAACTGGAAGACTGTATCCGGCGTTTCGCTTGTAACCCACATTTCTGTGAGGCAAAGTACCGCACACTTCTTCATCTCTTCTGAGGCGCCCGCTCTCAGACGAAGTAAATCCATCTTGTTGTCCAACGAGCGGACATTCGACAGAAAGAGAGACAGCATGGGGAGTTTACCGGCTTTAGCGTTAGCTCGTAGACTCACCATAACCCCCGCCCAGAATCCTCTCCTCTTAAGCCGGGAGCAGCGCTTCCTCTTCTGCCCACTGGAACGCCTCTGCTGCAGCTTCCAGGTAGATGACTTTAAGATCTGCATTCTGCCGAGCGTAGTATTCCAGTTTGTAAATGTAAATAATGAATCTTCATCATACAGCAAAGTTAGTCCTGGAGCCCCTCAGGGTTCAGTGCTGGGACCAATACTCTTAACCATATATACGCTTCCATTAGGTAATTGTATTAATAGCATGGGATAAATTTTCATTGTTATGCTGATGATACACAGTTATATTTGTCCATGAAACCCAATGAATCCAATCAGCTACTTAGACTACAAGCATGTCAAAGACATAAAAACATGGATGACCCTAAATTTTCTGCTTTTGAATAGACAAGACTGAGATTTTGGTTTTTGGACCTGAGCATTTTAGGAATAAATTTTTCAGCCTTTTGCCCCCCTTGAATGGCATTAATCTGGCCTTTAGTTCTAATGTTAAAAATCTTGGTGTTATATTCTTCAGGACATATCTTTTATCCCACACATTAAAAAAGTTACTAGAACCTCCTTCTTCCGCCTGCGTAATATTGCTAAAATTAGAAACATCTTATCTAAAAGTGATGCAGAAAAACTGGTTCATGCATTTGTTATTTCTAGACTGAGCTATTGCAATGGTTTATTATCTGGGTGTCCAAATACTTAAAACATCTTCAGTTAATCCAAAATGCTGCTTCCAGTCTTAACTAGAGTTAGTAGGAGAGATCATATCTCTCCAGTTTTACCTTCTCTCCACTGGTTCCCTGTCAAATCCAGAATTGAATTCAAAATTCTACTTCCAACCTAGAAAGTTCTCAACAACCTAGCTCCATCTTATATTACAGATCTTACTGTTCCATATTTTCACAACACAGCACTTTGCTCTCAGACTGCAGGCTTACTCGTGTTTCCTAGAATTTCCAAAATCAAAAAGGAAGAAAGATCTTTCAGTTATCAGGCTCCTCGCCTGTGGAACCAACTTCCAGTTTCTGTCCATAGGGCAGCTGTTCGACGTATTGGTTTTATGCTATTAGTGCTTAGCGCATTATTTAATTGAATTTTTTCTTAGTTCATATCTTACCATACCATACCATACCATACAATACCACTTTATTTATAGAGCACTTAAAACAGATACAAAGCCAACCAAAGTGCTGTATAGACAAAATAACAGGTAACACACAAAGCAAAATACAAAATGAGGTAAATCAGAATATAGACAAAAAACGATGCAGATAATGACGACAAACCAGTGTGGAGCATACAGGATCAAAACACAGATCATCTTGTGTTGAAAGCTATTGAATAGTAGTAAGTTTTTAAACGGGACTTGAAAACCAAGAGGGAGGGGGCCTGTCTGACAAGCAGAGGTAACTCGTTCCAGAGTCTTGGTCCTGCTACAGAGAAGGCCCCGTCACCTCTGCGCTTAAGACGAGTTCCTGGAACTGTGAGGAGCAACTGGTCTGCTGACCTCAGGGAGCGTGGTGGGACATACGGTTGTAGCAAATCAGAGAGATGGGGGGGGGGGGG
>NC_056509.1:9470510-9485510 GCF_014905685.2 Nematolebias whitei
TTGCCTGTACTGGTTAAAAATCGGGCTGCTGCATTCTGGACCAGTTGCAGTCGTGCAATGGAGGTCTGACTGATACCAAACAGGAGTGAATTGCCGTAATCAAGCCTAGATGTAATGAGTGCATGTATTACTGTCTCCAGGTTATTTTTGGACAATATGGGCTTCAGTTTAGACAGCCGCCTCAGTTGGAAGAAGCATAATTTAACAATCATGTTTACATGATTGTTAAGCTTCAGGGAAGGGTCCATTATCACGCCCAGATCAGTGACTCTTTGGTTTTCTGACAGGGTTAGAGCGGAAAGGTCGATGCAGTGGTTTGTGATCGTGTCGTTGGGAGGGAACAACATGACTTCAGACTTATTTTCATTGAAACTTAAGAAGTTTAAAGCCATCCAGTCCCTGATGTCAGCCAGGCAGTTGAGCAGCGGTTGAATAGAGCATTTATCATTGTGTCTTAGGGGGAAGTAAATTTGACAGTCATCGGCATAGAAGTGGAAGGGTATGTTGTGTTTCCGGAAAATAGCACCAAGCGGCAGCAGGTATAAAGAGAATAGGAGGGGACCCATGATGGACCCCTACGGAACCCCCCATTTAAGCTCTGCCTCTGCAGCACTAAAATCCTTGATGGAGACACAAAAGGATCTGTCAGTGAGGTAAGATCTGAACCAATTGAGGGCTGATCCTGTGACGCCCACCCACTGCTCCAACCTAGCAATGAGGATCTCATGGTCAATGGTGTCAAAGGTGGCTGTGAGGTCCAACAGGACAAGCAGCACAGAATCACCGGTATCTGTGAATCTGAAGATGTTGTTAAAGACCTTGAGCAGGGCAGTTTCCGTGCTGTGGAGAGGTTTCAAGCCAGATTGGAAAAGCTCTAAGATGGCGTGATCCTCCAAGAAGCACTTCAACTGGGACTCGACTATTTTCTCCAGTACTTTAGAAACAAATGGGAGTTTGGAGACAGGCCAGAAGTTGGAAACGACTGAGGGGTCAAGGTTTCGTTTTTTCAGGAGAGGCTGGACAGCAGCATGTTTAAAGGATTTTGGCACCACGCCAGTGGATAAACTACTGTTTACTATATCAAGAATGGACGGACCTAGAGTTGGAAACACCTCCTTTAGTAGTCAAGGGGGGACCACATCAAAGGGGGAGCCAGAAGGTTACAAGTTGCACATGACCTGCTCTAGAGAAGATAGAGTGATGGGTTCAAAATGGTCAAAAGGAGCTACAGATTGAGGTGGGATGGATGGGTCATGAGTTGGAGGGGAAATGAGAGCCCTGGTGGTCGCATTTTTTTTTTCAAAAAGAAATGTAAGAAGTTGTTGCACAGCTCAGTCGAGGCTTCCAGAGATGATGGTTCAGTGAGGTGGAGAACAGAGTTTAGGGTGGAGAAGAGGACACGTGGGTTGTGAGAGTTTGAGGTAATTATATCAGAGAAGAATTTTGATTTAGCAGCTTTTACCATTTTCTGATAACGGTGCCAACTCTCTAAGTATTTGAAAAGAGACAAGCAGCCTGTCTTTCCTCCACTTTTGCTCCGCCCTCCTACATTGCTGCCTAACGGCCTTGGTGACGTCACTCAGCCAAGGTTCTGCTTTGATATTTGATTTTTTTTTTGTTTTAACAGGCGCAACATGATCCAGAGTCTTTAAGCAGACAGAGTTGAACTGGGATGTCAGCTCCTCAGTGGTGGTGAGAAACACTGGGGCCTGAATGATCATTTCAGAGTTATAAACATCTGTGAAACGTGCGGCAGTGAAGTAGTTAATGGTCCGAGTCCTACGTGCAGCAATGCACGACTTAGGAGTTAGATGGGGGAGGGTGAACTCAAACCGGACTGGCATGTGGTCTGAAAAAACATTATCACCAATAACAAGATTATTAACAGTCATATCATGAGTTAAAACAAGGTCCAGTGTATGTCCACTCTCTTGGGTGGGACCGTTTACATGCTGCGTTAAATTAAATGAGTCCAATAAATCTAAAAAGTCCTTAACCAAGGGCTTCTCAGGACAGCACACGTGCAAATTAAAGTCCCCAATAATGAAAAGATGCTCATATTTTGGTGTGATTTCAGCCAAGAAGTCAGAAAACTCATTTATGAAATCCTTAGATCGAGGTGGGCGGTAGGGGAGTGCAAATAACGTTGCAGGTGAATGTCCGAGTTCAAAGACACTCAGCTCAAAGCTGGCGCGGAAAACTGGGATGGGCAGTTGTTTACAGTCAAAAGTTGATTTGAATATTGTTAATAATCCACCACCGCGCCGGCCTGATGGCCGCGGTGCGTTAAAACACAGACAGTTCGGTGGCAGTAATTCCGTCAAGGCGCTGGACTCACCCGGAGACATCCAAGTCTCTGTGATGCACAGAAAGTCCAAATCGTGCTCTTGAAAGTAGTCCCTGAGGATAAAAGTTTTGTTGGTAACAGATCTTGCGTTGACCAAACACATCCGGATATTGTCCAAAGTGGAGCTAGCAGCGGTAGAGCTAGCGCACGCTAATGGCCGCAGGTTTTCAATAACAGCCCCTCCAGGTCGGTCCGAGCTGCACACCGGCTGACATCTAAAGCTGGTTACCTGGTCCGGGCACACAGGAGAGGAAGATGCAGTGCGCAGAGCTTTCAGCTTCACCAGCTGACCAGCGCGTTTTCCCCAGCGTCTGAAGCGATATCTCCGGGCAGGGAGATGAGGAGCGCAGCGAAGGTAAGCTGGCACGTCCGCCAGCAGGGGGGGGGGGGTCCAGAGGTACGCTGATAATGGTCCAAATAAGCGACTTCAGTGCCAGAAAAACAAAGATTCAAAAGTTGTTGTCTGTCATACACCAGCAGAGAGTTGATGTCACAGATGTAAAATGCAAAAAACAAAAATAATCCGAACACCATCAGCAGAGGTGGATTGCAAGCCATGTACACGGGCGCCATCTTACCGGAAATATCTTAGATCGTATTACTGTTTTTCTTTTAGATTTTATTGGTGGATGTAACTGGGACCCTGCGTACATAATCTCATTCCACCACATGTACCACGTGTGATGCAAACGTCAATAAAGAATCTCTGACTCGACACATTGTCCAGTTTTAAGACTGGGCTTAAGACTTTCCTTTATGATAAATCCTATAGTTAGGGTTGGCTTGTTATGCTGCTATAGGCTTAGACTACTAAAGGACAAACTGATCTCATTTCCTTAAACGAATCGCTGAAATTGAATAGTTTTCAATTGATACTATTTTTCTTATCTTAACGTGATTCTTGACCAGCAATTGTGTATCTGTTCCTATCAAACCCAGCCAGTCAAAGCAGATGGCTGCTTGTCTAATGTTAAACAATAATTTTTATATAAGAACGTTACTGTTCAGTGCCCTTAGACGATTTCTGTTGTGATTTGGCGCTATATAAATAAACTGAACTGAAACATTGAAACCACATCTAGACCATAGAAACTACACCTGGATTTAAAAAAACACATCTGGACCATAGAAACAAGATATGGATCCTAGAAACCACATTTGGACCAGAAAAACCACAAATGGACAATATTAACTACATCTGGAAAATAGAAACTACACGTGGACCATAGAAAACACATTTGGATTATAAAAACCATATCTGGACCATAGACACTACAACAGGACCATAGAAACCACACATGGACCATAGAAACTACATCTGGACAATAGAAACCACATATGGACCATGGAAACTACAGTATATCTGGACCATAGAATCTACACCTGGACCATAAAAAACTACATCTGGATCATTGAAACCACAACTGGAATGTTAAAATCACATCTGGACCATAGAAAACACATCTGGTCCATAAAACTATTTCTGGACCATATAAACCACATCTGGACTATAGAAACTACACCTGAACCATATAAAACACACCTGGAGCCTAGAAACTACATCTGGACCATATAATCTATACCTAGACCATATAATCTAAACGTTGGTTACGTACTGTAACCCCAGATTCTATGAGTATAGGCGTAGCCCTTTAAGGCTGTCGCTGATGGGTTTATCCCGTTATGCGAAGCATCACACTGAAATAATTTTGTCCACGCCCACCTGCTGTGTGGGCCCCACCCGATCCATATAAGTTACGTTAAGAGCGGGTAATCTGCTCCCAAATAGTTTTGTTTTTTTCTTCAGCCATTCAGGAGCCAGTGAGGCCCGACGCTTAAAGGGCTACGCCTATACTCATAGAATCTGGGGTTACAGTATGTAACCAACGTTCTATTTCGTATAGGCTTCGCCCTTTAAGGCTGTCGCTGATGGGTTAAGGGCGAAGCGGATGTTGTCCTCGCCTCACTGGGTCCATTCGAACACCATATGAGACAGAAGCTTGCCCACAAAAACATCTTGTCACTCAGCTCCCCATGTGCATAATTAAGCATTGCGTAGTTATGTGTGCCATGCACAGACGCATGTTGTGTAACTATGCGTTCTGAAAAACATGAACGCCCCGGAAAATTTCAACGGGGAAGGAAGATGTTGTGAAAAAGGGGGGAGGGGGGGGGGGGGCATGAACCAACTGATTCATGGCTGAACAGTATAAACAGATTAATAATAACAAGTGAACTGATTATTAATCAAAGGAACTGATTGGTAACAATAGTCATGAACTGATTAGTGACAATAGAACCAAAATAACAGACACAACTTGTGACTGATAACAACATCTCACACTGTGAAGCATGCAGACAGATGTGAGCTTAAACAGGGTTCCATGAAAACAACAATATTCATTCTGTTAGAGCAAACCTGGGCATTGTACGGCCCCCGGGCCGCATGCGGCCCTTTGATTGACTCTGACCGGCCCGTGCAACGTTAATTGGAAATTACAAAATAAACTTATTTTCTTATTTTACCTGATGCATGAACTGAAGCTGCAATGCTTTTATTTTGAAGTTTTTTTTTTATTTACGTACATGATGACGCAAAGCGTATATTGAGACATGCGCGTGATTTGATCGTTGTCACTAGCAAGTCACAAGACGACTTCAGCCCTCAGAAATGTCTGCTTATGCTAAAAAAAGAAAGGTAGATGAAGAATGCAGGGTTTTCAACAAAAATTGGACTGCTAAGTATTTATTTACTGAAGTCAGGGGTAAAGCCGTGTGTTTAGTTTGCGGGGAGCAGATCGCCGTGTTTAAGGACTACAATTTGAGTCGGCATTACGAGACGAAACACGGGGAGAAATACAAGAACATGACTGACGCTGAAAAGGCGCGGACATCGGAAGCTTTGCTAGCTAAACTGCAAAAGCAGCAAGGCTTTTTTACCAAGCTTCACACATCCAGGGATGCAGCAACCAAGACCAGCTTTGTGATAGCTCACAAAATCGCTAAAAACAGTAAGCCATTCTCGGAGGGGGAGTTTATCAAAGAGTGCTTGGTGGACTCCGCAGCTTTAATATGCCCTGAAAAAAAAGAAGCATTTGAGAAAGTCCCGCTCTCCAGGCGAACCGTGACGAGAAGGGTGGAGGACATATCGTGGAATCTGGAGCTTCAGCTGCAACGTGAAGTGGCAAGTTTTGACTTTTTCTCCTTGGCTTTGGACGAAAGCTGTGATGTCCGTGACACAGCCCAGTTACTCGTATTTGTCCGCGGGATCACTCCGGACTTCAAGATTACGGAGGAGCTGGCAGCAATGCGGTCGATGAAAGGGACGACTACAGGGGGCAATCTCTTCATGGAGGTGAATGCGTGCATGGACACACTGGGACTGAAATGGGACAGACTGGCAGGTGTCACAACGGACGGTTGTCCAAATCTTACAGGGAAAAATGTGGGACTTTTAAAACGTATGCAAGATAAAGTGTCTGAAATCGACTCAGATCAGGAATTGGTATTTTTGCATTGTATTACACACCAACATGTGTTGTGCAAGTCAGTGCTAAAAATTAACCATGTTATTAATGTTGTTACTAACATAGTAAACTTCATCAGGGCACGGGCATTGAATCACAGACAGTTTGTCGCACTTTTGGAGGATCATGAGTCTGAGCATAGTGACATCGGCTACCACACACCTGTCAGATGGCTCAGCCTGGGCAAAGTGCTAAAAAGAGTTTGGGACCTGAAAACAGAGATTCAAGAGTTTTGTGAGATGAAAGGCAAATACATCCCAGAGCTCTCAGATGAGGACTGGATGGCAGATTTTGCATTTGCTGTTGATGTGACTGCACTGATGAATGACCTGAATACCAAACTGCAAGGCAGGGGCCTTTTTGTTCATGAAATGCACACCCTGGTGAAGGCTTTCATGAAAAAGATGCTGTTTCTTTCAAGCCAACTGGAGAGCAACAATCTCACTCACATGCAAACCCTGAAAGAAGTCACACCATCAGCCGATCACCTCCGCAGGTACTCATCCATGTTAGGAGCATTGCATTGTGAGTTTTCAAGGAGATTTGAAGATCTCAGAACAATCGAGGATGAAATGCACATGATTTCCTCTCCCTTTACCTGCAGTGTGGATAATGCACCCAGTGATGTTCAGCTGGAACTCATTGATCTGCAGTCTGATGCAGTACTGGCAGAGCTCTTTAAATCAGGATCCCTACTGGATTTCTACTCTTCTCTCAAAGAGGAGAACTTTCCAAACATGAAGAGACATGCTCAGAAGATATTGGTTCTCTTTGGCTCTACCTACATATGTGAACAAACATTTTCAATGATGAAGTTCACAAAATCCAGGTACAGATCATCTCTCACTGATGATCATCTGTCAGCTGTGCTTCGCATCTCCACCTCAGACATTCAACCTGATTTTGATGCACTCGTTAAAGCCCAGGAGAGACTAGATTTCTCTCACTGAACAAGAAAAAACAACTTAAAAATGTAAGAAGTTTTAAATGATGTTTTGATGGTTGAGTTGTGCATGATTTTAATTGTATTGTGGTTATTTTTATTTGCACGTGTTGTGTGTTTTTATGATGTTGTTTTAGGGATTTATTGCCATTCCCATTGTTTGGGAAATTCGCTTGAATAAATTACATTTTTTTGGAAGGCAACCTCATGTTTTCATTGCTTAATTATAACATATACTCTTACCAGCTTGTCAAAACAATGCTATTTACAGCTTTTTATAAAGAAATAGAGTTAATATTATGCAGAATTGAGATCAGCCTTTTGGCCGGCCCTCCACAATATTTTCTGTTTCTCATGTGGCCCCATGGAAAAAATAATTGCCCACCCCTGTGTTAGAGCATTAACGACAGAATGTGTCATGGAACGCAGATAAAAGCGAATAAATGAGCAGGGTGTTGACCACGTGGCCGCGGTACAAATGTCCTGCATTGTCATACCATTATACAAGGCAGTCAAAGATGCGATACCCCTGGTCGAGTGTGCTCTGAGGTTGGCAGGAGGCTCTAAATCTGATGCTCTGTAGGCTTCAGAAATGGCCTCACACAGCCAGTGTGACAAACGCTGGGTGGATAACGGGCGACCTGCAGATGCATCTCTATAATGCACAAACAAATGTTGAGTTTGACGCATGGCAGCTGTGCGCGCTATGTAACACGTCAACGCCCGCACCGGACAGAGAAGATGGAAAGATGCTTCTTCTTCTGATCTGTGGGGGGAACCCTCCAACGATATTGCTCTTGATTTAAAGGAGCTTGTGATGTTTTTAGGCATAAAAGCTGGGTTTGGTCTTAAATCACCTGCGCTACCGTCAACCTGAATTCTGAGACATGACGGAGTGACAGAGAGGGCAGATAAATCACTCACCCACTTAGCGGATGTTAAAGCCAGCAGCAGGGCTGTTTTAAGAGACAAGAATTTAAGTGGAACCTGATCCAGAGGCTCAAATGGAGCTTTGATCAGGGCTCGCAGGACCAGCGTTAAATCCCACTGTGGAGCAAGTGGGTGTGAAACAGGCCTGCGTCTTTGTATACCTTTTAGAAAACGCTTCATCCGCAGATGATTAAAAGCTGTTCTGTCTCCGAACCTTTCGTGGCAGGAAGAGATGGCTGCAGCGTACGTTTTAATCGTGCTGAATGCCAACTTCCTGTCTATCAGCTGTTGTAGAAAAGACAGCACGCCGCCTAATGGACATGAGGTGGCCTCTACACCTTTCTCTGTACACCAGGGCTAAAAAGCTGTCCACTTTGATGTGTACAGCACTGTGGTAGATGCAGCACGTGAATCCTGGATTGTGCGCACTACATCCTGTGGGAGACCCATCCTCTCCAAGCGGAACCGCTCAGCGGCCAGACCCACAGGTGCTGGCCTATTTCTGGGTAACTCCTGATCACTCCTCCTGCCTGGAGGAGAGCGTCCTCCCTTCATGGCAGTTTCCACGGGCGCCCCGATAACAGGCGTTGTAGGGCTGAGAACCATGGTGTGTTCACGCGCTCGGGGGCCACCAGGAGAGCTGTCAATCCCTCCTCCTGAACTCGGTTCAGGAACCGTAAAATCAGAGGAGGTGGAGGAAATGCGTACAGAAGCGTTTTGGGCCATGGGCTGTGAGCAAACGAATCCACCCCCAGCGGTGGTTCGTCTCGCGGGCTCAGAGAAAACCATAGTTGACACTGAGCGTTCTCTCGTGTCGCAAACAGGTCCACAGCTGCTTTGCCAAATTTCTGCGACGTCTGAGTCATCAGGTCCGGGTGGAGAGTCCTGTCCCCGTGACATGGACCGCCACTGGACATCACATCTGCCCCTTTGTTCAAAACACCAGGTATGTAAACTGCTCTGATGGAGAGCAGATTTTGGTGAGCCTAACACAGTAGCTTTCACGCAATGTGTAACATCTGGGCTGAGCGCACACCCCCCTGCCGGTTTATGTACACAGCAGTAACCTTGTTGTCTGTGTGAATCAAAACGTGTTGATTCTGTAGCACAGGAGCAAAGTGTTGAATCACGTTCAACACCGTGCGACACTCCAAAACATTTATGTGGGCTGATGTGTGATGGGGCCACAGCGTCCCTACTGCTTTAGATAGTCATGCCCCCCCCCCCCCCCAGCCTGACAGCGATGAGTCCGTGAAGACTGGCACGTGTTACGTGGGTCTGCTGACGGGGACTCCCTCCTACAGAACCAGGGTGTTTCCCCAGTGTCGGAGGTCTGCCCTCACGGAGGGAGGAACAGTGATCATCCGTCTCTTTTGTTTTACTGGGTCCACACGCAGATGCGCAAACCACCTCTAGAGGCGTCTCATGTGTAATAAACCCAGCGGGACCACTGTGTGAGCTGATGACATCGTTCCTAACAGCTTCATGATGGAGACGGCTGTTACCACTCTGCCAGGTCTTACGTGACGGAGCTGGTCTTTTAAAGTGTTGATTCTTGTTTGTGATAAACGAGCCCTCATCGTGGTTGAATTTAACTCCACTCCCAGATAAACAATTGTCTGGGCCGGGAAAATCGAGCTTTTCTTCCAATTTATGGTGAAGCCCAGATTTAACAGGTGTGATGTCAACACCTGAGCCTGCATCACTGCTTCCTGTCTGGAGCATGACAGCAGCAGCAGGTTGTCCAGGTAAAACAAAACTCTCATCCCTGCTCTGTGTAACGGATGCAGGGCTGTCTCCACACACTTTGAGAACGTACGAGGCGCGAGGGAATACCAGAACGGCAGCCTGTTGTACTGATACTTCATCCCTTGAAAGGAGAAACGCAGGAATTTTCTGTGTTTTGGGATGATCGGTATGTGAAAATAAGCATCTTTTAGGTCGACGGAAACAAACCAGTCGTTTCTCTGGATGTTGTCCAACAGCTGTCTGGTTGTCAACATCTGAAACGGTCTGTCCATGATCGCCTTGTTGAAAGCTGACAGATCCAAAATCGGTCTCATCCCTCCGGTCCGTTTGGGAACCAGGAAGTAACGTGAGTAAAACCCTGTGTTTTCCTCTTCGTTGGGAACCCTGGAGATTACTTATTTTATCAGAAGCTCTTGAACTTCTGCATTTAGGGATGAGATTCGGTCTGGTAATGACAGGACCATCTCTAAAACTCCTCCGAACGGAGGGGGTCGGGTTGCAAATTGTAACATGTAACCTTTGCATAACATCCTGGCCATCCATCTGTCTGGCGAGCATGTTTTTAGCCACTCCGCGTAACGTTCGTGGAGTGGACGTGCGTTTAAGTGATGCGTCATGTTTTGTACGGATGTCATTCAGTCCACCGCCTCGACCGCCGTCATGTGTTGCGGGAATGTTTTCCACGTGACCCAAGGCAATGCTTCCTCGAAAGGGCTCTGAACGAACCCGTGCGCTGCGTTCGGACCGCGGACCAACCTTCATGTCCAGGTGGGCCAGTGTGTGTTGAGGCGAAGTGTGTGACAGCTGATGACGCCGTGGGGCCACGCGTTCGACGTCGCTGTGCGAACGCTGTGAGGCGGAGAGCGCGACTTTATAGATAAATGCTGTGCTGTTTGAATGAAGGCTGCGAGCCCCGCGGGAGCACACGTTTTCTCTGGTGGGACGCGCGCCGCTCTCGCTGGAGGCGAGACTCGTCACTGGGTTCGCTCAGCTGTCTCACGCTTATGCTGCCGTGAGCGGCCGAGCGCTGAGACGCGGTGGGTGATCTCTGGGGAAACGCTGAGCTGCTGGTTGCCGGGATGAAGAGGGCTGGTCTCTGACGGGCGGGGCTGGTAGTGGAGCTGAGCGACACGACGACGCCGCGGCCATGGAACGTCGTTGCTTCTGCCTCTGCTCACGACGGTCTCTCCAGCGGACGGGGGGCGGGATGAACTGCGCGGCTTGATGAGGTGGCGCACAGTCTCCGACACCTCCTCCGACTGTTTGGAGTTTGCCAGCATGGCTTTGAAGCTGCTCCCGAACAGCGCGTCCGCCATGATGGGACCCTCCATCAGGTCTCTGCGCAGTTTCTCCGGCAGCGAGGGAGAGTGACGAAGCCAGGTGGATCGCTGAATCATCGTCATCCACGCTGCAATCCTGGACAGGCAAACCGCAGAAGAGGCACACATGTTGAGGATGGCGTCGGCTGCTTTACAGAGGGAGCTCTTGGTCTCCTCAGGCAGATCTGCGGCCTCCAGCCTCTTGGACACGCTGTATGCTAGCAGCGCCACGTTGTTGTTAGCTGCGGCTGCCTGAAAAGCACATTGGTGAGCTCGGATGGAGAGCGTGGTCACCGTCTGGTCGTGTTTCCCAGGAGGGACAGGACGCTGCTCCAGCCTGGACAGCTTCGCTCCGAAAGCTTCCGCAAGGCTTGGCTCAAGGGGGGGTACCGAGGGAAAGCCCAGCTCGGTGAACCCCTCCACTCTGGTGATGGGAGCGAAAGTGGAGACGGGCGCTCTCAGTTTACCAGGACCGGTTGAGGCCTCGTTCCAATACGACGTCACCGCTGGAAAACGAGGCCAGATGGGATCAGGACGGCGAGCCGGTGTGGAGCTAAACCTTCCCGCAAGATCATCCGATCTGCGCGGGGGGGGGGGGGGGTAAGGGAACAGAAAGTCCCTTCATGTCTTCATGGCAACTCCGAAGGGAGTGCGCCGACGGCAGGGAGCGATGTGGCCGTTGAGGCGGGAAGGCCCGGAGGGGTCGAGCATCCGCTCGGCCCCCCTCGTTCCAACACTGCGCTCCCCGGGAGGGAGCGAGCATCGGGGTTGCTGCTAACGTCACCAGTCCCAGAGGAACCATCCGATTCGCTCCGAGAGCCGGCGTCGAAGAAGTCAATCGCGTCGTCCAGCGAACAGTCTCCCGCCACGGACAGGCAGTCCTCGATGTTAGCCTTAAACAAGGCTGCTCTCCGCTGCCTTTCCTCCGGTGGAAGATCGTCACAGAGGCGGCAGAAGGAAGCGCGGGCGACGTGGCGGGGACCCAGGCATCCCTCGCAGGTGTCGTGCCGGTCAAAGCTAAGCAAGTAACCAGTCTTGCAAGATGGACACAAGCGGATGGTGTTGGAGCTGGACATCTTGTCGAAGGTCAGTGTTGTTAGCTTGCTGAAGAAAAATGGGAGCCGATTACCCGCTCTTAACGTAACTTATACGGATCGGGTGGGGCCCACACAGCAGGTGGGCATGGACTAAATTTTTTCGGTGTGATGCTTCGCATAACGGGATAAACCCATCAGCGACAGCCTTAAAGGGTGAAGCCTATACAAAATAGAACCTGGACAATAGAAACTCCATCTGGACCATAGAATTCCATCTGGACCAAAGAAACTTTAACTGGACTATACAAACTACATCTGGACCATATAAACTACAGCTGGACCATATCAATCACACCTGTACCATAGAAAATAGACCTGGACCATAGAAAATAGAAAACACATCTGGACAATATAAACTAAACCTGGATTGTAGAAAAACCACCTGGACCATAGAAACCACACCTGTAACTGTCATTTTATGTTTATGTTCATCTTTGGTCTGTCTTTTCTAACCTCAGCCAGTCAATGCAGATGGCTGCTCGTCCTGAGCCTAGTTCTGGTTCTGGTTTTGCTGGAGGTTTTTTCGTGTTATAAGGGAGTTTTTTTCTTTTCACTCTCGTCAGTGTGCTGCTCAGGATGGGAGGTTGGAAGGTCTGCTGGCATCTGTTGATAACTTTCACTAAATGGTATTTAAAATATAAGTGAATGCTTTTGTACAACGCCCCGAGATTGTTGCAAATCTGGTGTTACATAAATAAACTGAACTGAAAAAAATGTATATATAAATAAATAAACACAGTTTATGACGACTTCATTGACTTTTTGTACACTGTGCATTTGATTTTGTAACTTCTCCAGCCACAGTGCACACAATGATTTGAAATGTTTTGTTTCTTGACACAAATCTACGAGTGAAACTTCTGATTTGTTCTGCTCAAAGGCAAAGCTTTCAGCTTCAGAAACAAGGAACTGTTTTCAGGAATGAAGGCCACAAAAATGCTGTGGCTTCACAGCTGCTGTCATTCAGTTTGTGAATACGCCAAAAGAAATACACTCAACATAAATCTTCAGAGGAAACATACAACAGACATTTTTCTGTGCCAGAAATGTAAAAAAAAAAAAAAAAAAAACTCTACAGAAGAACTGGAGGACTGTGTGCCGTAAACTTTCATCTTCAGGTGTTTAATCTGTTTTCTGCAATTAGTCAGAATTTCAGTCAGGTTTGTGTTTGATGTTTTATGCCCTACATTTTAAAACGAACAGTTTCCTCTCCTTCAGTCATGCCCTGCTGTCATTCGGCCCTGCAGTGGCTCTGCTCCAACAGGAAGTGCAGAAAAATGCCTTTCAAATTGCCCGTCTGCAGCTTCCTAACTGAGCTTTATTTGTGCACATTAAAGCTTTCCTGCTCCAACAGGAACACTGGTGGCGATGCAGAGAGTTCATGCTGCAGCTGCTCACCTGTGCAGGACCAGGACCTGATACTTGATGGGCTTGGCTTCCAGAGTTAAATCCTCCTCGACCCCCTGGAGGCTCAGGCAGCCAGACGTCTGGCATTTGGCCTGGGAGATCCGCTCAGGGAAACGAGACGCATTCATGGAGTTTCTAGAGAACAGAAGAAATAAAATGTTTGCTGATGGGTCAGAGGTTATTCATTCAGTTGACACACAGATGATTGACAGGCTGTAAAGAGGCAAGTTCAGAATAACATCTAGCCTAGGAAAAAACATAAATATAATGAAAGTGCATAAAATATACTTAAAGTCAAAATGAAGTGGGGCCAAAAGTTTTGCTTTAGAATTTAAAATGCTCTCATGTTAGCAACAAGACTTTCAAGGAGGGGGAAAAAAAACAAACCGAAAAAGCTGCTTCTCCATAATTTAATTATAGAAATAAACGCCCTGAGGGGCCGTGTTGGCCCATTTACTGCAGTCAGCAATAAAACTGTTCCGTCATGCAAGAAGTGAGACAAGCAGATCAGAAAACAACTTTCAGAGTTCAGGTTTGAGTCATAAACGCTTCCTGTGAAAAACAACAATGTTTCTCTAACGGCGTCCACACGTTAACCCTCAGAAGTCTCGATGGAGAAAAATTTAACACATTTATTTTTCTCCACATTTTTATTTGATTCATTTATTTTGAGTGCAAATATTTTTTTCTGACAAATTTCCTATAAAATAAATGTTTTCACAATTAAAAAAACAACTTATTTTTAACCAAATCAATCAATCAATCAATCAATCAATCCAACTTTTTTGTCCATAACATTCAATGAAATGGAGATTTGTCTTTGACATCTGGCTTATAAAAACAAAATAAAACTGTGATTAAAAAACTTTAAAAACTTTAAAACCAAGGCTAAATCAATTAAAAACATGCAGTTAAAACCATTCTAAAATACACGATACATTAAAATATGGAAACATCCCAGCAGACAGTGGTTTGTTATGTGAGGCTGCGTTTAAATAGGACCTTGTTAAAGTACATTCACCGCAGAGGGAACAAATGACTTTTTGTACCCATTTTTCTTTGCTAAAAGAACCAGCAGTCATCTACCAGATGGCACCAACCTGAATGATGGTTGCAGTGGATGAGTTGGGTCATTGTAAACCTGTATTGCCTTTTTTTTCCAGAACCTGACTGTACAGGTCTGTAAGTGTCATTTGTTGATGACCAATGACTTTACTACCTTGTTTGACCACCCGGGACAACTTGTTCCTGTCTCTGGCTTGGAGGTTCCCATACCATTAGACAATATTAAATGAAACAACACTTTCAACCAGTGACCTGTATACCAACTGCAAAGTAATTTTGCTTGCATTAAAGCTCCTTAGCGTATAGAGAAGGTGGAGACGCTGTCTGGATTTTTTGTAAATATAGTCAGTGTTGGGCTCAAAGGTCAACTTGTTGTCGATTATTGTTCCAAGGTATTTTAAATCAGTCACCTGCTCTACTTCCTGCCCTTTTATAATAGAAGGCCTGAATGTAGGTCTGTTGCTGGCTGCACCCCATCTACCTCCCAAACAAAGTTCCTTGGTTTTACTGACATTAAGAGCCAGAAAACTGTAATCAAACCAGGCAGAGAGCTGGTCTATGAACTGGGAGTAGGAGGGACTATAGGTGTCTTTCAAACCAGCGATAGGGCAATGTC
>NC_056509.1:9496546-9505799 GCF_014905685.2 Nematolebias whitei
AATGTTGTGTATGCTGTTCAGTGTCAGGAGGGCTGTGATCAGTCTTACATCGGGGAAACAAAACAGCCACTGGCCAAAAGGATGGCCCAGCACAGAAGATCAACATCATCAGGCCAGGACTCTGCGGTCTACACTCATCTCCAAGCCAGCGGTCACTCTTTCAGGGATGAAGATGTGCACATCCTGGATAGAGAGGAACGATGGTTTGAGAGAGGAGTAAAGGAGGCCATCTTTGTGAAAAGAAATCGTCCATCGTTAAACAGGGGTGGAGGCCTACATGTTCAATTGTCCCCCTCTTACAATGCTGTGATTGCTAGTATCACTCAGCCCTCTGTGAATAGTAAACAGCCATCAGTGTGCTAATGATCCATTGTTAGGCTGATGGTCCTCCTTGAGCATGTGAGCAGCTGGTTTTGGTTGTCAGCAGCAAAACTGGTTGATCCACTCTGAGAAGGTGCTATTTAAGAGACTGAGCTGAATACAGCACCTCAGACTGAGGAAGTCTCTCGGATGAGAGACGAAACGTTTCTACATTTTTTTGTTGTTTTGCTTTGTTTTGTTTTTTTTGAATGTCCAGAGGACCAGATTTAACTTTTTTAGAGTCTTAACAGTGGGTTTCTCCCTCTTCAGTTTCTGACGATATTTTGGCAGCAGGTGGATGACGTTATGGTCAGACTGGCCGAGGGGTGGGCAACACGTGGCCACATACGCACCCTCCAAATTACCAAAACATTTATCAAGAGTCTTGTCTTTTCGTGTCAGACAGGTCACATATTGTTCTAAGTTCGGGAGATAAGTGGGAATATCACAACCATTAAAGTCGCCAAGTAGGAAGATTGGGTCATCCACAGTGTGACGTTGCACCTTGGTGTAGCTGTCAGTTATGCGCTCAGCTGCTAAAGTGAAGTCCGGTCCGGGCACGTAAACCAGTCCAGAATAACAGTGATTTGTCTGAACTCACGTTGCAGATAGTAAGGGCGAAAGGATACAGTCATTATCTCATAGTGTTTTGAACAGTCAGTCTCATGGATCGTCATGTTTTCTGCCCAGCGATTATCCACAAACATACACAACCCACCTCCAATACTTTTCTCCGTGCGTTGTGTGTCTGTCAAAACGGAGTGTCGTATATCCCTCCAGGTCAGTGACGTCATCGTTCTCCGTAAGCCAGGACTCAGTGAAACATAGAAGGTTGGCTCACCTGAAATCTCTGTCATATTTCAAAAGTCCAGATAACTGCTCCATCTTATTCCTTATAGAACGCACGGAGAGCGTGCTTGTCGGGAGAGGGAAAGTGGCTGCCCCTCCTTTTAAGCCGGTTCCGTATTCCTCCTCTGGATCCACGCATTTTCTTTTTAGCTGTACCTGTGCCTGATTGATTTACTGACCGGGTTATTTCAGGGCAGCTGTGGAGAAGGGTCGGGGGAGAAGTGCTGGTTTGTTGAAAAGTCAGCAGGTAATTCCGAGAGTAGGTAATCCACTGTTCCGTGTATCCAAATGGCCTACTCTCAGCATTTAAAATGCCCCATATAGTCCAAAAGACGAGCCAGACCAGTAATTGTGTTAACATATTTCTTGCCATGTTTGCCAAGCATAAACTGTTCTGCAATATTATAAAAAAATACAATAAAATACGATATAATAAGGCCGTTTTTCTTCCTTCTTCCGGCTGCTCCTTTCTTTAGGGGTCTGAACAGCGAACTAACTCACATCAAGACATGGCTGGAGTGAAGAGTTTTTACACTGGATGTCCTTGACAAAACCACAGACCACCGAGCTACCACAGCCCTCTGTGTGGAGCAGAGAGCTGCTATCCAGGGCACCTGGGGGAGCAGATGGTGGGGGTTAAGGGCCTTGCTCAAAAGGCCCAACTAAAGGGCCTTAAAGAGTTAAAATTCAAAAAAGTCATTTAAATTTGTGAATTAGCTGTAAAATACTTAAACTAATTAAAATATATTTTCAATTGTATCTTAAAGCAGTTAAATTGGATTCTTACCCTAAGGAACAAGAACACAGAAAAGTTAAAAGGGACCTCCAAGGATTAAAGGGACAGTTCAGGTTTTCTGAAGTGGGATTCTGTGCAAAAGCAAGGAACAATAATTAACGTACCTAACACCAATAAGCCTTTGAGTGGTCTCAGTTTAGAGAAACTGTTTAACTCTGACAGATCTGAGGAGCTAACAGGTAGAACAACCAGAGCTGCCATCTTCAAACAGCTTCAGTCTCCAAAGTTTTGTAGCGGTCCATGCGAACACTCATTTAGAAATGTTCACATTGCCATAAGTTTGGTGTTACTTTTCGTTGTCTTATTCCAGCTGGAATGCTACAAACCAATGAAGTGCTATAGCTAAATGCTGCTGTTGGCTCTTGCCAGTGATCACAGAACTATTTAAATAATTGAGCAATGCTAAAACCATCAGTCTAATGGATCCACATTTATATGGCGCCTTTTTTTATTTTTTTTTACTCTTTCCAGATTCAACAAAGAGCTTTTCAGAGTTTCACTCATTCTCACACTCTGAGGCAGAACTTTTAAATTTTATGTCCCAACAGTTCAGTCAGGTCCTCTGGATGGTTTCTTTTTGTTGAAACATTTCATCTTTTATCCAAAGGACTTCATCAGTCCAAGGAGCCATGAAAAACTCAGTCTTATAAATAGCACCTTCACAAAGTGGGTTAACCAGTTTGATGGTGCTCAGATGATCGACGGGGCAGAGGGCAGACTCCAGAAACCATCTTAGCACCATCAAACTGGTTGACCCACTATGTGAAAGTACTATTTATACGACTGAGTTTGTCGTGGCTCCTCATACTGATGAAGTCCTTTGGATGAAAGAAAAAACATTTCAACAAGAATTCGTCCAGAGGACCTGACTTGACTTTGTTGGACTTTTACCTGGATTATTGAGCATGGACTTTGATGTTTAAATTGTATAATTTTCTCTCCATATAAAGTTTCTTCTGGCTGCTTCTCTTCTTCAGGGGTTGCCACAGCGAGTGAACTCACAAGAAAGATTTGGCATTTTTTCTATTTCATCCCTCCTGACCGCCAGAGGGTGGTGCTGAAAGCACTGAATGTTCCCTTTGCGCATGCGCTGTTCGAGTAATAATACCAACGGAGTCACAGGTGTGACACGAATGACCAATCAGAGGCTATATAGCCCGACGTCATCCGCAGCTCTGCTCCTTTTTTCTTCTTGCGCGTGGTTCAATTCAGGGCTTCAGCCCTTTGGACCTTTTTTTGAACTTTTTACCGTCGTCGGAAGCCCGACTGCCCATCGGCGGGAGTAGCGTGTTCGCCCTCCTAGGGCTGCGATGGTTTAACCCTGTTCAAAGGTATTTTCTGCTGATTCGTTGGAGACTACAGCGGTTTCCGCCTCTCCCAACTTACAGCATCTGACTACTATGTGTGTGATTCAACACCAGTGAGTAGTGTTTTTCCTTATATTTCGCCGTTGGTTAGTGGTAGCGTTCGCTCTGCTCCTGGTTGTTGGGAGGCCTCCAACCGCGTGGTCGGCTGGACTGTGCCCCGACGTTGTTTATGAATACTATGCGTGTGATTTAACACTGAGTAGTGGGTTTTTTTGCTTATATTTTGCTATTGGTTAGCGATAGCGTTCGCTCCGCTCCTGTTTACTGGAGGCCTCCAACCGCATGGTCGGTTGGACTGTGCTCCAAAGTTTGCTTATTACGTAGCCAGCTGAGTTTCTGGCCTTGTTTTCATTGGTGAAGGCGAGCGTTCACGCCCCCTCTCCCAATTGTCCTTTCTTACCAGCTGAGCAAGTGGTGCTAGCCTCTCTGAGTTTTGGCCTTGTTTTAATTGGTGAAGGCAAGCGTTCGCGCCCCCTCTCCAAATTGTCCTCTCTTACCAGCTGAGCTAGCGGTGCTAGCCTCTCTGAGTTTTGGCCTTGTTTTAATTGGTGAAGGCGAGCGTTCGCACCCCCTCTCCCAATTGTCCTCTCTTACCAGCTGAGCTAGCGGTGCTCGAAGCGCCAGTCAGGCCGCAGTCTCTGTGGCCCCTCCTGGGAAGAAGCGAGTCAGGTCTGATAGGGGCCTCTCCACGAGGGTGGAGCAGCTCTCTGCTGAATAAGCGGAGATAAAGTCCCTTTTTCAGGTACGCCAACTGGGAACTGAACCAGTGGCAGCGAACAGACTCTCCTACCCACCCATGCCTGAACTGGCTGCAGAGGAAGATGTGCTATCCTTGGCTGCCTCTGCCTCTCACTTTTTAGGTGAGGAGGAGGGGCATTCATCTCAAGTCTCAGAGACAGCTTGACTTTCTTCTTCTCGGAGCGCAGTTAGTGGGTCTGGTGACGGCTCGATGCAGGACATCATGCGTATGGCCCTGAGACAACTGCAGCTGGATGTCCCACAACCAGAAGACTCCACCCCTGGAAGTGCTTTCTTCAGGTGCGAACTGACCCCTCCTTCCTTTTCTGTCCCTCCATCAGAGGAGTTCCTGAGGGACTTGCATGGTTGCCGGCAGGACCCCAAATTCTTTGCGCGCCTCTCCGCAGATGGTCGAGTGTTGGCGGCTATGCATGAGCCAGCTGCAGCAGGCTTGGACCGCATGCCGGCGATAGAACCTGCTGTTTATTCTCTCATTGTGTCACCAGAGGAAGCTCTGCACAGTGATGTTTGGTGCCCACAAGCTCAGTGTCGCGTCACGGACGAATTCCTCTGCAGATCCTATGCCGCCGGAGCGCGTGCTGGCCGCTTAGGCAATTCCTTGGCCCACCTCATGCTTGCCCTCTCTGCGTCCCTTCAGGGGACTAGTGGTGCGACAGCAGCAATGAGCTTTAGCGATGCAGCGCTTCAGGCCTTTGCACTAATGACGAGGGAACTTGGGCGCGTGATGTCCTCCTTGGTCCAGGCTCGCCAACAGGTCTGGTTGGCGCAGTCAGCATTGACTGAGCCATGCCGTAGAACCTTCCGTAATGTCCCAGTGGTGCCGGGGGAGTTGTTCGGTTCGGCTGCCTTGGAAGTGCTGGAATGGACTGTCCAGGCACGACAGAGAAGGCAGCAACTTTCAAGCCTTAGCAGGGCAATGCCCCCTCCACCTCCTCGGCATCCAAGGTGCCCGTCGGCTGACCCCAGCATGCAGCCGCCGCCTGGGGGTCACAATCGGCCAGGTGGTCTTTACCCTTGTGCGGTTCAGCAAAGATCCAGCAGGAGCCTTCATGGGTTGGTCCACCAACCAGCTGGGCAGGCTCGGACCAGGGACTCTGGCCACCACCCCCACCCCCCGGCCCCTAGGGGCCGTGGAGGGAGATGGTGATGCCATCAGGCCAACCGTCGGATATTTCTCCCACCAGCAGCTCAGTTACTAATATTGAATAATAAAAAATAAAAGTTAGTCAAATAGCTTAAAAAAATAAATGTACACAAAAATATATACAAATGTGTCTTTATACCTGCACAGTATGTAGCTACTTTGTAAAATGTGTCATTGAGGGAAAAGTGTAACCTGGATTAAAAGTGTGGATTATTGTAACCTGGATTAAAAGTGTGGATCATTGTAGTGAAGCCTTCGTCTTCAAACATTGACAGAGGCCTCGTGTCAGTGACGATCATTTAAGGATGTTTCAGTGAAGACAGCTGCTGCTGTGGTTTCCATGATGTCTGTCCATCATGAAGGATGTTGTTGTTTGTTGTTGTTTTCTGGAATGAGACAGTAAATATGTATTATAGCATAATTTACAGCAACTCAAGAAATGCCTTGTTTCACTTACAGTGTTAGGTTCAGGCAAAAGTAGCTAAAAGAGCAATTAAACACACACACACACACACACACACACACACACACACACACACACACACACACACATATATATATATAAAATACTTAATTACACACATTTGAGTAGATGTAATAAATTACTTTAATTCCTGTTTAAATGCAATTCATCCTGCCATACCTGCAGTGTCTTCAGACTTTGCCAACAAATTAAAAGTTAAAGCTTAATCATTAAATTATTATCTTTGTGTTAGATTTATTTATAAATCACATTTAAACACTGCTTGTACCAATTAAATTAAATAAAAAGTAACACACACGTTCTCTATCACCGTCATTAATCAGATAAACAAGCAAACAAACAAACAAACAGCAGCTTCATCTACAGACAGACTGACGTTACGTTTTCTCTCTTGAAACAGAACAATGTGTTAAATTGTAGAGACTCACCTGCAACACGAGTTGGGAGTGAAACATGCATCAGCTGCAGCTCGTGACTCCGACATGTTTACGTTTATCTCTGTGGTTCTCACGTGTCGTGTTGGCGATTTTCAAAGCTGCATGTTTCTCATTTTTTATCTTTGTGAAGTTCTCCCACACTTTAAAGGACTTGGGTCGAACAGTTTTCGCTGCGTCGGTCATTTGTAAAATTTACTTAAATTTCCTTTAAAAACACTGCCACTGCTTTGCTCCCCCTCGCGCTGCAGTTTTTTTTTTCAAACTTTATTCAGTCAGTCAGCATTGACAATGAACTGCCCGTGAACAAAACGAAACGGCTCTGCAGCACCGTGAAAGATGCATAATCGCGCGACACAACGAATCGATTACGAAATTTGTTGCCAACACTTTTAATCATCGATTTTTATCGATTTTATCGATTCGTTGTTGCAGCCCTATATAGCACATTTCTAGCTTATCAAGATATTCAAAGCTCTTTACACTACAATCTGTGCCTCATTTACCTATTCATAAAGCACTCTTCTAGATCTATACAATGATAATTGAACAAATCATTCTAAAGAGACTAATCAGAGCTTTATCACATTCATACACTGATGGGACACACATCCGAGGCAATGAGGGGTTCAGTGTCTTGCCCAGGGACACTTCGGCATGTGACTGCTGGTGGATTCGAACCCCCAACTCTTGCATTGGAGGACGACTGCTCTAACCACTCAGCCACAGCCGCCCTGTACGACACAGCGTGGAGTTTGAGACCTCACAGGAAGATACAAAACAGGTTCAACCAGGTCTAGGTTAGGAACGTGGTCAACTCAGAAAACGCATGACTCCAACTTCTGAGTTTGGACTTCCTGTGTTAATGGAACACACATGAAGTTTGTACCCAGGGAGCTTTCAGCATGTTGTGGAAGCTGGTGATCAAAACTTATCATGTCAACCTCCCTACCACTGGGCCGAAGTCACTTCCAAAGTGTAAACTTCTATGAAATATTGTTTTGCATAAACTGCTACATTTAGTCATTTAGTCCGGTGGAGAGCATTCATGAAGAACACCAAAGTCTGTGCTCAATAATCCAGGTATAAAATCTAACAGTTGGATGTTATACCTTGATTATTGAGCATGGACTTTGTTGTTTTGAACCAGTTTGACATGACTGTCAATGAGGGAGAGTGCAGGCACCGGAAGAGAGGGCGTGCCCCAGAGACCATCTTAGCACCAACATAACTGTTTATTTTTTCACTTTGGAATAAGCTGTTGGGGGAGAAGCAGTTTTGTTTGTCGTTTCCTCAGACTGATGAAGCCTTCTAGATGGAGGGCGAAACGTCTCAGCCCAAAAAAAAAAAAAAAAAAAAAACATCCAGATGACCTGACTGAACATTGTTGCATTCATGAAGAAGTCTTCAAAGTGTTCACAGAGGTTCTCCATTTGCTTATGGGGATTCCTGGTGTAACAGACCAAAGTCCAGCCCAAGTCTGGACTATACCTGGGCTACAGGGACCCCAGCTACATTATACCCCAGGTATACTGTGGCTTAGGGCAATTTGTACCCCTCAGGTCAGAATTTACCACCACATTATCAGTTGTGTTGAGTCATAAACAAGAATTTTCAATATTTCATTTTGGCTTCAGCTTCGTCAGTAAGAAAACTGACTGATTCAATCTATAAACCCTGAACAGACCAGATTGTGGTGATCTAGATGGGTACATTCTGGCCTGGAGGGGTAAAGTTTGGTCTAGACAGTTTGTCCCTCAGGGTATACTCTGGCCTGGTCCAGACTGTAACCAGGTTTAGTCTGGACAGGGGTTAATTTGGCCTGCTAAACCAGAAACTTACAATCTTGTCACTTAAATTCTGACCATGTTCAAAAAATAATTATCTAAAAAGTTGCCCAGTTGTCACAAGCACCTCCAACCCATCTCAAGAATGCTAGAGCTGAACTTTGACACTTTCTCTTGAGCTCCTCTCTGACAGGAAAACACCAGAGGAGCAGCCTCGAATGTCTAAAAACCACACTGATATTCTGACTTGTTCTGAAAGAACTGATCAAATCTGCCAATCGTGGTTTCAAACGTGCACTCCAGATTGATCATAAAGGTGGGGGCGGCTGCCAGGGTGGGTACAAAGCGGGCTGAGGTTGGTACGATGTAGACAACAAAATAATGTGCCGTTTCAAAAGGTGGGTGCTGAAAATGTGGTGAGGACGCAGCGTCTGTTCACCGTTCTGAGACAGCGACTGAAAGTTTTTCTCACAGCTTCAAGTCGTTAGCTCGTAGCTCCAACAGTGAGATGTTGGCTTCAAGTTCTTTTTAAAACAGCGTCGATCCATTTAGTTCCGGTCCAAACTAAACCGACCATTTCACAGAACCCCACTTATGACTGAGGTATCCCATTAAGACATGACACTAAATCAGAGCTGGACATGGTCAACCATAAACCTCATGAACTGGAAACAGTTGCACCAAGATCAGTTCTCTGTTAATCCCACAAGTTCTTCAACGGTTCTGTACACAGAAACATCATTTAGTTCTACTGGACCATGTTTCGACAGTGCAAATAGAGACAGGAACCACAGTCCAGTGGATCAGGTTGGTATTCTGTGAAACAACAAGTAAAAAAACAGATGTGTAGTGAAGCCTCACGTGTAAATCCACGGCGACAGAGACGCGTTGGCAAGGTTCAAAGCAGATTGGCTGTAGAGGTAGGACTTCACTGAAGGGTCCAGAACCAGTCTCACAGTCCTCCCTCTCGGTCCAGTCCCCTGCACCGAGACCTCCCGGCTTCTTTTGGAAGCGCTCAGCAGGGAGACGAGTCCCAGGAACAGAAACACTCTCAGTACCTGACAAAAGAGACAGGAGCAGCTGAGATGATCCACCAGCAAGTCACACTTCATATCTGACGCTGCTTCTGAGCTCAGACCTGAGCAACACTGAGGTGGAGATACCTGTTACTCGCTCACCAGTTTAGCAGCTTAGTGCAAGCAGTTGTTGACTGGGGGGGGGGGGGGGGGGGGGGGGGAGGAAAAAAAATACTTGAGTGGGTGGGGGGATGGAT
>NC_056509.1:9505899-9511925 GCF_014905685.2 Nematolebias whitei
ATGCTTGAGAGAAGTGCAGCGCTACATCTGTAGCATCTTAGCTTAGCAGTAACTGTGACGCTTTAAACAAACTTGGTGAGAAACATCCTTTAAATGTGTGGAATTAAAGGAAATCTGTGAAATGCTGCTTTTTTTGTTCACTAGTGAACACATTTTTTTTTTTTTTACACGCGCGCACACACACACACACACACACACACATCATTGTGGCCCCCCACTTCATGGATGCTTCTGACGCCCTTGCAGCAAACAATGGTACACTTCGAATGCACCTCTCAGTTTTAAGACGAGCTTAGAGTGAAAATTCTTCTCCTACATGAAGTTTTCATACAGGAGAACCACAAGAAACAAAGCCACAAATGCTTCTCATGATGGAATGATGACAGAAGGTCAAGACTCACCAGCAGCATGCCTGTTTGTGTCAGCGTTCAGCTTCGACTGCGAGCAGCTTCTTCAGCTGTTTACTCCCCACGAGTGTTTATACCCCCCCACACACACACACACACACACACACACACACACACCCCGCAGCCGCTCTGAGCTGCAGACATGTGTTTCCGCCGTGTCTTTCACGGATTCAGAGATATCTCCTTTCTTTTTGGGGACCTCTGGTCGTCCTGCACCTGAAGCTACACAAAGTTCCCCCAGTCACAGATTTCAAGGTGACACCTCCAAAAGTGTCAACAAGCTTTTTATGTCACTTCCTCCCACTTTGATGGGAAAAACTGTTTTTGTAGAAGAAAGGTGAAACTTTTCAGAGTGAAAATTGCAACTCAAGCTGGAAAGAGTTTGGTTTCCAAAGCAGACTTCAGGTTCTCTTCTTTTTGTTTCTTCTCAGGAGAACGCCCACAACTTGAAACTGACTCCAGCAGAAGTGCAGCTGATCAAAGGATCACTTTCAGAAACAATCATTCTGAGCTGTCGCCGTTTTTATTTTAACTAGAGAAACTGCACTTCCTGCAAAAATGCAGTGCTTATTTCAGAGGAACTAATTGCTGAAAAACACATGAAATGTAGCTGAAATGGAAGAACGAGCCTAAATTAGCAGAAAAAAGCAGAAAAAAGCATTTGCTGAATTAGGTTTAAATAAGCAGAAATTAGCACAAAAATGAGGAAAGTAGCTAAAAAAGTTGATTAGGAAAAAAAAATGCCTCAAAAGCAGCTGGAAGCTGAAAGAAGTTTAAACTACCAGAAGGAAGTGGAAGGAGCTGAAATGAGCTAAAAAAAAAAAAAAAAGTGGAATTTGCTGAAAACGCTAAAAATGAGTAAAAACAGCTAAGCTAGCAGAAACTAGCATAATTAAGCTGAAAGCAGCATAACAAGCTGAAATTAGCAGGAATAAGTTAATTAGGCTGAAAGTAGCTGAAATTTATATGAAAAACTCAATGTATCTGAAAACAGCCAAAAACTAAAAAGTTAGCTAAAGTGGTAGAACAAGCTTAAATTAGCAGAACAAACACATTTGCTGAAATTGGCTTAAGTAAGCAGAAATTAACTCAAAAATTAGGAAAGTAGCTAAAAGGCTGAAATTGGCAAAAATAAGTTAATTAGGCTGAAAGTAGCAGAAATTGCCACAAAAAATTTTAATTTATCTGAAAACAGCCAAAAAGAAAAAAGTTAGCTAAAAAGGTAGAACAAGCTTAAATTACCAGAAGTAAGCAGAAAGAACACACATTTACCCAATTCAACTGAAAGAAGCTGAAATGAGCACCAAAATTGGAAATGAGCTGAAAAAGTTGAAATTAGCAAATTTTACAAAAAAGCTTAAAAGTAGCTAAAAAGGCAGAAAGAAGCTGAAATTACAACGACGAACTGGAGAGAGCACATTTTTGATGGATTAGTCAGGAAAAAGTTGTAAAGAAGAAAAAGAAATGTGGAATTAGCTGAAAAAGCTAAAATTAGCATAAAACTGCTAAATAGTAGCTGAAATAGTAGAAAAAATTGAAATCTGCAGAAATAAGCTGAAATTAGCTGAAAGAAGTTAGAAGAAGCACAACATTGTTGTAGTTAGCACAAAGAATATGAAAGGATCACAAAACAGCTGAAAAATCAGCTGAAAGTATCTGGAAAAACGTTTACATTTGCAGAAGGAAGCTGAAAGAAGCTGAAGCAGAACAAAACATGAAAGGAGCAGTAAAATATTGTAAACAGATCTAAGGATTTTAAGGATGTAAAATGAGCTCAATTCATTTTTTATGATGAAAATAAAATGCAGAAAAGGCTAAATATTTCAAAAAGCTAAAGTTGCACCAATACCAAAAGTCATAGCAGGATTGTCCTGAAAGAGATGAACGTTTTGATTTATGATTTGTTGAAATATATTGAAAACTGTGGGCCGAGAACAAAGCTGAAAAATGTACAGAAGGAAAATGGATCACATTAGTTGCTTCATAAACATGCACACAATAACTGACTCATTTGCAACATTTCACACCTACACACTGAGCACAGACCGAACGATGTAGGTCAAGGAAACGCTGACAGGGTTCTGGTAATAAATCAGCAGAAGTCCAAAGGCAGACGTGTTGATGGCATCTTCTCGCCTCGAGCTCCGTTTCAATAAGGAGAAGACCAAAGAGCCGAGGTGTAGCTGTTGTGTGGTCACCCAGAACCAGTCCAACAACATGAGATAAAATCTAATTTAGGGTGACACCGGAACAACAACAGGCTGTTTATGTGAATAAATAGAACTTTAACTAAAGTTTGGTTCAGTTCCTGAGGTTTGTGGACTCCAGAGCAGAAAATCATTGGATTTTAAAAACTGATTAGATTTATCTCATTTCTACAACAGAAACACAAGACATAAATTTGTTCAATAAAATAAAACATAATTTCTCACAAATGCTGACTCAGCATTCACATTACTTTTTTTCCTTCAGTTTTTGTCATCTAACTACTTCTGCTGTACAACTACTTTGTTATTCTAAAACAAAATGTTCAGCTCAGTGAGGAAATGTGATTTTGTTTTCTATAACTTTATACTTTCTAAAATGTTTAACTTCATCTACACGTATTTTACCTTTAGAAGCTGTCGTGTTTGGTATGAATAGAAAACTCAAAAACGCTGAACCAAACTCAGAGAGGTAAACAGATAGAACTGATTTATTTACAACAAAAAAAAACAAAAGGCTGACGATGCAGCAAAAATACTAACTAGAAAAATCAGAGGAAGGACTCGAAGGGAAAAGAAGCACAACGCATGGACAAAAAATAAGAAAAAGAACATGAGGGAGACATGACACCTGAGGAGAGACAAGGAGGATCAGGTGAGAGTGGGAGGAGCTAAACTACAAGGGAATCAGAATTAGAATAAGCCTTATTATCATTCAAAAAGCGTTCAATGCAAAAACAACTGGACTTTTCTTCTTTTTTCTTGACGTTTCACATCCGAGGAGCTTTCTCAATTCAAAGAGCAGAGAGTGAGAGATTCAGGTTATAAGGCTGAGTGAGATAAGGGGAGTGGTGGCGCAGAGGTTAGAGAGGTGGGCTTGTGATCCAAAGATCGCCGGTTCACGTCCCGGCCCCGACAACATCAAAAAAATTGTGGGTGGGGTAGGTGAAACACCCACACTTGCCCCCACCCTCATTCGCCCCACTCTGGGCCCATGAGCAAGGTCCTTAACCCCACCATGTGCTCCCTAAACAGGTCTCTCTTGAAAATGAGTTCTCGTGGCTCAATGAGACTAACCTGGATAAATAAAGGCTAAATGAAAAAAAAAATAAAAAATAAGACACACACATATGTAGATTGGCAATTCACACATAAACACCTTAACAGTAAGAGTCTTTTGTTCCTCTAATTCACAGATGAGGCCCCTCTGTTCCCATCAGGTGTGAAAACCGGCTGGGAATCCGTTTTAAAGTTGCATTATAGGTTTTTGAAAGTGAAAATCTGAGGCCTCCTCCTCTGTTAAGAGACGATTTTTCTCTTTTTACATAAATTGCTTCCTTCACCCCCCTCTCAAACCATCTGTGTTCTCGGTCCAAAATTTGCACATTTTGGTCCTCAAAAGAGTGTCCCTTATCTGTGAGGTGGAGGTGAACAGCTGAATTTTGTCCAGAGGAGGTGGCTCTCCTGTGTTGAGCCATACATCTGTGAAGAGGCTATTTAGTTTCTCCAATGTAGAGGTCTGGACAGTCCTCGCTGCACTGGACCACATACACTACACCACTCTGTTTGTGTATGGGTGTTTTGTCCTTAGGGTGGACCAGCCTCTGTCTGAGAGTCCTGCTGGGTTTGAAATGTACTGGGATCTTGTGTTTGTTGAAGATCCTTCTGAATTTCTCTGATACTCCAGCAACATAAGGGATGACAATGTTTTTCCGTCTGTTGTTCTCCTTTTTCTGTTTATTGGTGTGTTTTGTAGATTTCCTCGCTGACTTGACAAAAGCCCAGTTAGGATATCCACATGTTTGAAGAGCTTCTTGAATGTGTTTCTGTTCCTTTTCCTTACCTTCTGTCTTCGTGGGGACGCATTCAGCCCGATGTTGTAAAGTTCTGATGACAGAGAGTTTGTGTTCCAGTGGATGGTGGGAGTCAAACAGAAGATACTGGTCTGTGTGGGTTGGTTTCCTGTAAACTTCAATGTTGAGGCTGTCCTCTCTTTCCATCTGAACCAAACAGTCCAAAAAAGGCAGCTTGTTGTCGTTTGCATCCTCTCTGGTGAACTTGATGTTGTTATCGACCGAGTTGATGTGCCTGGTGAACGTTTCTATTTCCTTGGCTTGGATTTTGACCCAGGTGTCATCCACATAACGGAACCAATGGCTTGGCTTAGTTCCCTCATAGGAGTTTAGGGCTCTCTGTTCCACTTCCTCCATGTAGAGATTGGCAACAATGGGTGACATTGGAGATCCCATGGCACAGCCGTGCTTCTGTCTGTAAAAACTGTCATTGAACTTGAAATAAGTGGTGGAGAGGCAGAGATCCAACAGGGTGCAGATCTGGTTGAAGTTGGTCCTGTTGATTAAGTCCTTGTCTTGTAGAAGTTGTTTTCTGACGGTTTCTACTGCTTCAGAGATTGGTATGCATGTGAAAAGAGAAGTCACATCATACGATACAAGGGTTTCTCCTGGGGTTAGTTTCAAGTGTTGAACTTTGTTAGCAAAATCAATGGAGTTCTTTATGTGATGAGGTGTGTTTCCAACAAGAGGAGCTAAAATACCAGCCAGATGTTTAGCAATATTGTATGTCACTGAGTTCATGCTGCTGACGATGGGTCTGAGTGGTGTTCCTTCTTTGTGTATTTTTGGAAGTCCATAAAGACAGGGAGTGGCTTCCCCTGGGTACAATCTATAATACAACAATCGATTTTCTCCTTTCCAAGTTTTTGCAGGTAATCTGTGACTTTCTTTTTATAGGTGCTGGTTGGGTCCCTCTTCAGGGTCTCGTAGGTGTTACGGTCGCTCAGTAGTGTAGTTATTTTTTCCCGGTAATCAGAAGTGTTGAGGACTACTGTGCATCTTCCTTTATCAGCTGGTAAAATGGTGATGTTTTGGTCCTGGCTGAGTGATGTTACAGCTTTCCTTTCCTGTGGTGTGAGGTTTGAAGGAGGTGGTTTGGCACTGGAGAGGGTTGCTGATATTTTCATTCTGAGTTGTTCTGCCTCTGCTTCCATCAAGTTGTTGTTCCTAATCGCGGATTCAGTGGCCGTGATTATTTCCACAACAGGTATTTCTTGAGGGGAGATGGCAAAGTTTAGTCCTTTTGTCAGCACATCTTTCTCAGGTTGTGTCAATGTCCTGTTAGACAAGTTTCTAACCCACTGGTCCTGAAAATTAGTGTTGGCGACAAACTCCTGATCTTGACTTATTATCATTGTACCGAGGTCTACAGTGAGATTATGTTCGTACAGTCATCCGAAAGATGGGTGGAGTGAAGGAAGCTGAAACAAGAAAACAAGACGCCAGAATCATAGACTACTCAAAACATGACGCAAAACGCACGGATCATGACAGAAACATATCTGCATATATATATATATATATATATATATATATATATATATATATATATATATATATAT
>NC_056509.1:9511935-9523634 GCF_014905685.2 Nematolebias whitei
TATATATATATATATATATATATATATATATATATATATATATATATGGCATTGAGAAACAGTAAAAAAAAAATTGTTTTACTAAGTCACTATTGAATTGTTATTTTAGATCAAGTCGTGAACAAAAATGGATTGTAATTTGCAGTTCTAAAACAGACATTTGCATCAGAACAAATCTACTTACTAGTTTTTGCTTTAAAAAAAGAGTGCTTAGAGTTTCATTGCACAAAGATTGAAAAATCTCAAAAGAACTTCATCCAAAAGTGGTAATTCCACTATTTTTATCAGCGGTCGTACAACGTATTTTAGCATATTAAATATAATCCCTAACTTGACACTTGGAAGACTGTCGCTAGTGGGTTTATCCCTAGGCGCTCAGCGCAGCACTGAAAACTTTAGTTCACGCTCACCTGCTGTGTGTGGGCCTCACCCCCGGTCTGTATAAATTATGGTGAGACCGGGTAATCTGCTCCCAAATAGCTTTTGTCTTCAGCCATTTAGGAACCAGTGAGGCCCAGAGCTTAAAGGGCTATGCCTATACTCATAGAATTTGGGGTTACAGTACGTAACCAACGATCTATTTCGTATAGGCTTCGCCCTTTAAGACTGTCGCTAGTGGGTTCAAGGCGAAGCAGGATGTATTCTATGCCTCACTGGGTCCACTCAGACACAACATGAAGCACCTGTTTGTACAAAAAAACATTTCATCATTCAGCCTTCTGTGTGCGTAATTGCGTGCTCCATGTGCAGGAGAACACCGGAGAAGATCTCTGGTGAGGAAAAAGGCTGAGATAGCAGATCTGCTGCTGTGAATAGGAACAATGGAGGATACAAATTGTAACAGTGTAACGATGAACAGAGCAGACCAACAGCTCCTCAGGATGAGCCGGTTAATAACAATAAAATCAGCAGTCATGAACTTGTGACTGATAATAACTATCTCACACTGCGACTGCATGCAGGCAGGTGTGAGCTCAAAAGTGAGGCTCCATGAAACAAATAATCATTCTGTCAGAACCCTGAAAACAGAATGGGTCATGGAGAAAGTAGAAACATCACATAGATAAAAACAAATAATTGAACATGGTGATGACCAGACCCGTCCAGGGTGTACCCCACCCCTCGCACAGTGATTGCTGGACATGGGCACCAGTGACCCCCGTGACCCAAAAATGGAACAAACGGGTAAAGAAAATGGATGGATGGATGGATGGTGATGACCAGGCAGCCACCATACAAATATCCTCCACTGTCATCCCTCCATGCAGAGCCATGGAGGATGAAAACCCTCTGGTGGAATGTGCTAAGATTCTCTGGAGGATCCAGTCCAGATGAACTGTAAACTTCAGAAATAGCCTCACACAACCAGTGTGAGAGGCACTGGGTGGATAGAGGACGTCCTGAAGAGCTGTCCCAGTAATGCATGAACATACGCTGAAAGCGGCGCAGTGCGGCTGTGTTCGCCATGTAACATGAAAAATGCACGTATGGGACAGAAGGAGGTGAGATGTTGCTTCCTCCTCAGAATTATGAGGAAGAAGATAAAACCCATCCTAGGTTATCACTTTCAATCTGAATGAGCTTGTGATGCTTTTCAGAGCAGGGTTAAAACGCAGTACAGCTGAACTGCCATCAGCTTGAACTCTGAGACATGAGGGAGCAACAGAGAGAGCAGACAAACACTCACTCTCTTTGCCGACATCAGAACTAACAGCAGGGCTGTTTTAATGACAGAATTTATGTGAAACCTGATCTAAAAACTCAGAATGAGCTTTGATCAGAGCGTGCAGGACTATCATTAGGTCTCACTGTGAAGCTAGTGGATGTGACACCGGTCTGTGTCTCCAGACACCTTTCAGGAAACGCTTCATCAACTGGTGATTAAGAACTGTTTTGTCACCGAAGCCCTCGTGACAGGAAGAAATAGCTGCAGCATAAGTTTTAATTGTGCTGAACGCTAGATCTCTGTCCATCAGCTTCTACAGAAAGGACATGCAGCATGCCACCTAGTGGACAGGAGATGGCCTCCACGCCTTTCTCTGCGCACCAGCACTGAAAAACTGTCTACTTGATGTGTACAGCGTTGTGGTGGAAGCAGCTCGTGCGCCCTGAACATACGCACCACATCCTGTGGGAGGCCCATCTTTTCTAAACGGATCTGTTCAGCAGACAGACCCAAAGATGCTGACCTATTTCTGGGTAACTCCTGATCGCTCTTCCTGCCTGGAGGAGAGCACCCCCCCACAGCAGTTTCCACAGCCGAACCGATATCAGTCGCTGCAGATTCAGGAACCACGGAGCGCATATGCGTTCAGGAGCTACGAGGATGACTGACGGTTCTTCCTCCCGGACTCGGTCCAGGGTCCGTGATATCGGCAGGATAGGAGGGAATGCATAAAGGAGCATTTTTGGCCACTGGCTGTGAGCGAAGGCATCCACTCCTAGCGGTGGGTCATCTTTCCTAACGGTGGGTCGTCTTGTGGGCTCAGTGAGAACCATAATTGACACTGGGCGTTCTCCCGTGTGGCGGACAGATCCACTGCTGCTCGGCCAAAACCTGCTCCAAATCCGAGAAATCAGCTCGGGATGGAGGCTCCAGTCTCTGTGGCGGGGACCGCCCCTCGACATTATATCTGCTCGCCTGTTCAGGATGCTGGGAAAGTACACTGCTCTGATGGAGAGCAGGTTTTGGTGTGGCCAACACACAGCAGCTGTTTCGCGTTGCGTAACAGTTGGGCTGAGCGCACGACTCCCTGATGGTTTATGTAAACTGTCGTCACTTGTTGTCTGTGTGGAGCAGAAAATGCTGATCACGCAGCAGGGGCAAAATGCTGAGTCACGTTTCAGACCGTGAAAACATTCTAGCATATTATGTAAAGCGACATGTAGTCCAACCACTATGCTCCCACTGCTTGGGACAGACACATTCCTCCCAGCTTGACAGGAACGCGTCTGTGAAAAACTGAGACGTGACGTAGGCCTGCTGATGGGAACTCCCTCTGACAGAATGAGGGGGTTTCCCCAGTGATTCAGATCGGTTCTCACAGAGGGGGGGCACAAAGATAATCCACCACTTCTGGCGCACAGGATCTATGCGCAATTCAATTCAATTCAGTTTATTTATATAGCGCCATGTCACAACAAAGTTGTCTCAGGGCACTTTACAGGAACATTCACATAAAAGCCAATTAGTAAAGTTCTATATCTAAGGAATCCAGCAGACAAGTTGAATCTTGGCTTCGTTGCAGTCTCCCATCCTGAGAAGCACAGTGGCAACAGTGGAAAGGAAAAACTCTCTTTTAAAAGGAAGAAACCTCCAGCAGAACCAGGCTCAGGACAAGCGGCCATCTGCTGTGACCGGCTGGTTGAGAGGACAGGAAGGAGAGACAGACGAACACAGAATGATAGGTCCAGGTATAGGTCCAGGTGTGTCTGAAAGACAAAAGAACACATGTTAAAGATAGAAAAAATAATTTCAAATACAAAACAGGTTGAGCAGAGTAAGTAAAGACAGCAGCAGAGTGAAAATTGTGGTCAGTTTGTCCTCCAGCAGTCTAAGCCTATAGCAGCATAACTAAGGGACAGCTCAGGAAACCCAAGCCGACCCTAACTATAGGATTTAGCAAAAAGGAAAGTCTTAAGCCCAGTTTTAAAACTGGATAATGTGTCAGCCTCACGGACAGAGATTGGAAGTTGGTTCTACAAGAGAGTAGCCTGATAACTAAAAGATCTGCCTCCCATTCTGTTTTTGTAAATTCTAGGAACCACAAGTAAACCTGCAGTCTGAGAGCAAAGTGGTCTGTTAGGAAAATATGGAACAATAAGATCTGTAATATAAGATGGAGCCAGGTTGTTGAGAGCTTTGTAGGTTAGAAGTAAGATTTTGAATTCTATTCTGGATTTGACAGGGAGCCAATGGAGAGAAACTAAAACTGGAGAAATATGATCTCGCCTACTAACTCCAGTTAAGACTCTGGCAGCAGCATTTTGGATCAACTGAAGACGTTTTAAAGAAGTATTTGGACACCCAGATAATAAACCATTGCAATAGCCCAGTCTAGACGTGACAAATGCATGGACCAGTTTTTCCTGCATCATTTTTAGATAAGATGTTTCTAATTTTAGTGATATTACACAAGTGGAAGAAGGCAGTTCTAGTAACTTTTTTAATGTGGGGGATAAAACACAAGTCCTGATCAAAATTAACACCAAGATTTTTAACATTAGAGCTGGAGGACAGATTAATGCTATCTAAGGAGGGAGAAAGACTGAAAAATTCATTCCTAAGGTGCTCAGGTCCAAAAACGAAAACCTCAGTCTTGTCTGTGTTCAACAGGAGAAAATTAAGGGTCATCCAGGTTTTTATGTCTTTAAGACATGCTTGTAGTCTAAGTAGCTGATTGGATTCATTGGGTTTAATGGACAAATATAATTGTGTGTCATCAGCATAACAATGAAAATTTATCCCATGCTGTTTAATAACTTTACCTAATGGAAGCATATATAAACTGAGCCCTGAGGAACTCCATGACTAACTTTGGAGTATGAAGAAGATTTATTATTTACATTTACAAACTGGAATCTATCAGACAGATATAATTTAAAGCATTTTAGAGCTGTTCCTGTGATCCCAATATCATATTCAAGCCTCTGTAGTAAAATATTGTGATCAACTGTATCAAATGCAGCACTGAGGTCTAACAGAACCTGTATAGACACAAGTCCATTGTCTGAGACCATGAGAATATCATTAGTTACTTTTACTAGTGCTGTTTCTGTGCTATGATAAGCTCTAAACCCTGACTGAAACTCTTCAAACAGATCATTTCTTTGTAGATGTTCACACAACTGACCTGCAACTATTTTCTCTAGAATTTTTGAGATGAAAGTTAGATTAGATATAGGTCTATAGTTGGCCAGAATTTCTGAATCAATATCAGACTTCTTAAGTAAAGGTTTAATTACAGCAACCTTAAAGTGCTGTGGTACATAACCATCCATTAAAGACAAATTAAGTAGATCCAAAATCTGGACATTAATTAATTAGAGCAAATACCTCTTTAAAGAGTCTGGTTGGGATGGGATCTAGCAGGCATGTGGATGGTTTGGATGAGGTTATTATTTTTGACAATTCAGAGAGTTCAACAGGACAAAAACTGTCCAAACATAAATCAGGCTCTAGAGAAATTTTTAAAATTGCCTCATTTGAGAGGGGACTAGAGATAGTAGAAGGAAAGATGGTTTGAATTTTCTCTCTAATTGAAATAATTTTATTTATAAAGAATCTCATGAAGTCCTCACTACTTATAGTTGTAGGGATACATGGGTCAACAGAAATGGGACTTTTAATTAGTCTAGCAATAGTACTAAACATAAACCTAGGGTTATTTTTATTCTCCTCTATTAAAGATGAGTAATATAAAGTTCTAGTTTTACGGAGAGCTTTTTTATATGTTAGCAGACTATCTTTCCAAGTTAAATAATATTCTTCAACATTAGTAGAGCGCCATTTTCTCTCCTGGTTTCTAGATGCCTGCTTTAAAGTACATAACTCAGAATTGAACCAAGGAGCCAGTTTCCTCTGACTGATTACTTTCTTTTTCAGTGGAGCAATTTTATCAAGTGAAGTTTGCATTGAAATTGTAAGATGATCAACTAGATGATCTAACTCACCGTTCCCTGAGGCATTACTCTGCAAGACAGAGGAAAACATTGATGGAAGAGATTGTTTAAATTTGGTTACAGCATTTTCTGATAAGCACCTGCTGAGATGAAATTTACTCTCAGTAGTCATTTAATGTAAACTCAAAGGTTATTAAAAAATGGTCAGACAGAATAAGATTTTGAGGAACTATTACCAAGTCCTTAATCTCTATACCATAGGTCAGAACTAAATCAAGAGTGTGATGATAAGAATGAGTAGATGTGCGGACATTTTGGGTAAAACCAAATGACTATTAAATTATCAAAGACTATGCTTAAGCTATCATTCTCAACATCCACATGAATATTGAAATCACCCATTATGATGATTTTATCAGTATTTAATAGTAAGTCAGTTAATAATTCTGAGAATTCAGACAAAAACTGAGAGTAAGCGCCTGGTGGACGATATATAACAACTAGTAAAAGTTGCTTTTCTGATTTCCATTTTGGATGAGAAAGACTGAGGGACAGTGATTCAAAAGAATCATAACTAATAACTGGTTTGGCATTAATCAATAATCCTGACTGAAAAATAGAAGCTACTCCTCCACCTCGGCCAGTTGTTCTAGGAACATGAAAATTTTAATAATTAACAGGAGTGGATTCATTTATACTAACAAAATCCTCCTGTTGTAGCCAAGTTTCTGTCAGACAGAATAAATCAATATGATGATCAGTTATCAGTTCATTAACTAACAGGGATTTAGAGGAAAGAGATCTGATGTTCAATAATCCACATTTAATGATTTTATGATTTTGCTCTGGTAAAGTAACTGTGTTTATTTTAATAAGATTTTTATGGTTTATATTTTTAGAGCTGATTTTTGGTTTATTTAATTTGAGCCGTGGGCGAGTTGACACTGTTTCAATGGGGGTGTGGGTGGGTAACAGAGGAGAAGCAGCAGAGAGGTGTGGAGGACTACAACTCTGCTTCCTGGACTGGACCCTGGGTTGTCAATAATTTGGGGGATAAACAAAATCAGCCATATTTCTAGAAAGAAGAGCAGCTCTGTCCAAAGTGGGATGGAAGCCATCTCTCCACATCAGACAAGGTTTTCCCCAGAAAGAACTCCAGTTATCTATGTAGCCCACGTCGTTGTCAGAACACCACCTGGACACCCAGCGGTTAAACGACGACATACGGCTAAACATGTCATCGCTGGTCAGGTTGGGGAGGGGGCCGGAGAAAACTACGGAGTCCGACATGGTTTTAGCAAAGTCACACACCGAAGCAAAATTAATTTTAGTGACCTCTGATTGGCGTAACCGGGTGTCATTACCGCCGACGTGAATAACAATCTTACTGTATTTAGCCTTAGTCAGCTTCAGTTTCAGATAAGATTCTATGTGTAGTGTGACAAGGGCCAGGTTAGCGACCCTTTCACTACTAATTATTTAAATATAACAGGTTCTCTCTTTTTGAGTTAAATTACTGCCATGTGACGAGATAACTGTGATGATTGTTTAAATCAGTGACATGAGACGTTAATTTCCTTTGACCCATCAGAATAAATGCGGTCATTTATTGAACAGAATCAAAATTTAACATCAAAACATTGTACACTTGATTAGCTGATCTGGTTCTGATTAATAAAACTTGGCACGTTTTACTTAATAAGACAACAGGACATTTCTAAAGGCATCTAGATTACTGACAAAATAGAAGAGTTTTAAAGGAAGGATTGAAGGAGTTTAAATGGAGAGAAAAGATGGATAAAAAGGGGGTGTCTGTTCGGACTGCAGAATGGCACGCTCCCTTCAACACCAGCTCAAAATCTCCGGTACACTTGGCGCGTTAAGACTCGTTACCTTTGCAGAAGATAAATCAACTCCAGTACAGAGGTCCATTTCAACGCTACATTTCTAGCGTCTCCGGTCAGGGCAGCTGGCCATGTCAGGAGTCGTGCCGCTTACTCCGTTCAACAAACACGCTCATCTCCCGGGTGGATACACAGCAAGCGGTCAGACCGGCAGAGTTTCCACTCAGATGTGGGAGAATCCATCACAGACTCCGAAGACGGAGTTTAAGACTAGACTTCAGAGACCCACTTGAAGACTTACTTGAAGACTTGAAAAACCCGAAGACTCCAGGAAGTGTGGACTTTTAAAGAGTTCTCACTTCCGGTCACTTCAGGACTTCCTGATTGGTTGAAACAACCAACAGAGGGTGGTTCTAGTGATGTCAGAGGGTTATTACAAGTCAAGAAAGTGCAAGAATGTTTAGGAACATCCAGTACAGACAGAAGAAATGTTTTGAAGAAGTGAGAGCAAGCAGGTGCCAGTTGCTTCTTATTTACTGTCTGCTAGGTTTAAAAACAATCCACTTTGTTCTAATAACTCCTTTCTGACTTTCGACCGACATCATTACTTCTCATTCAGACAGAAGATCAAAATGCATAATTACTTTGTAAATAGACATTTAACTTGATTTCTAATTTAAATGAGGATTAAAAAAATCATTAATACTGTTTCACAGTTGATTTAAAATGAGTGGTTCACTTCAACATTTAGAAATGGTATGAACTAAACACACTTTTGATTTATTGTAACGAGTCTGTATGGATCGGCACAACACCTGACTCAGGACAACATTAAAATAAAAGGTTTTATTTTATTAAAGGCGTTCGTCTGAAGGATCTGAGCCTCAGTTCTGGTCCAATCTATGAAGACAGACAGGTTAGTGACTGCAAAAAGGTTCTGGGAGCTGAGAGGTGGTGTGCACGTCACTAACCTTCTGTGGCAGGAGCAGAGCTGAGACAAAGAACGTTGGAGGGCTGGCCAGGAAACAGAATCCAGGGACGTAGCAGGGGTCGAGAGCCAGGAGCGTGTAAGCTGCAGGCGTGGTATCCAGACAAGGGCAAGACAAGGCGAGGAGTCAAGAACAAAGCTGTGGTCATAAACAAAGAAACTGTGGACGAGGACTGCTGGATAATTTACTTGCTGTGAGGCTTTCAATAATCTGGCACTGAGGAGAGTGAGAGTGGAGCTTAAGTAGTGAGCTGAACAGGTGTGGCAGGTGAGTGGTGATTGCAGAGACAGGGTGCAGCAGATGAGTGCAGATTGCTGAGAGAGAGTGACAGGAGCAGAAAATGGGTGATAGGCAGTGCAGGACCAAACAGGATGAAATAAACAGAAAACTGAGGCAGGAAAAAACGTGAATGATCTTAAAGCAGGGGCTGTGATATGAAGAGCAGAGGCTTAGGCAGATGGGGGGGGCAGCGGGGGCCGCTGAGCGTGACATTTATCAAGATATTGTAAAATAGTAATGATAATATAAAATTAAGAGTGTTCTTTCAATTGATTACTTCAGGATACAATTAGACAGTCTCTGGATGAGCTAATTTGTAATTCTGGATTCAAATCAATGAAATAACAGTTCCTGTCCCATGAAGGTCCTCAGAGGCAGGTTTTGGTCGGAGGCCAAGTTCACTACATATGTCGCCCGCTCTGGACCCCGGAATGCATTTAACTATGGCTGCTGGAGTCCCTAAAGCCACGTTTCGGACTATGGAGCTTCCAATAACCAGGGTCTGTTTCTCAGCGGGTGTGTCACTGAGCAAGGAAAATCGATTATAAACATAAACGGGTTGGTGATGAACTGAGCCTTAGCACTATGCTTGCTCCGGACTGTCACCCAACCGGCCTGGGGTCCCGGCTGCTCGGGGTCTGCTGGAGGACCGCTAACGGGAGCTAGCCTCTGTGGTTTTGCGCTGTCTAAGGGGACCTGGCTAGCTACTGGTTTTTCTACAGCGCAGAGCCGAGCTTCTAGTTCAGACAGCCTCTCCTCCAAAGCTACCATAAGACTACATTTGTTACATGTATCATTACCACTAAAGGAAGCAGAGGAGTAACTAAACATTTGACACACAGAAGCAAGTGAAAACAGAGGAAGCAAGGAGAGAAGCAGCAGCCATGCTAAGCTAACGCTAGCAGAGCCAAATACACCAATAAAAACAGAGAAGTGTTGAAAGATAAAAGGCGTTTTAAGCACTATCCAACAGTAGAAAAACAACTGTACTAAGTGTGTTTGTGAACTAGAATGAAAAACTGTGCAAAAGACAGATAAATCCAGAAAACAGAGACGACTCGAGCAAACAATTCACTCGAGCTACCGACAGACAAACAGGAAATGATACAATACGTCTCACCACGAAGTGCAACGTCACACCACAGGGAGGAGCAGCCATAGGCGGGCGAACCATCTCTGAAGGCATCTCATGTGAAGTAGACCCAGCGAAACCACAATGTGGGCTGCTGACATCGTCCCAGGTATCGCATGACAGGCAGACTGTCACTATGCTGCAGGGTTTGACACGGAGGAGCTGAGCTGACAGAGCTTCGGCTCTCAGCTGAGATAAACAGCTATCATTGTAGTTGAGTTTAGCTCCACTTCCAGATAAACAATCATCTGGGATGGATGAACAGAAGTTTTTCCCAGTTTATAGAAACCCCAGGTTTAGCAGGTGTAACACTAGCGCTTTGGTCTGCGACAGCTTTCTAACTGGACCAAGCTAATAAGAGCAGATCGTCCAGATAAAAAGATTTCTCATTCCTGCCATGTGTAACGACTGCAGGGCCGTCTGCACACATTTCGAGAACGTGCGTGGGGTGTTTCAGAATGATGGAAATGTGAAAATATGCGCTCTTCAGATCTATGGAGGTGAAAACCAGTTGTTCTGGTGAAGTTCTCCAGCAGCTGTTTGTCAGCATGTGGAATTATCTCCCCATGATCGAATTGCTGAACATGAACAGGTCGAGAATGGTTTCATCCCTCCGGTTTTTCTCAGAACCAGGAAGTAGTGGGAGGGGAAAATCAACGTATTTTCCTCTCTTTGGGAACTCTGGAAATCACGTTTTTCGTCAGAAATTCCTGAACTTCTGACTGGAGAGACGAGCTCTTTTCTGGAGAAGACAGAACCATCTCTATAATCCCTCTGAACGATGAGGGTTGAGCTGTGAACTGCAGCGTGTAACCCCTTCTGATCAGACGGTCCGTCCATCTGTCCAGGGAACACACTCACTGCCACTCTGAGTAGCGCTCGGAAAGCAGGCACGCATTTGTGCTGTGTCATGTTTCTCATGAACGTCAACCAGACTAAAAAATCCTTACTGCCATCACTCACTCCGGAGATTCTCTGGGGGAGCCCAAGGGGGGCTCAGACAGAAAAAAGGTCTGTATGTGTGCCTCTGTGCTGGGCCCAGGCTGCGGTCTCACATAGAGCTGAGGTGAGCCGGCATGCACCGACAGGAGGTGTGAGCGCTTTCTGAATGAGACACCATTTTGGTGGAGGCTGCAGCTGTCATGGAGAAACACGTTTACTCCCGCTGCGCTGTGAGTGGGCAGAAAACAGCAGAGATTAAAAATGGGCTCTGGCAGAAAATGAGGGATTTTACCAGACTCGGTCTGCTGAAAAAACATAATTTTAGCTGACATGGCAGACGTGTTTTGTGATATTTGCTGAACTGCAGTGCCATTTAAAACGCTGTTTAAAGGTTACTGGCTCGTTCTGTGTGGGGAATGTGTGAAGAGAGGCAGCTGAGAGATCAGCTGATCTGACAGTCTCAAATGAAAAACTTTACTTTCAGAGGTGTTTCTGTTTTATATCAAAAACATACATCATCAAAACACATATATTTTCCCCTCAAGGATCTGTTACCTGGTGGAGGGGGCTGGCAGAAGAGCGGGGCGTGAAATCGCTGCCACAGCAGTGGAGCATCTCTGGTGCTGTTGCTGGCCAAGGCGGTCCCTCCAGCGGCCGGAGGGGCACATGGACTGTGATGTCACCAGATGGTGTACAGTCTCTGAGACCTCTTCGGACCTCTGCGATTTCTCAAGGATGGTCAGTTGGCCCCGAACAGCACCTCTTGGGTGATGGGGCCCTCCAGCAGGTTGTTCTGCAGCCTCTCGGACAAGGATGGCAAGAGGCGGAGCCAAGTGGTCCACAGTTGTAGTGAGTCACGTGGGTACGTGTCACTTGTTGTATGACAAATAT
>NC_056509.1:9523734-9528319 GCF_014905685.2 Nematolebias whitei
TATATATATATATATATATATCATCTCTATTATTTTTACTGTAGTTTATCGTTGTCATTCTTTACCTTTATTCTTGTCTGTACTTTATATGTTCTGTCTGGAGCAGATCTCTTGTAAACAAGTCTTTGTGGCTCAATGAAGACAACCTGTATAAATAAAAGGTTGATTAAATCATTATGTACTGTATGTATATATATTCATTCAACCTTTATTGATACAGGTTAGTCCCATGAGCCAATAGGACTCATTTCCAAGAGAGACCTGGATTTTAACAAAGATTGATGACAACAGTGGATAAACTGTTTTTCAACAAACAAACAATTTAAAAAAAATGTATGAATCATTTGTGAATTTTTATTGTTGTCGTTGTTATCACTGTTTTATTATCTTGTACTTCCTGCTCTGGTCCAGTCTCTTCACGGACGATGTGTGTGAGGGTGGACATGTTTGGAGGTTGCTGTGTTGAAGCTCCATGGATCAGCCTCTCTGCAGCTCTCAGCACCTTCACTGAGCCTTGAGGGAATCACTGAGCTGCTGTTGTTCTTCAAAGTTAGAAGGTGGGAGCTCTCGTCAAATGATGATCTCCAGCATCATCTTGTTCATGCCAGGTTTTTCATCCACTGACCACAGACACCTGTAAACATCAGGGGGACCAGTAGCTGTTTAACACATCAGTGAGATTTTAATATGATCATTATGATATGATGTTATGTGGGGGAGTGGTGGAGCAGAGGTTAGAAGATGGGCCTGTGATCGGAAAGTCGCAGGTTCAACTCCCGGAACCGTCAACATCAAAATGAGGTGGAAAAGGTGAAACACCCACACCTGCCTCCACCCTCATTGGCCCCACCCTGGTCCCCTGAGCAAGGCCCTTAACTCCCACCACCTGCTCCTAAACAGGTCTCTCTAGAAAATGAGTTCTCGTGACTCAATGAGTCTACCTGGATAAATACAGGGTAAATGAAAAAATAAAAGTTCAAAATAGAAATACTCACATCATGAGGCTGAGGTTGTGTGTGTGTGTGTGTGATGTGCACGTTCCTGAGAGTGTGTGATGTGCATGTTCCTGAGGTTGTGTGTGTGACGTGCACGTTCCTGAGAGTGTGTGTGACGTGCACGTTCCTGAGAGTGTGTGTGTGACGTGCACGTTCCTGAGAGGCCACAGGCAGAGCAGCTCCAGCTTTTGTTGAGTTCCTGTAGTCCTGCAGTTTTCAAGCTGAAATGAAAAAACATCATGAATATGAACTTTACAATCTATAGTTACCTGTTCATATAAACACATGGAGGTATCTCACCTTGTGACTGACAATAAAATATGTAAATTTATGAACTCTAATGAACTTAAAATGATGCTCCTACTCTTTGAAGGAGAACCGATGGTACCACACCATCTCTCAGTCGGACAGTCTGATCAGTTTGATCAAAATCCTCTAGTTTAAAATCCTCACTGCTCAGATGAATCCTCCTCAAAGATACTTCCTCCTCTTCCTCACATCTTTTTCTTTGGAAAACCTTCAAAATGAAAACAGGAGATTTGTGTTGTAGTAGTATGTCATATAGGATATATATTCATACTTTTCACGAGTTCCTCATCTTTCTGACTGTGTAAATGTCGTGCATTGAATTTTAACAGAAATGTAACGAGAGACGTTATTTATCTTTGACCCATCAAAATGAATGCGGTCATTTATTTTCAGAATCAAAGTTTAACATCAAACATTTACATTAATTTGGCAAAATATGAAAATAATAACAGACAAGTTTCACAGAAAATGGGCTTCAATCACACGGCGGTGATTGAGGACTTTGCTTCAGATATTTCTAAAATATCTGTACTGATTTTAAGAGAAAGCAGAGTTTAAGATGGAAATGGAGATTTATCTTACAGAGAGATTTGTGAGGGAATTAATCTGTTTGACCAGAAAACGTGCACGCTCCATCAGATCTCAGCTTGCGACGGTACGCTTGTCGAAGTAGAAACCGTTACCTGGTTGATGATAAATCAGCTCGGTATAGGATCCTTCCTTGACTCTTTCAGCGTCTCCGTTGAGAGCAGCTGAAATCCTTCGAGAGTCGTACGAGGTTGTTCAAACAGAAGTTATAATCCCAAAACGTCTCTGGATCATCCTGAACGCGTTTGCATCCAAGAACTCTAACTCCATCAACTCATCAGCACTCTGTGTGGAACTCTCAGAGCTCTGCAGCATCAGACTCTTTTTAGCCCCATTAATCTTCAGCGTCTGGCTTCAGACTTCAGACTTTAGCACTCTCTCACAAGAACCGGGAAGTTGCCACATTTTAAATGAGTTGACTTCCGGGTCAATTTAGAGCTTTCTGATTGGTCGATGGACCAGGAAAAGGTGTGGTTTGTGATGTAAGGTGTTATGAAAAGTCGAGGTCAGAGAATGAGATTGTTCAACAACTAACCGAAAGATTACTGCGGAAAACCAGACTTCGTGAAGTCTCACTCTGCTGTATCTTCTCAAATAGTTAAACATGACATTTTTTCTCAGTAAACATTTTAGTTGACCGAGAACCGACCTTTAACATACTTACAAAACTTGGCTCATTGCAGACAGAAAAATCAAGAAATGCATATTAACCTGATTTCTTCTTTGAATGAGGAATAAAAATCATTACTTACTGTTTATGTAAAATAAAAATGAGTAGTTCTCTTCAACCTGTAAACATTGAGTGAACTAACACAATTTGATTATCAAACATTTGTAAAATAGTAATGATCATAGAGAATTGTCTTTTCTGCTTGATTAATTCAAGAAAGAAAGTCACCAGATGGCTCAAACTGTATTTCTGGATGCAGATCAATGAAATAACAGTCTGAGGTCAGATCAGGTTCACTACAGTGTCTACACAAAAACATTGTACAAAGGAGGTCAAGCTTATTTTCTATTTCCTATATTCTCCCTAGTTTAATTTTTTTTTTATATCCTAGAACTTTAACAAAACTCCAGTTTTGATGCATATCTCTTGATAATGAACCAAAGCTGCTGAAATAGTGAGTATGCTTGTTAGAAAAATATTCCTGTCATCAGATCTCAGTTAGCTTCATTGCAGCTGAACACCGTGTTACACTGAACACAACATCAGCTGGTGGACATAAATACAGTACAGTAATATTCTATTCACAAAATACTAACAATAATATGTTCATCTTACTTGTGAAAAGTTATCCCCCGAGACCGGACGTCAACAGTCCATCAATTAGAACAGAAATAAGCTGTGAAGTGCTGAGACATCTTCTGCTTTAACCAAATAAGGACGACCGTTCCAAGATGGCGGCCGAAAATCCTGCGCCGCAGCAGTCAATGAGGGATCTAGTGATTATATGATATCTATGGCTGAACCTTATTAAAAGCTGATGAAAAGCCCATGAATAATATGCAAACATATGTCTTTGGGTTACCTGAATGATTATGGACATTGTTGAGGGAGAGAGTGGCATCCTCCACCCCTCGGTTAGTCCTATATGCAAACTGCAAAGGGTGCATATGCTCAGCTGTAACAGACATGAGTTCTCTGCTCACTAAGCGCTCCATACATTTGCATAATACAGATGTGAAGGCAATTGATCTGAAGTCAGTCAGTGTCTTTGCATGTGTTATTTTGGGCACCGGGACAATAGTTGACATTTTCCATGCTTGTGGGACAAAGCTAGTGTTAAGGAACAACTCAAATATCCGTTTGAACACAGGACCCAGCTGTGTGGCACATTCTTTTAATACCCTTCCCTTAATCCCATCTGGCCCAGCTGCTTTGTGAGGATTGATGTTCTGAAAAATTGAAATGACCTCTTTCTCCTGTAATTCCATAGGAGTTGGTGTCAAGGCTGCACAGAAAGTCAATCTCATCACTGAAGTCATGGATGTCAAATCTTGAATAATGAACATTTAGTTTATTTGCAAGATGAAAAGGGTCAGTGTGCTGAAGGGAATCTTTTCGTTTCCTCCCCATTATTGTATTCAGTCCCCTCCAGGCATCTCTTGCATTGCCATTACTCAGTTCCCTCTCAACTTTATCTTTATAATTTATTTTAACTTTCTTAATCATGCAACTTATTTCCTTCTCTAGTTCCCTCATCTTTTGCATGTCTCCTCCTTTAAAATCTGCTTTCTTTTGATTTAAAAGATGCTTGATTTCTTTATTGACCCAAGGTTTATTATTAGGGTAAAATCTGACTGTTTTTGTTTTTATAGTATTATCCACACAAAATTTAATGTAACTGGTGATGGTAAAGTTCAGCAGTTCAGAGTTTTCAGCAGAGACCTCCTCACTGAAGAACAGGCTCCAGTCAGTCAGTTCAAAAAAAGTCCTCAGCTCATCAACAGAGTCCGTTGTCCAGCACTGAACAGTCTTACCAGTGTCCTGATGCATGCTCAATAATTCAGGTAGAAAAATCTAAAAAAAGTTAAATCTGGTCCTCTGGACATTCAAAAAAACAAAACAAAGCAAAACAACAAAAAAATGTAGAAACGTTTCGTCTCTCATCCAAGAGACTTCCTCAGTCTGAGGTGCTGTATTCAGCTCAGTCTCTTAAATAGCACCTTCTCAGAGTGGATCAACCAGT
>NC_056509.1:9528419-9530770 GCF_014905685.2 Nematolebias whitei
TCAGATGATTGGGGGGTGCCTGAGAGAGATTTGATGGTTTTCCAGAATCTGTTAGGGTCATTTAGATTTTTGGAGGTCTGAGATAAGAAATAGTTGCGTTTTGCTGCTTTGACAGCAGTTGTACATTTATTCCTCATCTGTCGAAAACTCAACCAATCAGTGTCTGAGTCAGATTTTCTCGCGGTGGCCCAAAGATGGTCTCTCCTGTGCAGGAGGTCAGCTAGCTCTGGAGTAAACCAGGGGCTGTCTTGTCCCTTTATTCTGAACTGACAAAAAGGAGCATGTTTGTTCAGAAAATAAATGAAACTATTATGAAAATAGTTCCAAACGGAGTTCATGTCATCAGTTAACAGAATACGATGCCAGTCAAAGTGAGACAGATCCCAGAGGAATGACTGTTCACAGAAATGTTTCAGATCCCTTTTTTGAATTAATCTGGGCTTAGTAGGTGGAAGTTTAATATCTCTCAAAGCCGCCGTCACACAATGATCACTCAAGATATTGGAAAATACACCTGTACCAGGGAATTTGTGAGGCATATTAGTTAGAAACAGGTCTAAGATGGAGGATTTTTCAGGACGGTTTTTGTTTAATCTAGTGGGAGAGTTGATCAGTTGGGTAAGATTGAGAGACAGGCAACATTCCTTGAATTTATCACAGAGGGGGGTCGACTTACCCCAATCAATGTTGAGGTCTCCAGCCAAAAGGATCTCTTTGAATTTTAAATTACCAAGAAATTCCATCAGGGCAGACAGAGCCTCAGGTGTTGCTGAAGGTGGGCAGTACATGTTTGATGTTAAATTTTGATTCTGTTAAATAAATGACCGCATTTATTCTGATGGGTCAAAGATAAAATGGCGTCTCATGTCACTAATTACCACTCCACTCCACAAGTTATCTTGGTCACATGGCAGAAATTTAACTCGAAAAAGAAAGAATCCGTTGTAATTAAACAATTAATATTCTTTGTGCTTGAACTAGCTTTAAGAATAATTAATTAGTAGTATGTTACAGCGAAAGCTGTCCCTACATCACTACACAATCCAACATTTTTCAGTCAGGTCATCTGGACAGTTTCTTTTTTTTTGTGCTGAAACGTTTCACCTTCATCAGTCAAGGAAACACAACAAAATTGATTCTTCCCCCAACAGCTTACTCCAAAGTGGAACAAACCAGTTCTGCTTGTGATAAGATGGTCTCTTTTATACGCCCCCTCCTCCATTGCCAGCCCTCTTCCTTGTTGACAGTCAACAAGATTTGTCTGCAACTGTTTTGGCAGACTTGGAGGTGTTTGGATAAGCCTGGGCGAAACGGGTGAAATAATCAACAATAACCAGTATATATTCATATCCACCTCTACATTTGTCTAAGTGGAGAAAATCAATCGACACTAGTTCAAATGGTTGAGTGGTGATGATACTATTTAGAGCTGCCCGTGTTTCTTTACTTGGTGTTTTCTGTTTTAGGCAGGTACAAGTCTGTGAAACATAATGTTCAATTTCTCGTTGCGTATAAGGCCAAAAGAATCTGTCCCTGATCAGTGATGTTGTTCGATCAATACCTTGATGGCACATCTCATCATGCAACTCTTTTAATACAGTAGCTTTGTACAATTCAGGTAACACAAGTTGCTTTCTGTTTGTTGTCTTCCTGTGGAGGATGCCATCAATATGGAGTCTCTCCCACTCATGCAGTAAACACTTGCTCTTTACGCTGAATGTGGTCATCTCTTGTACTGACGGTTTGTTATTCTCTGCTTTGCACTGCATTATGGGACCAATGTCTTTGTCATCTTTTTGAGCCTGATGGATCTCATTAGCTGACAGCTGTTTTTGGACCTTTTCTATCTCAGATGTGCATTCAAAAGAAGTGAGGGTTGAACATACCTGAGGTGAGGTGGGATACTGAGCTTCAGTTTAGCTTCAGTCAGATGTCAGTTCCTCTGTGCACTGCTTCATCATCTCTTCCACATTCACAGGTATTCTTGAAAGACTGTCTGCATCCACATTCTCTTTACCTGGACGATAACGCATGGTAAAGCGGAAGTCTGAAAGTTCAGCTACCCATCTGCATCCAGTTACGTTCAGCTTGGCACTTGACAAAACATAGGTCAGTGGGTTGTTGTCTGTGAACACAGTAAACGTCGGAGCATAATACAGATAATCTCGGAATTTCTCAGTGATGGCTCACTTCATGGCTAGAAATTCCAATTTACCTGAATGAAGATAATTTCTTTCAGAGGTAGTCAATGTTCTAGAGCCATAGGCTATCACACGTAGCTTAGCATTTTGATGTTGACATAGTACAGCACCAAGACCTTTGTTAGATGCATCTGTGTGAAGGATGAAGGA
>NC_056509.1:9530870-9535295 GCF_014905685.2 Nematolebias whitei
CAAGAAATCACATGGCAGCAATAAGTTTCTGTGGAGGATTCTTGATCTTCCTCTTCCTTGTTCTGGCTTGACTTCATATACTGGAATATCTTTTCCAACTTGACGAATGGCAGTATAGATATTTTCCTCCCAGTGATTGCGGAGTTTTCCAGGACCTCCTCTTGGTGTTAGGTTCCTGATAAGGACACGGTCACCAGAATACAACAGTGAGCTTTTCACGTTTGCATCATAAGATTTCTTACTCCTATCAGTTGACTTTTTTGCATTTGCTTGAACAAGTTTATAGGCTTCTTGCATTTCTGTTTTCCATCTTTCCATGTATGCACGGTGGTCTGTACTTCCTGTCTCAGAGGAGAGTCCAAACAGCAGGTCGATGGGTAACCTTGGCGATTGTCCAAACAAAAGGTAAAATGGTGAAAATCTTGTTACCTCGGATCGTGTGCAGTTGCATGCAAAGATGAGCTTGTTTAGAGATTCTCTCCAATTTGTCTTCTTTTTGTCAGTCAGTGTCCTTAACATTTGTAATAATGTTCTGTTAAATCAACAAAATCCATGCTCAATTCTCCAGGTATACAATTGTAGTGAACTAGACCTCTGACATCAGTCTGTCTCTGAAGACCTTCAGGGGACAGAAACTGTTATTTCATTGATTTGAATCCAGAAATACAAATGATTTCATCAAGAGACTATTTAATTGTATCCTGAATTAATCAATTGAAAGAACACTCTTCTTTTTTATATTATCATTAACTATTTTACAATATCTTGATAATCAAAAGTGTGTTTAGTTCATACCATTTCTAAATTTTAAAGTAAACCACTCATTTAAATCAACTGTGAAACAGTATTAAGGATTTTTAAACCTCATTAGACTTGGATCATACAGTTAAATGTCTATTTACGAATTAAGTGTGCATTTAGTCTTCTGTCTGAATGAGGAGTAGTGGATTTGAGGGCAAAAGTCAGAGACAAGTTATGAGAACGAAGTGCCTTGTTTTAAAACTCTCAGACAGTAAATAAGAACTAGCTGGCACCTACATTATCTCATTTCTTCAAAATATTTCTGTCTGTACTAACCGTTCTTAAAACATTTCTGCTGTCTCCTGACTTCTAATAACCCTCTGACATCACTAAAACTACACCCCTGCTGGTTTTTTCAACCAATCAGGAAGTACCAAGTGGCCGGAAGTGGATACCCTTTAAAAGTCAACACTTCTTGGAACTATTCAGTCTTCCAAGTCTTCAGCGTCTTCCAAGTCTTCCGAGGCTTTTCAGTCTTCCTGGAACTTTCAGTCGAAGATGAGACTCAGTCTGATGGAGTCTTACAGCTGAAAAATAGCTGATGGATTTGACCATGTGCCAAGGGTCCATCCATTCCAGCGTAGTCACAGCCTGCCTCGGCTCTGACTCAACCCGAGCAGTAAATGCTCAACTTCTAAGGAAGCTTATTCTGTGAACTGAGTACTTCGTCATGACTTCTGATGACCCCAGCCACTCTGACCGGAGACGCTGAAAAGGGAGCGTGCCAATGGACCTCTGTTCCGGAGTGGATGTATCTACCATCTCAGGTAGTAACAAGCCGTTGACGCCCTGAAGTGTACCGGAGGGCTGAGCTGGATTCGGAGGAAGGGTGCCAATTTCTGGTTCAACACATAACTTTCATCCATCTAAACCTCATCTTTAAATCTATTCCTTCTCTTTAAAACTTCTATTTGCCAGTAAATCAAGCTAGATGCCTTCAGAGATGAATCAGTCTCAATCAGTAATCTTCTGTTGTCTTGTTTAGTAAATTGTGCCAAGTTTATTAATCAGAAACAGGTCAGCAAATCAACGTGTACATTCATTCATTCAACCTTTATTTAGACAGGTAAATCCCATTGAGCCTCGAGGACTCATTTACAAGAGAGACCTGATTTCAACAAAGAAAGATGACAACAATGGACAACAGCAACAACAATAAACGATTATAAAAAGTAATACTGCAGGTTGTTTTTTTTTTTTTTTTTTTTTTTTTTTTACCAAATAGGATGGCTAAAAGAAAAAGGTAACAAAAAAAAACAAACAAACAGCTAGATTCTAAGGCGAATGTAGAAAACTAAAAACAGGAACATGTCTGCATTGGTCCCTGCCAGGAGTCCAACAGATTCTTAAAGCCACTTAGAGAGGTCAAGGTCGAGAGCTTCAGATCTTTTTGTAAGATATTCCAGGAAACAGGAGCGGAGTAGGAGAAGGCCCTTTTGCCTAGTTCAGTCCTCATTGAAGGAACACTGCAGGTAATAATGTCCTGAGAGCGCACTCTGTAGCTGCACTCACGCAGAGACATGTAGGAGGAGATGTATGAAGGCAGCAGACCAAGAAGTGATTTAAAGATGAAAATGTACCAGTGAGCGAGTCTGTGTGAAGTTAATGATGTCCAGTTAACCAGTGAATACAGGGTGCAGTGGTGGGTACGATAATCACAGCTAGTTATGAATCTTAGTGTACCATGATAGACAGCATCCAACATCTGCAGGGTTCTTGTAGGAGCGTTCATGTAAATAATGTCACCGTAATCAATGGAGGGAAGGAAAGTCACAGATACAAGGTGTTTTCTAGCATTCGGGGTTAGACAGGATCTGTTTCTGAAAAAGAAACCCAGTTTAACTTTCAGTTTCTTTACCAAGTTTTCCACATGGAGCTTAAAAGAGAGCTGTGTGTCGACCAAGATACCCAAATATTTATAGGAATCAACAAACTCAATGGGGACACCATTTGAGGATAAAATCGGAGGAAGAACTGCTGGGACCAACTTCCTATTTGAAAAAAGCATCCCTTTGGTTTTGTCGGCATTTAGGACAAGTTTGAGGCCTAAATCTGTCTGGATGATGTTGAATGCAGATTTCAAAAGCTGGAAAGCCTTAGCAACAGTTTTAGCTCGGCAATAAACAACTGTGTCATCAGCATAGAACTATACGGATGCATTAGGGATGTTTTTACCTACATTATGTATGTAGATTGTAAAAAGGGTGGGTCCTAAGACTGAGCCTTGTGGTACACCATTGTTGACTGTTAAATAACTGGAGGAAGTACCATTATGTTGAACACATTGCCTCCGGTCTGAAAGATAGTTAGAGAACCAACCAATGGTGTGTTCTGAGAAACCGATTTCTGAGAGTTTATGACACAAGATGTTATGATCCACAGTATCAAAAGCTTTAGACAGGTCTAAGAAAAGTGTAGCACAATAATCCTTAGCATCCAGTGCTTCAATAACGTCATTAAGAACCTTCAGTGAAGAAGTGGTTGTGCTGTGTTGTTTCCTGAAACCAGATTGATGTGGAGGTAAGATGTTAAATGAGTCCAGGTAATTTTTGATTTGAGAGTTTATCAGTTTTTCTAGAACCTTGGCTAAAATGCAGAGTTTAGAGATTGGTCAATAGTTGTTCAGTGAGGTGGCGTCACCTCCTTCCTTTTACAGGAAAGGAAGAACAAAGGCTGTTTTCCAAGTGTCTGGGATGGAGTTTTGTCTTATGGAAAGATTGAAGATGTGGGTCACAGGGACTGTGATGATATGAGCAGCCAGCCTTAAGAAATAAGGTGGAAGTTCATCTGGACCTGCAGATTTTTTAGGGTCAAGATGTTTTAACAGTTTATTGACCTCACTGACTGAGAATGTAGAAAAAGAGAAGGTGTGATTAACTGAGGATTGACTTGTAGGAGGGATTTGATTTGTAGAAGTTTGATTATTAAGTGAAGTGGCTGATTTTCCATTAGTAACTGCATCAAATAAAGAACTAGAAGCAACAAAATGTTTGTTGAAACAGTTCAGGATCACGTGTTTGACACAGGAACAGAGTTAGTGAGAAGTTGTGATGGGAGTTCAGATGATTGGGGGGTGCCTGAGAGAGATTTGATGGTTTTCCAGAATCTGTTAGGGTCATTTAGATTTTTGGAGGTCTGAGATAAGAAATAGTTGCGTTTTGCTGCTTTGACAGCAGTTGTACATTTATTCCTCATCTGTCGAAAACTCAACCAATCAGTGTCTGAGTCAGATTTTCTCGCGGTGGCCCAAAGATGGTCTCTCCTGTGCAGGAGGTCAGCTAGCTCTGGAGTAAACCAGGGGCTGTCTTGTCCCTTTATTCTGAACTGACAAAAAGGAGCATGTTTGTTCAGAAAATAAATGAAACTATTATGAAAATAGTTCCAAACGGAGTTCATGTCATCAGTTAACAGAATACGATGCCAGTCAAAGTGAGACAGATCCCAGAGGAATGACTGTTCACAGAAATGTTTCAGATCCCTTTTTTGAATTAATCTGGGCTTAGTAGGTGGAAGTTTAATATCTCTCAAAGCCGCCGTCACACAATGATCACTCAAGATATTGGAAAATACACCTGTACCAGGGAATTTGTGAGGCATATTAGTTAGAAACAGGTCTAAGATGGA
>NC_056509.1:9535395-9546286 GCF_014905685.2 Nematolebias whitei
ATATTTGTCATACAACAAGTGACACGTACCCACGTGACTCACTACAATGGTCATCTATCAATCAACCTTTATTTATACAGGTAAATCCCATTGAGCCTCGAGGACTCATTTACAAGAGAGACCTGATTTCAACAAAGAAAGATGACAACAATGGACAACAGCAACAACAATAAGCAATTATAAAAACTCATACTACAGTTTTTTTTTTTTTTTTTTTTTTTTAACAAATAGGATGGCTAAAAGGAAAAAGGTAACAAAACCAAAAAAAAACAGCTAGATTCCAAGACAAATGTATAAAACTAAAAACAGGAACATGTCAGCATTGGACCCTGCCAGGAGTCCAACAGATTCTTAAAGCCACTTAGAGAGGTCAAGGTCGAGAGCTTCAAATCTTTTTGTAAGATATTCCAGGAAACAGGAGCGGAGTAGGAGAAGGCCCTTTTGCCTAGTTCAGTCCTCACTGAGGGAACACTGCAGGTAATAATGTCCTGAGAGCGCACTCCGTAGCTGCACTCACGCAGAGACATGTAGGAGGAGATGTATGAAGGCAGCAGACCAAGAAGTGATTTAAAGATGAAAATGTACCAGTGAGAGAGTCTGCGTGAAGTTAATGATGTCCAGTTAACCAGTGAATACAGGGTGCAGTGGTGGGTACGATAATCACAGCCAGTTATGAATCTTAGTGCACCATGATAGACAGCATCCAACATCTGCAGGGTTCTTGTAGGAGCGTTCATGTAAATAATATCACCAAAATCAATTGAGGGAAGGAAAGTCACAGATACAAGGCGTTTTCTAGCATTCAGGGTTAGACAGGATCTGTTTCTGAAAAAGAAACCCAGTTTAACTTTCAGTTTCTTTATCAAGTTTTCCACATGGAGCTTAAAAGAAAGATGTGAGTCGATCAAGATACCCAAATATTTATAGGAATCAACAAACTCAATGGGAACACCATTTGAGGATAAAATCGGAGGAAGAACTGCTGGGACCGACTTCCTATTTGAAAAAAGCATCCCTTTGGTTTTTTCGGCATTTAGGACAAGTTTGAGGTGAAACAAATCAGTCTGGATGTAGTTAAATGCAGATTTCAGAAGCTGGAAAGCCTTAGCAACAGTTTTAGCTCGACAATAAACAACTGTGTCATCAGCATAGAAATGTATGGATGCATTAGGGATGTTTTTACCTACATTATGTATGTAGATTGTAAAGAGGGTGGGTCCTAAGACTGAGCCTTGTGGTACACCATTGTTGACTGTTAAATAACTGGAGGAAGTACCATTATGTTGAACACATTGCCTCCGGTCTGAAAGATAGTTAGAGAACCAACCAATGGTGTGATCTGAGAAACCGATTTCTGAGAGTTTATGACACAAGATGTTATGATCCACAGTGTCAAAAGCTTTAGACAGGTCTAAGAAAAGTGCAGCACAATAATCCTTAGCATCCAGTGCTTCAACAACGTCATTAAGAACCTTCAGTGAAGCAGTGGTTGTGCTGTGTTGTTTCCTGAAACCAGATTGATGTGGAGGTAAGATGTTAAATGAGTCCAGGTAATTTTTGATTTGAGAGTTTATCAGTTTTTCTAGAACCTTGGCTAAAATGCAGAGTTTAGAGATTGGTCGATAGTTGTTCAGTGAGGTGGGGTCTCCTCCCTTCAGCAAAGGAAGAACAAAGGCTGTTTTCCAAGTGTCTGGGATGGAGTTTTGTCTTATGGAGAGATTGAAGATGTGGGTCACAGGGACTGTGATGATATGAGCAGCCAGCCTTAAGAAATAAGGTGGAAGTTCATCTGGACCTGCAGATTTTTTAGGATCAAGATCTTTTAACAGTTTATTGACCTCACTGACTGAGAATGGAGAAAAAGAGAAGGTGTGATTAACTGAGGATTGACTTGTAGGAGGGATTTGATTTGTAGAAGTTTGGTTATTAAGTGAAGTGGCTGATTTTCCATTAGTTACTGTGTCAAATAAAGAACCAGAAGCAACAAAATGTTTGTTGAGACAGTTCAGGATCTCGTGCTTATTTGACACAGGAACAGAGTTAACGAGAAGTTGTGATGGGAGTTCAGATGATTGGGGAGTGCCTGAGAGAGATTTAATTGTTTTCCAGAATCTGTTGGGGTCATTTAGATTTTTGGAGGTCTGAGATAAGAAATAGTTTCGTTTTGCTGCTTTGACAGAAGTTGTACATTTATTCCTCATCTGTCGGAAACTCAACCAATCAGTGTCTGAGTCAGATTTTCTCGCTGCGGCCCAAAGATGATCTCTCCTGTGCAGGAGGTCAGCTAGCTCTGGAGTAAACCAGGGGCTGTCTCGTCCCTTTATTCTGAACTGACGAAAAGGAGCATGTAAGTTCAGGAAATAAATGAAATTATTATGGAAATAGTTCCAAGCAGAGTTCACGTCATCAGTTAACAGAATACGATGCCAGTCAAAGTGAGACAGATCCCAGAGGAATGACTGTTCACAGAAATGTTTCAGATCCCTTTTTTTAATTAATCTGGGCTTAGAAGGTGGAAGTTTACTATTTCTTAAAGCCGCTGTCACACAATGATCACTCAAAAGATCAGCGAATACACCTGTACCAGGGAATTTGTGAGGCATATTAGTTAGAAACAGGTCTAAGATGGAGGAATTGTCAGGATGGCTTTTATTTAATCTGGTGGGGGAGTCGATCAGTTGGGTTAAATTAAAAGACAAGCAACATTCCTTGAATTTGTCACAGAGGGGGGTCGACTTACACCAATCAATGTTGAGATCTCCTGCCAAAAAGATCTCTTTGAATTTTAAATTACCAAGGAATTCCTTAATGGCATTTAATGCTTCAGGTGAAGCTGTGGGGGGGCGGTAGCAGCAGACTACAGTTAAAACCTGGCCTCCATTCAAGGTGATGTTTACAGATAAGACTTCAAACTGGTTTGGAATTGTTTTGAAAGTCACAAGACTTGAAACCAGAGTGTCTCTAATGTAAATAATGACTCCACCCCCCCTTTTTTGACGATCACAGCGGTAGATGTTAAACCCATTGATTGCCACGTCATTATTCATTACAGATTTGTTGAGCCAGGACTCAGAAATAAAGATAACATCTGCCCCAGAAGAACTGACCAGGATTTTCACAGCATCAAGTTTTTTCAGAAGGCTACGAGCGTTTACATGCAGGAAATGGAGCCCAGAGGCGTTTTTAAAGTCATTTGGTGTGCTGTAATTAGTGGGGGGTCCAGGATTAGGTTGAATTCCTGAGAGCAATAACAACATTATTATCAGACATTTTCTTGAGTTTTTTGTGACTGATGTGTAATTACAAGAGTTAACAGTGTGACAATTAGCCCCCATAATCGAACCATGAGAAACATTAATGAAGACGCGATCATTCAGAACCCAGAAACAGTGAAAGTTGCAGTGATGGGCAGATCCAGGTGTATTAACAAGATTCAGTGACTCCAGATAATCTGAGAACTGAAAATAGTGACAGTAATATGAATGATGCAGAAAAGATTCAGACCATAAAATGTCACAGTTCAAATGGGCAAACAAACCCGACGATGTGGCCCAACTGCAGTTTGAGTCAGGCTGAGGGGGGCTCCGGCCCCCCTCAGCGTAGATGGCGATGTGGGACAGGCAGGCCCTCCAGCAGGTCTTTCTGCAGCCTCTCGGACAAGGATGGCAAGAGGTGGAGCCAAGTGGTCCTCTGGATCATGGTCATCCAGGCGGCGATGCGGGACAGGCAGATCACAGAGGTGGCACATGTTTAAAATTACATCAGCAGCTTTACAGAGAGAGCTCTTTGTCTCCTCCAGCAGATCTGCTTCTTCCAGCCTCTTAGAGATGCTGTAGGCCAGCAGGGCGATGTTGTTGTTCGCTACGGCCGTCTGGAATGAGCACTGGTGAGCTCGGTTGGAGACCTTGTCACCATCTGGTTATGTTTCCTTGGAGGGACAGGCTGCTGGTCCATCCTGGAAGCTTTTGCCCCAAGTGCCACCGCCAGGCTTGGCTCCGGGGGGGGGGGAGCACTGATCGGTAAAACCCTCTACTCTGGAGATGGAGGCGAAGATGGAGACGGGTGTCTTCAACTTCCCGGGCCCAGCTGCAGCCTTGTTCCAATGTGACGGCACAGCGAGGCCAGATAGGGTCAGGGCGACGAGCCAGGGCGGCGCCAACCTTGCCGCCAGATCATCCGATCAGGGCGGAGGGAGGCGAGGGACAGAAAGTCCCTTGTGTTAACATCCTTCTGGATTATGCCCGGCAGCTCCGAGAGGATGGAGCCGACAGCTGGGAGTGGTGTGGTCGCCATCGTGGGAAAATTCGAGGTGGTTGAGCATCCGCTCGGCCACTCGTCTTCCATCACTACGTTCTCCAGGAGGGAAGGGGCAACTCCGTATCACCTTTCTCGGAGGAATCAGTCAATTCATTGCGTGACTCTGCGTCAAAGAAGGCGGTGGTGTTGTCTCGCGCATAGCGTCCTGCCACAGAAAAAAACACTCAGCGGAGCTGCTGCCAACAAGCCTTTTTCGAGGGAATCATCCGATTCACCTCGAGAGCGAAAAAAACACATTAGAAAAGGCAGTGGCGTCATCCGGCGAGAAGCAGCCCTCCACGGAAAAACATTCAGTGGGGCTGCTGCTAACATCGCCTTTTTTGGGGAAATCATTGGATTACTGCAAGGAAAAAACACGTTAGAAAAGGCGATGGTGTCTTCCAGCGGGTAGCGGCCCGCCATGGAAAAGCACTCCTCTGCGCTTACCTTGAACAAGGCTGCTCGTCTGCTTCTCCTCGGGGAGGAAGAGCTCACCAGGATGGCAGGAGGTTGGCATGGCGGAGACCCAGGCATCCTTAGCAAAGGTTGTGCCGGTCAAAGCTGGACAACTTTTCCTTCTTCGTTCTTCTGACAGTGCTAGCTAGCTGGCTGAAGAAAAAATGGGAGCCGATTACCCGGTTGCAATGTAATTTTTACAGACCGGGGATGAGGCCGACACAGTAGATGGGCGTGGACTAAAGATTTCAGTGCTGCGCTGCGGGCGACTGGATGAAACCCACTAGCGATAGCTTAAAGGGCGGAGCCTATACGAAATAGAACAACAAGGTACACAAAAGTGGACTCAAAACTCTCCCTGGTAGTCTAGCGGTTAGGATTCGGCGCTCTCACTGCCGTGGCCAGGGTTCAATTTCCGGTCAGGGAGGAATTTTTTTGTGCAGAAATACTGTAGCTGAAATAATAATCATTTCATTTAAAAAGCACCTTTCAGGACATCCAAGGACACTTTACAGCAAGAAACATACCAGAAAGATTGTATAAAGACAAACAACAAGCACAGTACAAAGATCAACAGGAATAAATTGAAATATAAAATACATAAAGAATATAAAATACGTAAAGCAAAGTTAAGGATAAGCGAGTCTAAAGAGATGTGTTATTCAGAGTAGTCTTGAATAGAGAAAGAGAGGTGGTGTTTTGTAAGTCAGGTGGTAGAGAGATCCAGAGATGAGGGGCAGAGCAGGTGAAGGCCCTGCTCCCCATGATGGCGAGGCGGGCAGAGGGTACATGGAGGTGCAGCGAAGAGGAGGATCTGAAATAGTGAGAGGGGATGGAGATTTGTAGGAGGTCAGAAAGGTAAGGAGGGGCAAGGTTGTGGATAGCTTTGAAAGAAGAAGAATTTCAGCTATTACACGAGACTCTGACAGCAAGGAGAGGAAATCATCCGGGGGGGGGGGGGGGGGGGGGGGTTGTGTGGAGGGGGGCTGGGACGACGGGGGGGGGGGGGGGGGGGGGGGGGGGGGTTATTTTAGAGGATGACCTTGGTACAAGGGAAAGGAGACGGGAGGGGAAGAGGAAAAACTGCCATTTTCTTGTTCTTTCCCACCCAATCCCCCCGCTCCTTCCAGGAGTGGCCTTTCTCCCACCACCCCACCCTAAAACCCAGGAGGCAACCGCTGAGAAGCTCCCAGAGAAATGTTAATACTGATCGTTCTTACAGTTTTTAAACTTTAACATTGGAGTTACAGATTGGTCCTTCCTGTTTGTTGATCATCATCCTTACTGTTATTACAGAGAAGGCTCTGAGGAGCGTCGCTATAGTGACAGAAACATAAACAGACGTTCTTAAACATCACGCTGACGTTTCTACGTTACGAGAAGCACATTTTAATTTCTGTTCTCCGTGAAGCTTTAATCCCATTTACAGACGTTTGGTTCAGTGTTTCAATTCAAAACATGAAGCTCATGCAGATTTACTTCGACGATACGTTTTGTTTTGTTTATTTTGTTTAATTTGACGAAAGTGGCTCACAGCCGAAGAAAATCCAAGTTTCTGTTCATCGACTTAATAAACTCGTAAATCTGCATTTTATTCACAATGGAGTAAAGAACCAGTCGTTCAACAACAATGTGATTTCGAGTTTGATGGCATCAACACATGCTGACCCGGTCCAGTTCCCCCTCATCTTTTAACAGCAGTCCCTGACTGTGCAGGACCAGAGGAGAACTGAGGAGAATGTTGTTCCGTTCTGGTCTCATGCAGAACCCTAACTCCTCAGTTCTGAGTTTTGGCTGAATGTTTATTTTCAGGCAGGTCCGTTCAGCACCAGGTTCTGCTGCGAGGCCTTCATGAAGCAGATGTGCTGGATGGGAGCAGATGTTCTAAAAACGGTTTGAACTGTTCTGCCAGCCTGTACCAGAGGCACTAATGCACCCCCATATCATCAGAGAGGCAGGATTTTAAACTGTGCTGATAACAGGCTGAGTGGTCCCTCTTCTCTTTAGTGGTCGTGGTATTGGTACCTAAAAGCTTTTTTAATTTGGATCCGCCTGATCCCAGAACAGTTCTGGACTTCACCTCAGTCCATTTGAAACGAGCTCTGGTCCAGAGGAGACGGCTGCTGTTCTGGATGTTGTTCACATCTGGCTTCTTCTTTGTCTGATAGAGCTTTAAGCAGCATCTGTGGATGAACTGTGTTTACAGCCGATGATCTGTGGAAAAGTTCCTGAGCCCAGAACAGAACCAGACCTGGTTTTAATGCAGTGGCCCCCGAGGGCCTGAAGATCAAGACCATCCGATGCTGACCTTCAGCCTCGTCCTTTGAGCTCAAAGATGAGAGGTCAAAGTCAGAGAGAATTCTTGATGATGGAAAATTCAGTGTGAACTTTATTTTGGAGTAGTTCCTGTTTGTCTCAGGGTGGTGAACCTCTGCCAATCTTTACTTCTAAAAGTCTTTTAGACCCAGTCTGCTCCTGACCTGAACCTGAGACGTGTTGCTGCCCTCAAACTCAAAATGACGTCATCTTCTCAGTTTTAGCGTTTTGTGTTTATTGTGGATAAAATCTGGTTCAAATCGTTCTGATTTAAAATACTGACATTTCCACTTTCATGAATTTATTTGAACACGTGAACTTTAAAAGCCTCAAAAACACGTTCCTCGCTCCTCTCGAAGCCGCAGGACTCCTCTGAGATGTTTCATCTGAACGCTCGTCCCGTAAACGTTTTTATTCCTTCAGTCGTTCTCCTCCTCGTCGTGGCTCAGATGAACTCTAAGGGCTCTCCTCACCTCTCCTGCAGGAACTCCAACATATGAAGAGTCTCCGCCGTTTTCTTTCATGTCGTTTCTGAAACTTCACGTGAATCAGAGAAGCTCGTTTTTTTAATTTTCTGCTTCGAGCTGGAAGGTCTGAGCAGAATTCAAAGGAAATAATGACGATGAAAATAATTCAACGTGGTTTAAGATGTAAAAAAAAAAAATCTACAAAGTTCTAAAGAATCTCTCTTCCAGATGTTGTATACAGTCGGACCGGTCATCCTGCAGGGAACCAGCAGATTATCAACGTCTACTGACGTTTCAGTGTGAACGGCCCAACGGGGCCACGTTCCTCAAGTTACTGGTTTTTAAAGATGTTTAAAACGAGCAGGAAACGTGACTTCATGACGGAACTAGTTCGACTTAATAGAAAATGTTTTTCCTTTGAGATCTTTAAAAAAAAAAAAAAAATCTGAACTGAAGGTAACCTGCAGATTATTTATGTATATGTGGAACACATATACACTCGTTCATATGAAATATGAATTTCAAATGTTTTACGATAATAAACTGTTAGTTATAATAAAGATACAGAAATGTTTTGATTCAGTTTGTGGTTCTCCATATTACTGAAGTGTTTAATTACTGAAGTGTTTAACAGCTCAGACGTCTTTCATCCTCTCAGCTCAATTAAGTCAAGACAAAACTTATTGGTTATTAAAATTAATATGACCTCAGATAAATGACACTGTTCAATGAAAATGTTCGGCTCCCTTGCGAGACATCTGTGACCTCACAGGTTTGAATAAAGAATTAACCAGAAAATGGTTTCTGTAAAGCAACCAGAACACGTTTGTTTCTAGGAAACATAAACTTGGAAAGTTTCATAGTCTCTGGTTTTCAGTTCAGCAATTTGTGGGTTTAGTTCCTGACATTTAGGTCGCTGGTTCAAATCCTGGCTCCGGGGGCCTTTCTGGATATGAATGTTCTCTGTGCATGCATGGATTTTCTCTGGTTTCCTCCCACAGACCAAAAACATGCATGTTAGATTGATAAAGAAGTGTCCAAGTGTCCCCACCTCTCGCAGTGATGGCTGGATATGGGCACCAGTGACCCCGAAAGAAAGCAGCAGCTGGACGTCCTTAAACACCTGGAATCGCTTTCTCTAGATATTCAGGTTGAGCTCATCAGCTTTAGTTCATTTGACTGAACAGGAAAAAAAAATCATGTTTTATTGTTGGATTCAGACATTAATTAATCCACCGTCTTTCTGCAGCTTTTAAAACCAGAAGAAATGTTAAAAAAAAAAAAAGTATCTGGCATTAGTCCAGTTAGTTATTAGCTCGTCTGGTTTTATTTTACCTGAACTGGTTCAAAGTTTTGGTCTGAAGGCTGTTCAACTTTCATTACCTGGTAAAATAAAATTACATGATGCACATTTTAGTAAATTTTAATTTGATGTCTGTAATCTAAACAAATCCTGGGACTTTAGACCTTATGATATAAACTGCAGCACAAACTGTCAGGATCTAAAGAAACAGGCAAAACTAGTAACTGTAAATTTAAACTTTATTAAGAGCAGCTGATTAATATTAAAACATTCAGGAAACTGAGCCACACCTCGGAACGCAGGACTGGGAATCTAAAAAAAAAATATTTTTTTTTTTAAATTGAGACTACAAAAAATAAATAATTTAAAAAAGGTAATAATCTCTTCAGTCTCCACGATGTCCGGAGCAGAGCCGCATGTCAGGCGAGACCAGCGTTAGGCTCGTACGAGGTGGTCCAAAACCAACCTGGTTCAGGTCCTGACCAGTTCTCGTCTCATCAGAAAACTGAAACAAAAAGAACAATTAAGGTTTTTAACTATTTGTTTGAAAATTAGATTTTTTTTCTACAAACCGGATTCCAAGTCCAAAAAAGTTGGGACACTAAACAAATTGTGAATAAAAACTGAATGCAATGATGTGGAGGTGCCAACATCTAATATTTTATTCAGAATAGAACACAAATCACAGATCAAAAGTTTAAACTGAGAGAATGTATCATTTTAAGGGAAAAATCTGTTGTTTCCAAATTTCATGGCGTCAACAAATCCCAAAAAAGTTGGGACAAGTCTATTTTTACCACTGTGTGGCATCCCCCCTTCTTCTTACAACACTCAGACATCTGGGGACAGAGGAGACCAGTTTCTCAAGTTTAGAAATAGGAATGCTCTCCCATTCATGTCTAATACAGGCCTCTAACTGTTCAATCATCTTGGGCCTTCTTTGTCGCACCTTCCTCTTTATGATGCGCCAAATGTTCTCTATAGGTGAAAGATCTGAACTGAAGTCTGGCCATTTCAGTACCCGGATCCTTCTCCTACGTAGCCATGATGTTGTGATTGCTGCAGAATGTAGTCTGACATTATCGTGTTGAAAAATGCAGGGTCTTCCCTGAAAGAGATGACGTGTAGATGGGAGCATTTGTTGTTCTAGAACCTGAACATATTTCTCTGCATTAATGGTGCCTTTCCAGACATGCAAGCTGCCCATGCCACAAGCGCTCATGCAACCCCATACAATCAGTGATGCAGGCTTCTTAACGGAGCGTTGATAACAACTTGGGCTATCCTTGTCCTCTCTGGTCCGGATGACATGGCGTCCCAGTGTTCCATAAAGAACTTCAAATCGTGACTCATCTGACCACAGAACAGTCTTCCATTTTGCCACACTCCATTTTAAATGACCCCTGGCTCAGTGCAAACGTCTGAGCTTGTGGAGCTTGCTTAGAAATGGCTTCCTCTTTGCACTGTAGAGTTTCAACTGGCAACGGCAGATGGCACGGTGGATTGTGTTCACTGACAGTGCTTTCTGGAAGTATTCCTGAGCCCATTCTGTTATTTCCTTGACAGTGGCATTCCTGTTTGAGGTGCAGTGACATTCAAGGGCCCGGAGATCACGAGCATCCAGTAGAGTTTTTACGGCCTCGACCCTTACGCACAGCGATTGTTCCAGATTCTCTGAATCTTTTGATGATGTTCTGCACGGTTTATAACGATAACTTAAGTCTTTGCTATTTTACGCTAGGTAACACCATTCTGGTATTGCTGCACTATCTTTGTGTGCAACAATGGTGGAATTGTTGATCCTCTTACCATCTTGGCTTCTGAGAGACACTGACACTCTGAGAAGCTCTTTTTATACCCAATCATGTTGTCAATTGACCCAATTAGTGTTAATTGGTCTTCCAGCTGTTCGTTATACAAGTCCTTCTAAAAAAATTAGCATATTGTGATAAAGGTCATTATTTTCCATAATGTAATGATAAAAATGAAACTTTCATATATTTCACATTCATTGCACACCAACTGAAATATTTCAGGTCTTTAATTGTTTTAA
>NC_056509.1:9546386-9550944 GCF_014905685.2 Nematolebias whitei
AGAAAGTTGAGAGACGCAAGACCCAACACTCTGGATGAGCTTAAGGCTGCTATAGAAGCATCCTGGGCCTCCATAACACCTCAGCAGTGCCACAGGCTGATTGCCTCCATGCCACGCCGCAGTGAAGCAGTCATTCATGCAAAAGGATTCCCGACCAAGTATTGAGTGCATAACTGAACATGATTATTTAAAGGTTGGCGTTTTTTGTATTAAAAACACTTGTCTTTCATTGGTGGGATGAAATATGCTAATTTTTTGGGACAGGCATTTTGGATTTTCATGAGCTGTATGCCATAATCATCAGTATTAAAACAATTAAAGACCTGAAATATTTCAGTTGGTGTGCAATGAATCTGAAATATATGAAAGTTTCATTTTTATCATTACATTATAGAAAATAATTACCTTTATCACAATATGCCAATTTTTTTTTTGAAGGACCTGTATCCTCAATTTCTTTTTTCCAGCCACTTATTGCTACTTGTCCCAACTTTTTTGGGATTTGTTGACACTGAAATTTTGAATAACCACATTTTTCCTTAAAAATGTTACATTTACTCAGATTAAACTTTCGATCTGTCATCTATGTTATATTACGAATAAAATATTGACATTTGCCATCTCCACATCATTGCATTCAGTTTTTATTCACAATTTGTTTAGTGTCCCAACTTTTTTGGAATCCGGTTTGTATTTTTTGTATTTCTCCTCAGAAACTTCGGCTTGTCAGGGCCGAAGTGCACGTCTGTCTCCAGGAGGACTCAGAGCCCAGTGCAAGTCATCAAGGGAGAAATATAAAACTCATTAATGTTCAAATTATAGAACCAATTTGTTTTTCATGTAGAAAAATAATGATCTTGCAAACCTGGGACTTTAGGCCTAAATTAACTAATAGCAAAAAATAACTGAATAAAATGTATATGCAGACAGACATGATGAGCTGAACATGTAGAAGGATAAACATTTTAATTTAAAAAGGTTTATTTGTTTAAAAAAAAAAAAAAAAAAAAAGCTCTCAACAACCTGGCTGGCTCCATCATATATTACAGATCTTATTGTTCCATATTTTCCTAACAGACCACTCTCAGGCTGCAGGTTTACTCACATTTCCTAGAGTTTCCAAAAACAGAATGGGAGGCAGATCTTTCAGTTATCAGGCTCCTCTCTTGTGGAACCAACTTCCATTCTCTGTCCATGAGGCTGACACATTATCCAGTTTTAAAACTAGGCTTAAGACTTTCCTTTTTGATAAATCCTTTTAAAAGGGAGTTTTTCCTTTCCACTGTTGCCACTGTGCTTGCTCAGGATGGGAGACTGCAACAAAGCGAATATTCAACTTGTCTGCTGGATTTCTTAGAGAACTTTAATAATTGGCTTTTATGTATGTGAATGTTCCTGTAAAGTGCCCTGAGACAACTTTGTTGTGATTTGGCACTGTATAAATAAACTGAATTAAATTGAAAAATGTGGAAGCTTTTGCACATCATTTCAGTTTTTGGTTAAATCTGAATTTCAGCACTCTTGCTGGTCCTTTATTAATGTCAAAATAAACTTTACTCACTTTCCTGCAGATACAAGCTTGGCTGATTCAGAAGTTTACACCCAACGCAGAAGAAGAAAATAAAGTTAGAGAAATGTTCACAATGTTCACCTTAAAAACACGTTTTAAAGATTTTCTCCTCAGAAACTTCAGCTTGTCAGGGCCGAAGGTGCACATCTGTCTCCAGGAGGACTCAGAGCCCAGTGCCAGTCATCAGCAGAGAATTAAACCCTTGAATTTACACAAAGAACGGCTGCAGGAACATTAAAGGCTTTAAATTAAACATCAGTTTCAGCCTGTTAGCATCATGCTAACAGCATGTGCTCACCACGTGGAGGCAGGCCTGACTAATGCAAGTAGGTCCTAAAAATGCTTTACAGGCCTTAAAAATATTTGAAACTAGTCTTTTATAATAAGACAAAAAATGTTTAGTTTAGCAGCATAAATAATTAAACCGACCACATCATGCTTAATATACCAAAGCTGTGTTTAGCTAGGCTAAAACATATTTTCGCTTACGTGCGAGATATTTTACGGCTCGTTAGTAGCTGAATACTCCATCTAAAACCACAAACAAATTACATTTAAAGCATGAAATACTGAGAACAACCGTTCGAAGGCTCCGTCTTAGTACCTCCACGAAGAACCGGCTCTGTATTTAAACTCGGATCTCGCTCGCCACTCGAACTGCGGCTGCGCAAACTGCTTCGTGTTTTTATCGCTAGAGGTTGCAGCAACGGCACGAGAGCGCTACCGCCCTCTTGTGGTCAGAAGCTAAAACTTCAGCTCCGTCCATGCTTCCACTAGCTGAATGATCAAGAATAACAAAATGTTTTGTTATATTATCCACCTTATTCCTGATACCTCTAACATAGATATAAATGATAAATATAAAAATATTCATCTTTAACATTTAATCTGTGTCTAATCAGAGTCAGAGATGTATTTGTCATACACACCACACGTGGTACACGAGGTGGGACAAACTATGTACATCAAATAAAATCACAAATTGTAAAGAAAAACATTAATAAGATCCGAGTCATGAACTTTGCTGAAGAGAGGTGACCCCACCTCACTGAACAGCTATCGGCCAATCTCTAAGCTCTTTAGCTCTTTAACTTTAGCCAAGGTTCTAGAAAAACTGATAAACTCTCAAATCATAAAGTATTTTGACTCATTAAACATCTTACCTCCACATCAATCTGGTTTCAGGAAACAACACAGCACAATGACTGCGTTGCTGAAGGTTCTTAATGACATTGTTGAAGCAATGGATGCTAAAGATTATTGTGCCGCACATTTCTTAGACCTGTCTAAAGCTTTTGACACTGTGGATCATGACATCTTGTGTCATAAGCTCTCAGAAATTGGTTTCTCAGATCACACCACTGGTTGATTCTCTAACTATCTTTCAGATCGGAGGAAATGTGTTCAACATAACGGTATTTCCTCCAGTTATTTAACAGTCAGTAATGGTGTACCACAAGGCTCAGTCTTAGGACCCACCCTCTTTACAATTTACATAGGTAATGTAGGTAAGAGCATCCCTCGTGCATCCTTACATTTCTTTGTTGAAGACACAGTTGTTTATTGTCGAGCCAGTTGCTAAGGCTTTCCAGCTTTTGCAATCCACTTTTGACATCATCCAGTCAGATTTGTTTTGTTTCAAACTTGTCCTAAACGCCGATAAAACCAAGGGGATAGTTTTTTTCAAACAGGAAGTCAGTCCCAGCAGTTCTTCCTCTGATTTTATCTTCAAATGGTGTCCCCACTGAGTTTGTCGAATCCTATAAATATTTGGGTATCTTGGTCGACTCGCATCTCTCTTTTAAGCTCCATGTGGAAAACCTAATAAGGAAACTGAATGTTCAACTGGGTTTCTTTTTCAGAAATAGATCCTGTTTAACTCTGAATGCAAGGAAACGTCTTGTATCCGTGTCTTTCCTTCCCTCGATTGACTACGGTGACATTATTTACATGAACGCTCCTACAAGCACCCTGCAAATGTTGAATGCTGTCTATCATGGTGCACCAAGTCATAACTGAATGTAACTACCGTACCGCCACTGCACCCTGTATTCACTGGTTAACTGGACATCATTAACTTGACGCAGACTCTCCCACTGGTACATTTTCATCTTTAAATCACTTCTTGGTCTGCTGCCTTCATACATCTCCTCCTGCATGTCTCTGTGTGAGTGCAGCTACAGCGTGCACTCTCAGGACATTATTACCTGCAGTGTTCCCTCAGTGAGGACTGAACTAGGCAAAAGTACCTTCTCCTACTCCGCTCCTGATTCCTGGAATATCTTGCAAAATGACCTGAAGCTTTCAACCTTGACCTCTCTAAGTGGCTTCAGACATGTGTTAAGTTCCTAGCAAGAACCAACACAGACATGTTCCTGTTTTCAGTTTTCTACACCGCCTTATCTAGCTGTTTTTTTCTCTACTTTTCCTTTTGACTGTTCTTTGGGTTGCTATTTGTTTTGATTTGTAAAAAAAAAAAAAGAAATTTTAATTTGTATGCCTCTTTTGTACCTATCTATTGTTGTTGTTGTTGTCCACTGTTGTCATCATTCTTTGTTAAAGAAATCAGGTCTCTTTTGTAAATGAGTCCCCGAGGCTCTATGGGATTAACCTGTATAAATAAAGGTTGAATGAATGACCCAAAGTGTAGTCGTGACTGGTTCTGAACGGCGGCTTTACAGCAGACAGATGCTCCTCTCTCTTCCAGGTACTGTACCGAGACCATTAAAGGCTAAATAAACCAAAATATTGCTGTTAATTTCTGACTGTGTAACTTTACAAATGGCACCCCATACATATATGTATATATATATTATAATTGATGACATATTAACCAGTGAATACAGGGTGCAGTGGCGGTATGGTAGATACAGTCAGTTATGAATCTTAGTGCACCATGATAGACAGCATCCAACATGTATGAGCATTCATGTAAATAATGTCACCGTAATCAATGAAGGGAAGGAAGGTCACAGATACAAGGCGTTT
>NC_056509.1:9551044-9571989 GCF_014905685.2 Nematolebias whitei
TTAAAACAATTAAAGACCTGAAATATTTCAGTTGGTGTGCAATGAATCTGAAATATATGAAAGTTTCATTTTTATCATTACATTATGGAAAATAATGACCTTCATCACAATATGCTAATTTTTTGAGAAGGACCTGTACATATATCCGAACCCTTAGTGGCAGGAAGAGATGACTGCAGCGTACGTTTTAATCGTGCTGGAGGCCAAGTTCCTGTCCATCAGCTCTTGTAGAAAGGACAGCATGTCACCTAATGGACATGAGGTGGCCTCTACACCTTTCTCTGTACACCAGCGCTGAAAAGCTGTCCGCTTTGATGTGTACAGCGCTGTGGTAGATGCAACATGTGAAACCTGAATTGTGCGCACTACATCCTGTGGGAGACCCATCCTCTAGCGGATCCGTTCAGCGGCCAGACACACAGGTGCTGGCCTATTACTGGGTAACTCCTGGTCGCTCCTCCTGCCTCGAGGAGAGCATCCTCCCTCCACGGCAGTTTCCACGGGCGCCCCGACAGCAGGCGTCGCAGGACTGAGAACCATGATGATTAAAAACATTTAAATGAGCTGCTGTGTGGAGAACCACAGCGCCCCCACAGCTCGTTAAATGTGTGTGCCTTTGTGAAGTCTGACATGTGTGACGTAGGTCTGCTGACGGAAAACAGCTGATATCACTCAACCGGTTCACGTGAGTTGCACTGCTGCCACCTGTCTGTACAAACTGCTCAGCAGCAGCAGGTGTCCAAATAAAGCAGAATTCTCCTCCCTGCTCTGTGCGGCGGCTGCAGAGCAGCTCGGGCACATTAATGGAGTGTTGTTTCTCACAGTTCAAAATTGACAAATCTAGAATAAATCTCATCTTTCCGGTTCGTTGGGACCAGGGAGTGACGAGAGAGGAACGCTGCGTTTTCCTCTCCTTCTGAGACTCTGGAAAATTACATTTAAATCAGAATTTCCTGAGCTTCTGCAAGAGGGGATGAGATCTGTTCTAGAAATGATAGAAAAATGTCATTAGAGTTCCTCCGCACCAGGTTTGAGCTGTACTGCAGCGTGAATCCCCGGATGAAAACGGTTCGCCTATCCGTCTGGAGCGCGCGCTCATTGCCACTCGTTATAAAGTTATCAAGCGGCACGCATTGATGCTGTGAACTCACATGCATGCTGATGTGAGATGATGCGTGCTGAAGGAGAAAGAAAAAACGCGTGCCCCCGAGCATGCAGATCTTTGTGCGTTTGCTGATACTCTGGGACACAGCTCATGTGTTGTGCTCACGTTGTGTGCAGCTGCTCCGTGTAAACGCTCGAGGAGCGGGTGCAAGTATGAGCCGACGTGCCCTGAAGAGTCGTGTGTGCGCACACTCATTCATGCGACGCCTTAAGCCAGGATTGCCGCGGAAGCGCGTTTGACGCTGGTGCGGTCAGGAAGCAGCGTGCGGCATCGGTGGAGCGAGGTTACCACTGGGCTCGGTCTGCAGAAACACGTTCATTCTTGGCTGCGAATCACGTGAGCTTTTGAGTGATTCCACGAGTTGCAGTATTAATTCAGAAAACCTTCTTCGAGGATGAAGGAGCGGAGCCGCTGTGAGGCTTGTGAAACTGTTGACGCCGCGGGAGCGCGCGTTTGACACCACTGTGATGAAAGCGCGTGTCGCTCCTGCCGAGAGCGAGATACGTTACTGGGCTCGTACCGCGGTCTCATGTTAACATTGACGTGAACGGCGGGCGCTGAGAGTTGCGTGCGCGCTTTCATAACGCAGCGTCTTATAGGTGAAGGCTACTCGAGCGTGTGTTGGCACCGCTGGCAGTGAATGAAACAACCTTAAAAGGCTCATTCGTGATGAGCGTGTGTGATGGGGCCGCTTGTCAGATCATTCGTGCTGACAGCCTGGCTAAAAGACACTTCATCATAAAATGATGTTATTCCACATCTTGTGTCGTCAACACACCTCCAGCAAACAGACACCTGGTTATCTTCCCTTGAGCTCTGTTTGTTGTCCTAGAGGGCCCCCTGTTGGTGGAGTCCGGGAAAAATTGAACTTCCGGATGTCGAGGACGTCTGACGGGAGGGGCTGGCGTAGCAGAGCTGGGGAGGCGTTGTGCAGCCGTGGAGCATCTTGAAATGATCTCTCGCTGATGAAAAGGCCTTCCAACAAAAGCTTCTGCAGCTCTCCTGAGAAGAAGGTGGAGTGATGAGCCAGGAGAACCTCTGGGACCCCATTCTCCGGCTGCAATGCGGGGCAGCAGACAGCAAAAGAGGCGCACCTGTTGGGGATGACATCAGCTGCCCTGCGGACGGAGCGTACTGCAGGGGCCGATAGCGTCGTTAGCAAGCAGCCGCTACGAGAGCGGAGAGAGCCGAAGGTCAGAGGGCCCACCGTCTCTTCCCGCCTCTGAACGTGTACGCCAACAGCGTAACGTGTTGTTTGCTGCGGCCGTCTGGAACGCATGCTGGTGAGCTCAGTTGGAGAGCGGTGTCACCATCTGGGTTACGCTAACCGGAGGCACGGGACGCTGGTCCACCTGGACATCTTGCTCCAATGAAGCCTCCGTCAGGCTCGGCTCCAGGGGGCACTGAGGGACTTTTCGCTCGGTGAACCCCTGCTCTGGAGATGGGTGTGGACTGTGGAGACCGGCCCCCACAATCTACCAGGAACAACCGGCTGTGGCCTCGCCCGTAGGACGTCCTGTTGAGAAAACGAGGCCAGATGGATCGAGACGGTGAGCTGGAATGGAACCTAGAAAAAAACAACCTTCCCGCCGGATCATCCGAACTGGCGGGAAAAGGTGTGGGACGTAAAAAAGGGTCCCTTCATGTCAGCCGCCTCCTGGGTTACGCTGGGCAACCCCAGAGGGTGCCGTCGGCCGGGAGCGGTGTGATCGCCGATGCGAAACAAGGTGGGATGAGGTGAGCATTCGCTCAGCCCCCCTTCACCGACACTACGCTCTCCAGGAGGGAATGATCAGCGGGGGGCTGCAGCTGAGCGCCGCCTGTCCCGGAGGAACCTTCCGATTCGCTCCAAGGGTCAGCGATAAGAGGAAAATTACAAGATGGCATTGTCCAGCGTGTAGCGACCTGTCACTGAGAATATTCCTTGGCGCTTACCTTGAAACAAGACTGCTCGTCAGCTTCTCCTCGGGGAGGAGAGCTCACCGGACGACCGGAGGTCGACGTGCTAGGCCAAGCATTCTTAACAAAGGTTGGTCATCTACACAACTTTCGTTCTTCTGACAGTGCTATTAGCTTACTGAAGAAGCTAATAGCTTAAAATGGGAAAAAATGGGAGCCGATTTCCCGCTCTTAACGTAATTTATTTACACCCAGCAGGTGGGCGTGGACTAAATTTTTCAGTGCAATGCTTCACATATCGGGATAAACCCATTAGCGACAGCCTTAAAGCTTTAGAATCTAGCTTTTTTTGTTGTTGTTGTTGTTACCTTTTAGCCATCCTATTTGTAAAAAAAAAAACTGCAGTATGACTTTTTATAATTGTTTATTGTTGTTGCTGTTGTCCATTGTTGTCATCTTTCTTTGTTGAAATCAGGTCTCTCTTGTAAATGACTCTTCGAGGCTCAATGGGATTTACCTGTCTAAATAAAGGTTGATTGATTAAAGAGCGAAGCCTATACGAAATAGAACTGGACAGAGCCAATGAACTGAACACGTTCTTCAATAGGTTCAGTTCAGGAACAAGCTCAGCATCCTCCTCTCTTGCCCACAGCCAAACAGATATACCACCCTCTTTTGACCCAAGGCTGTCCTGTCACACCTCAGATATTTTATCTACCACCTCAGTCATGGACCCTTCTTCTTCTACATATTGGTCTTCAACCAAATCAGAAGATGCTGATATCTCCTTTGCTTCCCCCATCTGCATCTCCAGAAGTCAGGTGAGGAAGCAGCTGGAGAGACTTAACCGAAATAAGGCTGCAGGTCCAGATGGTGTCAGTCCCAGAGTCCTGAAGGTCTATGCAGAGCAGCTCTGTGGGGTTCTGCAGCACCTCTTCAACCTTAGCCTGACCCAGGAGAAGGTTCCAGTGTTGTGGAAAACCTCCTGCCTTGTTCCAGTACCAAAGAAACCTCACCCATCAGTCCTCAATGACTATAGACCTGTTGCCCTGACATCCCACATCATGAAGGTCCTAGAGAGACTTCTGCTGACCCACTTGACTAAACAAGCAAGCACATGGGTGATTCTATAATTGGAGATACATTTGGTGTCCAGGGTCAATATTTTTGGTCTGCTTTGTTGTAATGTTTTCATTTTTTTGAATCTTAATAATTTCTTGGTTATTCGTATGGATCATAATATGTCACAATTCATAACATTGATATAATTACATTTAAATGTGTTTTAAGTAGTTCAATAAACATAACTTCTTGTTGTAACTAATCTGGGGGTGATAATGGACCCGTCTTTAAAACTCAACAGTCACGTAAACATGATGGTCAAATCCTGTTTTTTTCAGCTGAGACGGCTGTCTAAGCTGAAGCCTATACTCTCCATAAAGAACCTTGAGACAGTGATCCACGCCTTCATAACATCTAGGCTTGATTACTGCAATTCACTTCTGTTTGGAATCAGTCAGTGCTCCATTGCTCGTCTACAACTGGTCCAAAATGCTGCAGCCTGATTTTTAACTGGTACAGGCTATAGAGAGCACATCACGCCAGTTTTGGCCTCCTTGCACTGGCTACCCATTCACCTTCGGATCCATTTCAAAATTCTCATGTATGTTTTTAAATCACTGAACAGTTCCGCCCCATCCTATCTCACTGATCTTCTGCAGCCATATGTCCCACCGCGCTCTCTGAGGTCAGCAGACCAGATGCTTCTCTCAGTCCCAGAAACCCGTCGTAAGCTCAGAGGTGACAGGGCTTTCTCTGTTGCAGGTCCACGACTGTGGAATGAGTTGCCACTGAGTGTCCGGCAGGCTCCCACACTCTCAGTCTTTAAGTCTCGCTTGAAGACCCACTTCTATTTGCTTGCCTTTAACACGGTGTGATTTGTTTTGGTCCGGTCTGTTCTCTACTCTGTTGGCCATTTTAGTTAGCTTCTGCTGCTATTTGTACCTGTATTTCTATTTTATGTTTTCCTGTCTGCTGTGCATGTTTGGTTCTTTTGTACAGCACTTTGGTTGGCCTTGTTGCTGTTTTAAGTGCTATATAAATAAATTGGTATGGTATGGTATGGTATGGTATGGTTGTCCGAGATGGTCACTGTTCATTTTTCTATCTTGGAATATGATGGAAAAATTTTATTTTCAATATTTTTCTTTTGAAATCTGTCAATGTTATTTTTTTCTAACCTGCCTAAATAGTCAATTATGCAACAATATTGCAGTAAATAATTAAAAAACATCCTTTTTCATTAAAAAACGTGTGTCCGAGAATATTTTGTCAACTCTGTTACCTTGTGGTTCTTTCCCTTTAACTTTATGGAATTCCAGTCCACAGTTATATAAACTTAATGAAATGATGTCACTTCTTTTTACTGATAGGATCTCAAGCACACAGAGGTGTCTGCCTTCTCTGAGAAATGATTTCAATATGAAAAGCGTTACAACCAAGTGTAAATTTTTTCAAAGTCAATCTTGTTACTGTAATATCATAAGAAAAACACTATAGATTTTTTAAAATGTATATGTTTATCTAAAGGTTTTTAAACCATGATTTTGTTGGTGACATGTGCTTTTAGCATTTATGCTAGCAAGTGGAGTTTTTAACGAAAATGTTTGAAATTGTCAACTCTGTTACCAAGGTAGAGTAACAGAGTTGACATTGTGCAACTATTGAGTAGTGCTTTTTAAAGTTAATGAGTACAATGTAATAAATGCATGAATTAATGACATAATTAAATAAATAAATACATAAATACATTTTTTTCAGGTCTCTTGTAAATGAGTGCTCGAGGCTCAATGGGATTAACCTGTCTAAATAAAGGTTGAATGAATTAATTAATTTTAAAATAATTATTGACTAAATTACAATATTGTTTTTAATATAACATACATTTTTACTCTAGATATGCCACTCTCAGCTGTTGAGAAACAAAGAAGATATCGAGCTAGATGAGATGCCAATACAGACAGAAAAGAGGAGAATTTAGCAAAGGACAGGGAAAGATGGAAACGCAACAAAGAGTTGGGAAGAGTCAGCTTGGTGGCAGACCTAACACCAAGAGAGAGGAGAAGAAAGCAAAGATACTGGAGAAGAGCACAGGCTGCAAGCAGAGCTAGAAGAGTAGCGCAGAAAGAAAAAGAAGACCCAGCGCACATCAACAGTGCAGTTGAAGCGATGCCAAAGGAGCTTCATGTTCTACCTTTGACAATGCAGACACATCAAATGATAACTGTATCATCACATCAATTGATTTATTGTGATGTGAGTTGTTCATGCTTTACAAAACAAAATCTAGTGTGCCAGTGCTACAACACCAAAACCTTCACCTTTCCGGTTGAGCCACTCAAAACAAATGAAGACCAAGAGGCTGTTATTCAGCGGGACAATCAAGATGTTGTGGGGCAATGGTGTATCTTGCAATATGACAATGTTGTCTACCCAGGGACCATCCTAGAAGTCAGTGAAACGCATGTGAAGGTGAAGTCCATGCACAAAGTTGGAAAGAACTGCTTTTTCTGGCCAGCACGAGAAGATGTGTTGTGGTATCCTTGTGAAGATATCATAAGATTGATTCCATCCCCAACCAAAGTTGGGTCTCGGCATGTGGAAATCAAGAAAGAAATATGGGCAGGCATTTCACAAGAATGAATATAGGCATATATTCTAATCAAACCTTCAAAAGAAAGTATTAGTTATAATGTGCCTTACTCCTCCATTCTGAAAAATTCTTAAGGACTAAATACTCTTGTTCATACCTTTTTATATTACCACATGTCTTTTATACTGTTTTACATAACTCTGAATCCTTTAATGTTTAATGGCTCAATAATTACTTTTTAATACTGTTTTCTTACCTGAATTTGAAAAGATTTATTTCACGAGTAAATGTTTTTTTTAAACTAAATCCAACTCCAAAGAAATGTTAAGAAATTGTTATTGTCCTGTCAATTCTGTTACTAAGGTCAACTCTGTTACTTTGATGGTCAACTCTGTTTATTAATAGTTTTTACAAAAAAAAAGAGAAAAATGTTGTTTTTAATATTCTACACATTGTTGGTTGACTTTACCTGTATTTTAGTATTATATGCACAATTAGTTTTTTTAAATAATTGTTGGTATTTAATGAGTTTTATTAATAAAAGTTTGCTCCTATAAAAACAATTCTGTAAATAGTTAAGTATTTTTGTCATATTTTAAACGTATTTTGAAATTAAATACCTTAGTTTGAAGTAGTGTTGTATTAGGACAGTTTATGTAATAAAATAAAGAGAAATTAGCCTGTTAGAATATATAGTTTTTCCAAAACACCATCTATGTTGTCCATAACAGAGTTGACATATTGGACAGTATCCTACAAGTTTTTCCTAATAAAAAGTAAAAATAATATGTAGCTAATGTTTGGCAAAGAGCAAATTATCAAAGTTTAACATATTTTCAATAAAATACCTGAAAAAAAAATCTGAAATTAACAATTTTTTCTTTCATTTTTCAAAAGGCCAAATGTATCTCCAATTATAGAATCACCCACATATCAGGACCCACTGCAGTTTGATTATTGGTGTGGACTTGGAGTTGAAGATGCTATCATGCACCTGCTTCAGCAAACTCACTGTCATCTAGAAAAGACAGACAGCTCTGTGAGAGTTGTGTTCTTTGATTTCTCCAGTGCATTTAACACAATCCAGCCTGATTTGCTTGGTCAGAAACTCCAGAAGACTCAGGTGGAGGCCTCAACAATCGCCTGGATCAAAGACTACCTGACAAACAGACCACAGTTTGTGAGACTGAAGGGTTGTGTGTCTGACCAGGTGGTCAGTAGCTCAGGAGCACCACAGGGTACTGTACTCTCACCATTCATTTTCACTCTGTACACCTCAGATTTCCAGTACAAAACAGACTCCTGTCATCTGCAGAAATATTCTGATGACTCTGCAGTGGTCAGTGTATCAGAGATGGACAAGAAGCTGAGTACAGGGAACTGGTGGACCACTTTGTGGCATGGTGTGGAAACAATCATCTCATCTTGAATGTGAACAAAACAAAGGAGATGATTGTAGATTTCAGGAGAATCAGGAAAAGTTCCAACCCTATTTCCATCATGGGAGAAGAAGTGGAGGTGGTGGAAAAGTATAAATACTTTGGGGTTCACCTGGACAATAGACTGGACTGGAAATGCAACAGTGAAGCTTCTACAAGGAGGGACAGAGCAGACTGTACTTCCTGAGGAAGTTGAAGTCCTTCAGTGTTTGCAGCAAGATGTTGCATATCTTCTATAAGTCTGTTGTAGAGAGCGCTGTCTCTTCTGCCATCATCTGCTGGGGGAGCAGCACCAGAGCAAGTGACTTAAAAAAGATCAACAAGCTCATAAAGAAGGCTGGCTCAGTTCTGGGGACTCCTCTAGAACCTTTGGAGATGATTGTACAAAGAAGGATTCTTCATAAAATGAAGAACATTATAGACAACCCTCAGCACCCTCTTCATCAGACTGTCATACAACAACAGTGTCTTCAGTCAGAGGATTCTTCATATTCGCTGGAAGACAGACCACTACAAGAGATCCTACCTGCCCACAGCCATCAGCATCTACAACTTTTTAATGAAACCAGGATGATGAGTTACATTTAATTTCCCTCTGGGATTAATAAAGTATTTTTGAATTGAATAAGGCCCAATAGGGGCTGACCCGAGCAGGACCTATGGAAATGAGGCTCATGCTGTCTAAATGGTACCCGATCACCAAAAACAGGTCATCAGTTTCAGGAGTTATATAAGGCTGTTGTCATACAAAGGTTATTTAGAATAAAATACAACGGGAGTACCACCATCAGAACCTGTCAAGTGTTCAGAATCCAAAACATGAATTCTCTCACAGAACCATCCTGAACACGTGTATCAAGTAAATACCTGACTGTGGTGGGGAGATAGGTCCATTTGAAGACCCTGTAGCTATCAGGTGTGAAGAACTTGCCTGTTAATCCAAACCAGTGGAGTTGCAGTGGAGAGCATCCTGTGCTCCAGCATCAACGTGTGGCATGGAGGAACTAAAAGCTTTGCAGAGTGGTGAAGGCTGCACACTAGTCTGCTGGAGTCAGTCTCCCCACCATCACAGGCATTTACACCTCCAGATGCAGGAAGAGGGCCACCTGCATCATGAAGGACCTCACTCACCCAGCATATATTTTTGCCAACAGCAGCCTGAACACGAGTCTGTGGTGAGCAGATGGGTGTGAGTACAGCAGCTTTGTTACTCCATGGACCACTTCCTGTGGACTGACTTATGGACGGACAGATAAGAGGTTTGATATTGTTACATCACTCTGTAAAATAAAGAATTTTACTTTATCCACATAAATGTTTTCCAGGAATCTGATTCATGTAAACCTGACACCTGGTTCTGTGGTAGCATCACTGTCAGTTCAAGAATCCAAGTCCCTCCTGCGTAATACACAAACATGTTTTATTTTTTTAACAACCAGCTACATGTAATAATTGAAACACTGAAGTATTTACAAATTCATGTGAAAGAAAAGTCAGGAATACAACATTATCTCTGTGGTCTGAACCTCCACCAACAAGATCATGAACCTCACATCTGAACCGATCTGAACACAAACGTAAAACTCCTTCAACTTTCTGGATATGGTCAGGAGAGAAGGAAGAGTTCCTCAGTTCACGTGGATTTTCAAACAATCCACTGCTTTGTCTTGAAGACCTCCGACCTCAGATGAGGAAGATGATGTCATCAGCCACCATGACCTGGTTGTCGTCCTGCATGCGAGCCAAGGCGGCGCGCACCTCTGGCTCCGTGAACTGATGCTCGCGCTCCTCGTTGATGCCGTCCATCAGCTTCGTCATGCTCACCGACTGCGCGTGAGCCGACTGGAACACGGCGAACAGCGACGACTTGAACTCCTTCAGCCTGTGGAAGAAGAGGATGTGCGGTTACAGGAGTTTCAAGCGGCGCTGAGGTTAAAATGACGAGCGCTGCTCTGGCCCACCTCTCAGCAGGCAGCTCCTCAGCCTGTGATGTGGCCTCCATGGGCTCCTCTCGCTGTGGTCGGGCTGGTTTCGGGGTGCCGGCCTGAACTACAAAACACACAAAGTGAGACAGGAAGTGATGAGAAGCCTCGCTGACCTTCAACCAGCACACACAGAGAAACTGAAGTTATTTTGACTTGTGATCTGGAGCCATCTAGTAGTGGCACACATTCATGTCACGTTTCATTTATCTGGAGCTGGTCACAAGTCCAGATGAGAACGTAGCGACAATACCGCGACCCGTAAAAACCCAACTACCCTCTCACAGCCCTCGCCTCTGGGGAACGCTGGACCTTGTTTTCAGTACCAGGACAGGTACTCGAGAGACGCGAGACCTCGGCTGGATCACAACGGATGAGCAGGACACGAGCCTCGTTGGGAACTTGGGACTTGACCCGACCGACGAGGCGACGCTGGGTCAGGTCCAGTCTCTGCTGCTGCTTGTTCGGTTCACAGAAACAGGATCAAACTGGGAGCAGACTTCTGACAATTGGCTGATAAATTACTACTTTAACAAAAACCACATCAAACTGGGACAGATTTATCGTAATTGTCGGTGTGCAAGTCGCTACTTTTGTCTCACACTTTGTACCCCGCGGTTTATATGCAGGAGCGTCTTATGCTTTTATCTTTTCATAATTTTCAATATTTATACTTCATTTTGAAAGACTTGCTGCCATCTCTTGGTAGCTTCCTGCCACTGGCTGACATTTTTCTTTGACAGAGCTGGGTGCTGTCATTCCCCGATTTGTTACGGAAGCACGATTCGTAGTGTAGCTCATTTGTGCATGCGCAAAAAGGAATACTTCCGGGTCGCACAGACTGCCACTGAATATTAAAGATTAAGGAAAATGTACTGGTATAATTCTGTTTATGAATAAGAACGGTTTAATTTACTTAGAAAATTATGTGCTCTATCTCCGCCGATTTTTATGTTGCTAATTTACGCCACTCGTATTTCTGTTAAAATCATTGACATATTAACGTCATGGTTAATATGATATTAGAGGTGCACCGATAAATCGCCCTGATTTCCTTAATTTTGGGAAATTGGCCGATACTTGCATAAGAAATTGATTTTACCAATTTTTTTAGTTTTAACAATTGTTTAAACTTAATTTATATTTCAGAGCACTACCTCATGGCCCGTTAAAACAAGTTTGTATTGTTTCTAGGATATTGTTCAAGGGTATGTTTTTCAACAAAATAAAATTGGAAAATTGAAGGTGCATTGTGACCTTATAACTTCTGACAGTGTCGCTTATAAAATAAAAATCAGAATCGACAGGTCAGACTTTTTAGAAATCGGTGATCGGCCAGAAAACGAGAAGGGGGTCTCTGCAGACCAAAAGTGGGCGTTTCTGGCGAATAGGCGTTTATGGGCGGCGAACACTGATTGGCTAACAGTATTTAATAGGCGTTTGTCGGCGGCGAACACTGATTGGCTGTGGATAACCCTCAAAGTCACGAGTCATTGATGAGGTAACGTTTCTTTGCGATATTTGACAAAGAAATATGGTTTATTGTACTTATAAAGTATGTTATGTTTTCACTTATGCATTTTATTGAAGTACGTTTATTGTAGGTCACGATAGTTTCGACCGTTCTCTCGTTGTTGTCGTAACGCACTGAGGTAACGTGAGCCTCCACTCGGCTCCTTTTCAAAATAAAAGCTGAAAATAAAAGTTCTTAATACTTGAAAAATAAATATTTAAAAGCTGTGTATAACTGAAAAATATGAAAAACAAATAAATAAAAGTTGTTATTAGCTGAAAAATAAATAAATAAAAGTTGTTAATTATATCTACGTCTTTCTGCCATGTCAGGGACCTCTCTCACTTCAGACTGACTCTAGAAGACCCCAAGATGTTGCCCAACAATGTTGACCAACATCTGATGTTGACTTTCATTACTCAATAATGAGTAATAACTTATTCAATAAAAAGTCTGTAATTTGTCAATAATAGTCAATAATTCATTCAAGAATAGATTATGGGTGTTTGGTATGGCTCAGTGGCTAAAATGGGTTGGATGTTAGAGAAATTACTTAATTTTCAATTACCTGAATGCACAAATTCCTTCATTTATAGTTAAACTTTAGGAAATCAACTTTTTTTTTCTTGTGAAAAAAATATCAAAATTAACTTTAAAATCCAATCCAGGATTAAGTAACAACTAGCAACACCCTAACTGTACTATGTTCTGTGTTTCCAACAGATGCTACGATGACTTCTAAAAATGGATGTCCCAATAAACACAATAAAAAAAATTCAATGATGCATCAAATGTTGTCTGAGTATGTTTTAAGGTAATAACAAATGTGAAATCTGGAAAACAAAGAGAATTCCTGAATCTGTCTTGTGTGCTTTGATGTGTACATAAGTTTATTGGAGGTCCTGAAACAACTTTTCTGAGAACTCAAAGATTTTTATTTTACCTTTGGCCAAGATGTCAGTTTGAAATCAGGCTGCTTACTGCAAAACCAAGAGGGTTTTTAAGACGGTCTTCATTTGTATTGTTTTGTTGACTATAAGCTAAATGTAATTTCTAAAATATGGATAAATCTGATCTCATCATGCAGCATGAGCACCTGGGTACAGGTGTGAGGGCCAAAAGTCTGGGTATGTACTGACTCCTAAATGTGCTGGTTTTCTACTGAAACATGGAGTAGGGTTGACCTTTAAAATGTGAGACAGCTGAGGAAGTTAACCAGTAAACAGAAATACCTGCTCCAGGTGCAGAAATCTTACAGAAACTGACAATCACTCATCTGCAGTGACTGCAGGTTGAACAAGAAAATGTGAAGTTAAAGGAAACCTCCTTTGTCCCAAGGCCAGTTTAAGTATCATTAATATTGTTCTTTCTTTATGAATCGATTGTAACTTTGTTCACATTTTTCAACAACCAAAATGGAATTTGTTTTTTTAATGTTATGGCTAGGTATTAAAAAAACCCTAACATTTAGCTCTCCCCACTACCCAGTTATGTTGCTCTTATTTTGAAATGTAACCGGAAGTTCTGTGTTAAGAGAGGCGGAAAAGAAGTTATGCAGACGTTGCGGCAGTATACTGGAGCAATGTCGAACCGAGACGCCGCCAGTGTTGAACCTGAGACGCCGCTAATGTCGAACCGGTTAACACCATAGACATAATGTGTCTGTGGTTACGGCATTTTATCATTCAGCCTTTTTTTCTATCGTCCAATCAGATGTGGCCGGCCAGACACGCCTATTTTTCCATCGTCCAATCAAATGTGGCCGTCCAGACACGCCCATTTTCCTATCGTCCAATCAGATCCGGTCGTCTAGACACGCCCATTTTCATAAAGTCCAATCAGATATGACCGCCCAGATACGCCCACTTTCCTATAGTCCAATCAGATATGACCGCCCAGATACGCCCACTTTCCTATAGTCCAATCAGATATGAGCGCCCAGATACGCCTTCCGAATTTGCCTGCAGAGACCCCTTCTTGCAGAAAACTGCAATCGGTGCACCCCTAAATGATATGCAGCTTCACCACTGAGCGGCGCTGTTTCACCATGGAAATAATTCATTCTGGATCTTGCAGGGTTCTCATTTCAGTCCAGGATGGGGTTCAGGTTTAATGCGTTGCATATGTTAACTCTAACGGTTTCCAGTCTCACTTGAGAAATGAACAGCAACAGAGCAGCATTTTACACAGAAACACTTCACCCTCCAAACCTCTAGTGGGCGACTCCTTCTGCTTTAAGGAGAGCTGACACAAAATGAGTCTGTGGCTTTGACCAGAGGGTCTCGCAGTAAAATCACACAACACAGCGTTCTTTTCACAGATCAGAGAGCAGGTTTCTCTAAAGATGACCAACACTTACTTTAACTTTCGATGGGAAAAAAACAAAAAAAAACCAACAAAAAAAAAACAACAACTTTCGACGGAACACAGCGTTTTGCGCATGCATCCGAATACGGCAACACTACGGCAAGCCGGCTGTAGTTAGCTTGTAGCTTCATTACTTAGCTCTCGAAGAAAAAACTTTAACGCCACTTGCGCACAGTTTTAAACTAAAAAAGTAACGATTAAACTGACAACTGATTTTACTTCAGACACAGCATTACTGCAGTTAGCCGGTAGAAGACAGATCTTTATCGTAGGCTAAATTTCTATCGTTTCTACCGTGCACCATTTATACCGTGCATTCCTAGCTGCCACACGTAAGCTCTGCACTGAAGAAGAGACTTTCATGGTTTCAGTGCACAGGATGAAGAAAAGAGTGACTTTGGTCGACGATCTGTACTTTTTAATTATTTTAGCCGTGTTAAAGCTGTCCCCCCCTCCCCTGGGTCACAACGTGGGCTCTGATGAGCAGAAGTCAATTCTGTACATATTTTAATAAAAGTTTTTTAATTCTTTCTGTGTGACATACCGGGATCTTATTTTAAGCTCATATCCGAACATTAAACGGAGCGGAGACAACGAACCGGAGGGGCTGTTCCCACGTTCTCCCCCTCACGTGATCTCAGCGGAGGAGAAGAAATGGGATTTATTTTTAAAGCAGTCAGTCAAGGCTGGTACATATTTAAATCAAAGTTTAAAAAAATCTTTGTTTACGGTAAATATGTGTTTAAATACCAGGATCTCATTTAAGCTCATCTCATGCATGAAACTGAGCGGTGGAGACAAGGGGCGTGGGGCTGTTCCCCCTTACTCCCTCTCATATTAGCACCGAGGACAAATCCCGTCAAATTTATTTAAGATAAGATAATTTAGAAAGTACCAGTAGATTTAAAAACAGCAGCTTATACAAATACTGTTTAACAATAAAAATCAATGGTACTATCTGTAATTTAATGATTATTTACCGTATTTGACTTCTGGTCACATGACCTCATTTAGACTTCTCACTTCTGGTTTCCCGGTAAATAATTTCAGTTACGTAGGTGTTTGACAATGTTCTGTCCAATGATTATGCTTAGATAGTAATTGTGTTTATTTTTGAAGGTTGAATGGTTTAAACCATGAGTCATACAGCAAAGACTCATGTCTACTCGTGATCATCATGCAGTCTTAGTGTATGGTGAAAGAAAGCCATAGCCTGTGACGCCATCAAGTGGCTGATTCTTGTACTACAACAAGAAAACAGCACTGATGGAGCCGCACTTTCTTTTATTGAACAGTGGATGCCCGAGGCTTAATAGCCGGGGCGTCTTATTCAAGTACAAAATTATGATTTATCTTATATTTAATATGTGCGGCTTAGACACAGGTGCGTTCTTTAGTCCGAGAATTACGATAACTCTTGCAGGCAAAAACAAGTCACGTGTCTAACGTGAGTTCATGCACATCAGAGCAGCGGTCCGTTTTCTCTTCTTGTTTTGAAGGACAACGTTGGTACCCGTGTGATGAAAGACGTCCAGTGATGGAATTACCTGTCTATGTGCTGTTTACTGTCTGTTAGCAAAATATCTCATTGAACACTGGACGGGGTTTAACAAACCTCTCAGAAAGTAATTTTCTGGTCTACAGCTGATTAACTTTTGGAGGTGACCTAATTCAAGATGGCTGCCACAGCTGAACGACCTCAGCCAACACAAAAAGGGCTTTAACTCAGTTTTATAGATACGGAGTCAAAACTTGGTTTGGTAGTAGCTGAGAGTCATCAATACTCTGAGCTGTAATCGAGCTAAATCTTTGAACTGACACGAAAAGCTGCAATAAGAACCTTCGATGAATTCTGCCCATCGATTTGAACCGGGTTGAAGGATTGTTGTAAAAAGCATAACTAATGATTTATGATGATGATCCAGAGCAACGAACATGAAGTTAGTCTTTCATTTACGTTTTTGTTTTTCTTCAGTCAGTTCTAATTCTGAAGAGCAAGGCTCTGGAAAAAGTCATTCATGTTTATATCTAAATAAGTTCCTCATGACATCTGAACGAGAGGTCGGTTTTCATCTTCTGATAATATAAATATTGACCGAGTGATAAAACGTCTTCAGTGCTCATCGTTAGTTTAAAGGACGTCTGATGTGCAGAGGACTGTTTCAGGTGGAGTCGATCAGAATGGCGTGCGGGGGTGTGAAGCGGTTCTTACTCTCAGGCACATCCTGTTGGTCTGTGAAGTCGTACGGGCTGTAGGGCTCGCTACTCTGAGAGCCACGCCGCCCCCTGCAGGACACAACAGGAAGTGTTAGCCGGAGCAACGAGGGCAGTGTCAAACCTGTTCCCGTCTGCGGCGTTACCTTTTCCGTGTCCTCTGTGAGGGCTGCGTCGCCGCCGCCTCCTCCTCGTCTTCCTCTGAACCAGAGTCCCGATCCTGCCTCGAGCGCTTCTTCTCCTTCTCGAGAACCTGCCGGGTGAAGAGAACCGAGATGTTCCAGAGAAGCCTTCACCACGGCCTGGTGTCCAGGACCACACAAATGGAGCAAACCTTTTTGAAGTAGGCGAACTGGACGAGCTCCACGGCCACCTCCGTGTCCTCCAGCTCCACGGCCTTGCTCATGCGGGCCTTGGCGTGCGCCGTGGACAGACGGATCAGGGTCTCCAGAGTGCGGGCGGTCACAGGAGAGGTCTGAGCACAGAGACCGGGGTCAGAATACTTTTTGAGTTTTTACTTGGTGATGTCTGAAGCTCTGCTCACCCGGGCCAGGTCCGCTCCCAGCTGCTCCTGGCTCCTCAGCCTCGAGTACTCCTCTGCGATGTGATTGGCTGCCTCCTCCGTCAGCACGGGGGTGATGGCCTTGGCGATGTGGATGTACTTCCTCATGAACTCTTTGCTCACGATCTTGTCCCTGGAACAAAGGAAAAGTTGAACACTTGTGTCTCCTGCACCTTTGGATTGAAGTGAAGCAGCTCTTAATGACGCACTTCTTCTTCCTGCTCCCGTGCAGCAGGTTGTTGTGCTTCTCGTAAATCTGCAGCTCCTCGTGCTCCTCCCCCAGTGCGTCTGGGTCATCTGTGGCCAGAACATCTACCGTCCCGCCCAAAGCCATGGCTGCAGGACAAACCCAAGACAACCGTGAGACGTGTGTCGTGCTGCAGAACGAACACCGTGGTGTTCTGAGCCTCTGGTACCTGCTCCCTCCTGCTCCCGGGGGTCACGGTAGCGGTGCATCCTCAGCACATGGTCTGAGATTTCACGGTCCTGCTCGGGGTCCATCTGATCCAGCATGATGAAGAGGAGGTCGAAACGTGACAGCAGGGAGTCCTGCAGGCCGATGTTCTCCATGGGGGTTTTATACTGATTGTACTGCAGAGGAGGAGCACGGAGAACGGGTTTAACAAACAAAAGGTCAAATCTGCACCAAGACAAGGACATGGAGGAGGTCCAGTCATTGTTTGATGTGAACTCTCAAACAACAATTCAACTAAAATGGTACAAATCTCCCACCTGCTGATAAACTGTCTCATACCAGCAAAAAACTTAAAGTGGAACTCTGGATGTTGTTGTAGTTGAGACTGATCCAATCTAAAGAACGAGACAGCTTTCCTGGATTGGACATCTGGGCTAGAACACCAACACATCCAGTCTCTGAGCTCCTGTGTTGTTGCACTTTATATCTATAGTGGACTGTTCCTTCAACTGATCCAAAATGCTGCTGCCAGAGTTTTAATGAGAGTTAGTCTGAGAGATCATCTCTCTCCAGTTTTAGCTTCTCTCCATTGGCTCCCTGTCAAATCCAGAATAGAATTCAAAATCTTACTTCTAACCTACAGAGCTCTCAACAACACAGCTGCATCTTATGCTTGAGATCTTATTGTTCCACATTTTCCTAACAGAGCACTTCGCTCTCAGACTGCAGGTTTACTTGTGGTTCCTAGAGTTTCCAAAAGCAGAACGGGAGGAAGATCTTTCAGTTATCAGGCTCCTCTCTTGTGGAACCAACTTCCAGTTTCTGACTGACACATTGTCCAGTTTTAAGACTGGGCTTAAGACTTTCCTTTTTGATAAATCCTATAGTTAGAGTCGGCTTGGGTTTACTGAGCTATCCCTGAGTTATGCTGCTATAGACAAACTGACCACATTTTTTCACTCTACTGCTGTTTTTACTTACTCTGCTCAACCTGTTTATTGTTTCTACTATTAACACCCGGACCACAGGAACCACACCCGGACCACAGGAACCACACCTGGACCAGCCAGTCTGTCTGTATTTCTGTCCCCAGCCAGTCGAGGCAGACAGCGGTCCATCCTAAACCTGGTTCTGCTGGAGGTTTCTTCCTGTTAACAGGGAGTTGTTTCTTTCCATGGTCACCAGTGTGCTGCACAGGATGGGACAAAGTGAAGATTCCACCACTGTCTGATGGTTTCCTTACATAACTTTTACTAAATTACATTTTTAAAGCATGAGAATGTATCGTAACAAATTTAACTGACTGAATCAGAATCTGCCTCTGAACCCGTTTAATATAAACTCAAGTGTTTTTTTAACGCTCCCTGCTCAAACACCTGGCGTCCTTCAGTCCTGCTCGTCAAAGGTTAAACCTAGAGCTGGACAATAATTCGATCTCGATATATTTCGCGATATACTTTTATTCAATAACGATGATGTGAGTTTTAAGCACATGTTTGATATTTCGATAGGACTACAGCTTCAGTTTCAACCCGGACTGATGTCACGCAGAGCTCGAGTCCAGAAGGAGTCAGCAGGCTAAGCTCCAACACGCGTTAAGTTTTCGCTTCAAAACGAGTGCCCATGACCGTCAGAACGTGACTGAACAAGCTTTCACAAACGAAGAGAAAGCAGATGACAAGTGATAAGAGAGGGAAGACTAATTTGGCGGTGTGGAAGTGGTTCAGCTAGCTAAGATCTGACAAACTGCAGGTTTCAGTGCTGCAAAATGTGTCGGAGAGTCGTTCAAACTAGCGGAGGGAACACATCTGACTTGTTCCATCTGAAGAGTTTCCCCTCGATAGAACATGCCGAGAGTCAGAAGATAAAGCACAAAGTTTGAGCCAACGTGTCCCTGAAACAACAACAACACCCCAGCTGTATCAAAAGAGAAACCCAAGCAGCAAACGTCTGCTGCATGGGTTATGTTATGGTGTTTAAAGTTAAAACTATTAACATATGTTGTTACTGATGACAACATGACATTGAAATCTCATGTAAATTACTTAAGAATAAAAATAGCAAAATAAAGTAAAAGAGTTTTTGAATGACAAAACTTTGTATATATAACGTAATCATTGTATTGAAGTTTGGGGAAAAACATGCAAAACAATTACAAATCCTATTTTTAATTTTACAAAAAAGCTATAAGAATTATTAGTAGGAAGTGCTATGGTCACCCAACAAATATTATTTCATCATTTATTCATTCAAACTTTATCAATTGAAATTATTAAAATTTTATGATTTGGTTGAATATAGTATTTTACAAGTCATGTATAAAGTTCATAAAAACATTACCCCCAAATATTCAGTTAAAATTTGTTTAAAAAAAAAAAAGTCATAATAACCTTAAGGGAATGGAAATGTTTGTAAAACCTCCATTTAGAACTGGAGTGAAGGAGCTGCGTTGTAATTCAGGGAACAGGATTGTAGAATTGCCTCGATATAAACATTTCTAAAACTATTTATGTTTAAAAAGATGATTAACTTTAAGTTGTTAGGAAAGTATGATACCATGTGAAGGACGCCTGATGTTTTTTGTTTTCGCTTTGGGGTTCAAGCCTGAGTTGTTGTTTGTAGTTATTTTATTTTATTAAATAAGGGGCAGATTTTCTTCTTTCTGCACCAGAATGTTTTTTTCTTTTTGATGAATTTGTTTTGTTTCTTTTGTTTCTTTTAAATGAATTAATACATTTAAAAGAAATTGACAAAGTTGAGTTTTACTTGACTGATTTCAAAAGTTTTTGAAGGCTATATAGAAATAAAAGGTGAACATTAATTTTATTGTACAGTTTGTACAATTTTCTGAGGCTTTTATATTGTTTATATCGATATCGGATTATATCGTTATCGACTGAAATGAAGAAATATATCATGATAAAAGTTTTGGCCATATCGTCCAGCCCTAGTTAAACCTAAACTTTATTAAATGTTTAGCGGGTGACGTTCACAGCTAGCTGGCAGGAAGCGTCTCACCCTGCCGTAGACGGGGTTGGCTGCAGCCAGCACAGAGCAGCGAGCGTTCAGCCTGGCGTGGATCCCGGCCTTGGCGATGGTGACCCGTCCCTGCTCCATCACCTCGTGGATGGCCGTGCGGTCCATGTCTGACATCTTGTCGAACTCGTCGATGCACACCACGCCACGGTCAGCCAGCACCATGGCGCCCGCCTCCAGGCGGCGCTCACCTACGGTCAGAAGGTTTAAGAACTTCCAGAGCCTAAAACATTAACTTGTTACAAACAGAAAAAGTGAACGTACCAGTCTCCTGATCCGTGGTGACTGCAGCAGTCAGACCCACGCCAGAGGAGCCCCGCCCAGTGGTGGGGATGGCCCTGGGGGCCGTGTGCAGCACGTAGCGCAGCAGCTGGGATTTGGCCACCGATGGATCCCCTGAAAGAAGACCACACGTCTGACCTGGGCCTCACATATGAAGCCGAACTCGGCTGAAACAAGGAAAGCGGTGGTACCGATGAGCAGGATGTTGATGTCTCCTCGGATGCGCGTGCCGTTCTCCAGCACCTTCTCCACGCCGCCCAGCAGCATGCACAGGATGGCCTTCTTGATGTAGTCGTGGCCGTGGATGCTGGGAGCCAGCGAGTGAGACAGCTGCTCAAACACGTTCTGAAGACCGAGAGAACAGCTAGTCAACGTTAAACTACTTAGTCAGCGTTAAACTAGTTAGTCAGCGTTAAACT
>NC_056509.1:9571999-9572331 GCF_014905685.2 Nematolebias whitei
GCGTTAAACTAGTTAGTCAGTGTTAAACTAGTTAGTCAGCTAGTTAGCCAGCATTTAACTAGTTAGTCAGCTAGTTAGTCAGCATTAAACTAGTTAGTCAACATTAAACTAGTTAGTCAGCATTAAACTAGTTGGTTGACATTGAACTAGTTGGTTGACATTGAACTAGTTAGTCAGCATTAAACTACTTAGTCAGCGTTAAACTAGTTGGTCAGCTAGTTAGTCAGCGTTAAATTAGTTAGTCAGCTAGTTAAGTCAGCATTCAACTAGTTAGTCGACGTTAAGCTAGTTAGTCAGCATTCAACTAGTTAGTCGACGTCAAACTAGTTAGT
>NC_056509.1:9572341-9599901 GCF_014905685.2 Nematolebias whitei
TAGTTAGTCAGCATTCAACTAGTTAGTCGACGTCAAACTAGTTAGTCGACATTAAACTAGTTAGTCAGCATTAAACTAGTTAGTCGACATTAAACTAGTTAGTCAAAATTAAACTAGTTAGTCAACGTTAAACTAGTTAGTCAGCATTAAAACTAATTAGTCAGCGTTAAATTAGTTAGTCAGCGTTAAATAAGTTAGTCAGCGTTAAACTAATTAGTCAGCTGACATTTAACTAGTTAGTTGACATTAAACTAGTCAGTGTTAAACTAGTCAGCATTAAACTAGTTAGTTGACTTTAAACTAGTTAGTCAGCATTAAATTAGTTAGTCGACATTAAACTAGTCAGTCGGCGTTAAGTTAGTTGACGTTAAACTAGTTAAAATAAAAGACGGGGGAGAGGCGTCAACGTACGATGGAGCGGGTTCGACAGAAGTTCCTGATTTTGGCCACATCACTGGCAGAGAAAATGGGAGACACCTCCTTGCTCATTTGTTTGACGTGGCTCGCAATCATGATGGTCCTGAGAGGAAGAGGGAAAAAGTTTCAGATGACCACAGCTGTCACAGCCACTGACACCACGGAACAAGAATATTACAAGTCCAAGCCCTTCCACCTGAACGTGCCGGAGGTGAACCCTCCCTTCTTCCCGGGCAGACAGCGGTACATCCCAATGACCTGCACCCTGTCTCCTGGTTTGACCAAGTCCACCAGATCGTTGTCCAGGATGATGTCCACGGAGCGAGGCAGCTGGCCGGCCGGAGCCTTCTCTGGCATCTCCTGCACCGTGATGGTCTGGTGGTCCTTGTAGATGGACAGGCCAAACTCTGTCTCCAGAGGGTTGTTCTCCTCATCCTGCAGGAGGAAGGAGTAGACGTGAGCTGGTTCCACTTGCTCAGTCACATTTATTTCTGCTCTGTGAAGAACACGGGTCAGTGATGTGCACCTTGGTGGGGTAGATGGCGCTGGAGGGGAACGCATCCAGAGAGGTCAGGTCTGTGTACTTTCTCTCCATCGTTTTCTTTGTGGCGGGACAGTAATGGACGCTGCGCACGACTTTGGGACGCACAAGAGAACCTGCAGAAAGCAACGCCCAGCTCTCATCAACCAACCACAGAGTTTAGATCAGAAACACTAAAACTGCTTTAAACTAAAGACTAGACTCCGTGTGTCACGAGCGATGGACTCACATTTTGTGATGATGCCCTCCACACACACCATGCTGCCCAGCAGCCGGGAGGTCAGGGTCCGGGGAGACACGTGTTTGGAGCCGAAGCTGCCCTCCAGACCGATGAAGAACTCCTCGTGCTGCTTGGCGTAGGTGCCGTCCACAGAGGCCACCACGTCCTTCAGAGCCCGCTGGAACGCCAACAGCTCATCAAAGGCATTGTTCATCAACCTGAGGGACAAAACCATCAGACCGTGGACTGTTAGCCTCATTAAGGTCACCATGGTAACCACACACCTGAGTCCATCAGTCCCTGACAGAGCTTTCAAGCCCAGTCTACTCTACGCCAGGTATTTGTAAAAACTAAGACTTTGTGTGTACACCATCAGTGGTTAGAGCAGTCGTCCTCCAGTGCAAGAGCTGGGGGTTCATGAAGATGAACCATCATCATGATGATGGTTCATCTTCATGATGATGGTTGACCATGATGATGAGCGGGCTGGGGAGCAGCTTCTGCCCTGGGGCTGTTAGACTCATGAATTTCTAACCAGGAAAAAAATTACTGTGAAAAAAACTATGAAAATAAAATCACTGTAATGTCACTTGGTTGTTGACATGTGCTGCTGACTATCCATGCTGCTGATCTCATGCTGCTGATTATTTCATGTTGCTGTGTTCATTGGTCCTCATCTGCTCACAGACTCATGTTCGGGCTGCTGTTGTTTTTGTTCAGTTAGTACTTAGTGTATTCTTAGTTTAGTGGACGTAGTATATTCTTAGTTCATGACTCGGATTTTACTAATGTTTTTCTTTACAATTTGTACTTTTGGTGGATGTAACTGGGACCCTGTGTACATAGTTTCGTTCCACCTCATGTACCACATGTGATGAGAATGACAATAACAATCCTTGTATGATGGGTGTCCATCTTTACCAGATGTCTGAACCACCTCAGCTGGCTCCTCTGGATGTGGAGGAGCAGCGGTTCTACTCAGAGTCTCACCCAGATAACTGAACTTCTCACCCGATCTCTAAGGGAGAGGCCAGCTACCCTCATTTAACCACTTTCATCTCATTCAATCGGTCACTGTCCAGAGTTCATGACCACAGGTGAAGGTAGGAACAGAGACCAACCGGAAAACAAGAGATTCTCCTTACAGTTCTTCACCACAATGGACCGGAACAGAGAACACAGTACTGCAGATGCTGCGCTGATCTGTCTGTTGATCTCACCCTCTATTCATGAACAAGACCCTGAGGCAGAACCTCACCCCCACCATTTACAGGACCCTAAAAGTTTATTTTACTATATTTGCTTTAGTGTTTTCTTCTTTTATGTAGCTGTGTCTCTCTGACATGACCATCTGATCACACACACACGCGCGCGCGGGGGCACGTCTTACTTTGCAGCTCGGGCCTCGTTTCGCCTCCTCAGGTCGTTGATGTTGACGAGCAGTCTGGATTTATTCTCGCTGATCATGTCCCGGACTTTGCTCTGGTAGACGCCCTGCTCCTGCTGCGGGGACAGGACAACCAGGATGTTAAACCCACTCGGAACCAAACAATGAAGCAGCTGTGCTCGGGTCAGTCAGCACAGAACCTGCTTCAGTTTGGAGACATTATCTGCCAGTTTCTTTGTCCACATGTCCTCTATCAGATATAAAACTTACATCGTCGTCCAGGAAGTCCAGATAGTCCCTCTGAGCCTCCCTCATCTCCCGGTCATCAACCACGTCGGTCGCCATGTTCTCTGACAACTTCTTTAGTTCCAAAAGTCCAGAAATGTCCGAGTAAACGTTCAGCTGTGAACCTCCGCTGCCGTCTCGCTGCTGAAAGCTTTTCGCGCCACTGCGTGCCGCGTGCAGGACGAACGTAACGTCTGATTGGTCAACAACCGTACGCGTTCTTCATCATACTTGGCGGGAAAAAGTGGGGACTGATCACGTGACGCGAGACTCCGCCCACCCTTAGATCGGGCGCGAAAACTGCAGGAAGAGGCGGAACTTTTCGACATGGCTTATTATCATTTAGGCCAGAAGATGGCGATACAGTACTGTATAAGTTATATTTATTAATTTTTTTAAATTCAACTTTTATTTATACAGGTTAATCTCACTGAGGCACGAGGACTCATTTCAAGAGAAACCTGTTTTAGACAGACAACATATAGAGTACAGACAACAATAAACAACAATAAAAAGCAATTAAAATAAAAGTAATGTTATGAAAACAATAAAATCAAGATGCCATGTACAAAAACATGTTTGCTTAGTTTTTTCCAATGACCTTATCAAAGTACAAATCTATCTAAATGGTAAATGGACTGTACTTATATAACACCTTTCTATCTTATTTCAAGATACTCAAAGCGCTTTACTACAATCTGTACCTCATTTAGTTGATGTTTTTCTTAGTTCATATCTTAGATGTTATTACTGTTTTTCTTATACATTTTATTGTTGGATGTAACTGGGACCTTGTGTACATAATTTCGCTCCACCACATGTCAGAGTCAGAGTCAGAGTTTCTTTATTGTCATTCGCACCTCATGTGGTACATGTGGTGGAGCGAAATTATGTACACAGGGTCCCAGTTACATCCAACAATAAAATGTCTAAGAAAAACAGTAATAACATCTAAGATATGAACTAAGAAAAACATCAACTAAATATACACTAAGCACTCATAACATAAAACATTGAACATCAGCACAAACATGAACATGAGTCTGTGAGCAGATGTGCACGCATGAACACATCAACATTGAAACAGATCAGCAGCAACATGATATGGTTTTTCACAGTGATTATTCTAGTTAGAGATTCATGAGTCTAACAGCCTCAGGGTAGAAGCTGTTCCTCAGTCTAGTGGTTCTACACTTAATGCTCCTTAACCTCCTTCCTGAGGGGAGTGGGGCAAAAAGTGTGTGTGCTGGGTGGGTGGGGTCCTTCATGATGCAGGTGGCCCTCTTCCTGCATCTGGAGGTGTAGATGTCTGTGATGGTGGGGAGACTGATTCCAACAGATTTCTGTGCAGCCTTCACCACTCTCTGCAAAGCTTTTCTTTCTGCAGCTGTGCAGCCTCCATGCCACACATTGATGCTCGAGCACAGGATGCTCTCCACTGCACACCTGTAGAAGGAGGTGAGGACTGAGCTTCCCAGACCAGCTCGCCTCAGCCGTCTGAGGAAGTAGAGTCTCTGATGAGCTTTCTTGATCAGGCTGGTGGTGTTGTTGCTCCAGCTGAGGTTGTCATTCATGTGTACACCCAAGTACTTGTAGCTGGAGACCACTTCCACCGCAGATCCTCTTATGTTCAGGGGGGTGTAGGTGTTTTTGTTCCTTCTGAAGTCCACAATCATCTCCTTTGTCTTCTTCACATTGATGTGAAGGTTATTCTCTCTGCACCAGCTCTCCAGGTGTTCCACCTCTTGCCTGTAGCTGGACTCATCATTGTTTGTGATGCATCCCACCACCGCTGTATCATCTGCAAACTTTACAATGTGACAGCCTGGATGGGTAGCTGCACAATCATATGTGAGCAGAGTAAACAGAAGGGGGCTCAACACACATCCCTGAGGAGAGCCAGTGCTGAGGGTTATGGTGGAGGAGGAGAGGTTGTGGATCCTCACTAACTGTGGTCTGTTTGTTAAAAAGTCTAGTACCCAGTTGCAGATGGAGGGGCTTAGTCCTAGTGTGGATAGTTTGTCCATCAGGGTTTGGGGGATCATGGTGTTGAAGGCGGATGTGAAGTCCACAAAGAGCATACGGACGTAAGAGTTTTTCTGCTCCAGGTGGTTGAGCGCAGTGTGGACCACAGAGGAGATTGCATCCTCTGTTGATCGGTTCTCACGGTATGCATACTGATGAGGGTCCTCGTTGATGTTGATGGTTGTTTTGATGTGAGTCATGACCAGTTTTTCAAAGCATTTAGCGACTATCGGGGTGAGGGCCACTGGCCGATAGTCATTCAGACCAGTCACTGTAGAGCTTTTTGGGACTGGGATGATGGTGGCAGTCTTCAGGCAGGTGGGAACTGTCTCCAGGGTAAGTGAGGTGTTAAAGATGTCTGCCAGCACCTCACAGAGCTGATCAGCACATTCTTTCAACACTTTTCCGGGGATGTTGTCTGGGCCAGTTGCTTTGTGCGGATTAATCCTCCTGAAGGTACTCCTTACTTCTGCTGAGGTCACGCTGAGATGCTCTTCATCCGGTGGCGAGGTGAGTCTGGTGCTGGGTGGTCTGTTCGGGTCTTCAAAGCGTACATAGAACTTGTTGAGGGCATCAGGCAGAGATGGGTCTTTGGGGCATTGTTCACTCCTTCCTTTATAATCTGTTATGCATTTAATGCCCCTCCACATGCTCCGAGGGTCTTGTGAGATGAATTGACCCTCGATCCTCTTTGCATATGTGGCCTTGGCCCTCTTAATACCAGCAACCAGCTCTTTTCTTGTCCTACTCAGCTCCTCTGAGTTTCCAGACCTGAAGGCAGTGTTCCTGGCTTCCAGCAGGGTACGCACCTCTGCATTCAGCCAAGGTTTTCTGTTTGGGTAGCTTTTAACATTTCTGATAGTGGAGACTGTGTCAGTACATGTACTAATGTAACCCAGAACTGAGGATGTGTATTGGTCAAGATCAAGCGAACCTCCATTTTCAGCAGCTTCTCTGAAAACCTGCCAGTCTGTTGTACCCCATGAGGTGCGAATGACAATAAAGAAACTCTGACTCTGACTCTGATTTACCCATTCATACAGCACTCTACTAGATCTCTACAAAGCTAATTGAACAAATCATTCTAAAGAGACTAATCAGAGCTTTATCACATTCATACACTGATGGGACACACATTAGAGGCAATGAGGGGTTCAGTGTCTTGCCCAGGGACACTTCGGCATGTGAATGCTGGTGGATTCAAACCCCCAACTCTCGCATTGGAGGACGACTGCTCTAACCACTCAGCCACAGCTGCCCCCGCGGCTAGAAAAAAGATTTAGTTCACTGTGTTTGTCACTGTGTTAGCAAAATATCTCACGAACAACTGGACAGTTTTCAAGGAAACTTAAGAATCTAATTTCTTGTAATTTTTATTGTGTTGGACCATTTTGAAAATGTGTGTCTGGGGGTCTCTTCCATCTCTCATGGACATTTTCAACAACCGCTGCAGAGAGAGCCTTTCTGAGAGCCCTCAGCAGTGTGGAGGACCCGTCTCACCATCACATGCACTTTTTACTCTCCTGCCCTCTGGGAGAAGATACCACAGCATTCAGAGCAACACAACCAGACTGTGGAACAGCTTCATCCCACAAGACATCACACTCCTCAACTCTAGTCTCTGACACACACACACACACACGCGCGCACGCGCGCGCACACACACACAGTCTAAATGTGTTGTACTGTTTGTGCCTTCTCTACTCGTCTGTTTTTTTACAATCTGCTCAAGGTTTACGTTTTTTGCACTTTACTCAGTTTTTATCTCTGCTGCTATAAAAATAGAAAAACTTTGTTCTGCTAACCACATCAGAACATGTTTCTACCTCATGTACTACACATGTACTAATCAACATGCGTCTCTAGTCTTGTCTCTTAATTACTTGTTCAGATTAGGTTAAAAGTTTTTTTTTTTTTAGTATTTATTATAGGTCTGTTTGTATTTATTGTTCTGTTGTGTATCTGCACCGTGTGTTGTTTGTTTTTGTATGTTATGTTCTGTGTTGCACCGTGATCCTGGAGAACACTGTTTCATTTCATACTTGTACATAGCTGAAATGACAATAAAACCTCTCTGACTCTACACGTATTTTTGATGACAGTAGGCCTACTATGTATGTACTGTATTTGAATGTGAATTATTTTTACTAAATAAAATGTATCTGTTTTTTTAGCTCCCAAATGAAGCCACACTTCCAACATCTGGACACTCCAGTCCAGTAGGATAAACTAAAAAGCTATTTTAAGGTGTGTACAAACAAAGCAGATAAATCAGGAAGGGATGTTTCATTAGATCCTGAAACTGAGAAAGCGTGGAGATGAACAAACTTTGCAACTCATCATCGAGTGCCGATGAGCAGCTCACCAATATCACCAGGACAGACAAACTGTCTGAAACTGAAAGAATTTACTCCTTTTCAAGAATTTTTCTTTAATGCACATTGTTCTTGCAGAGTAAATGTGCTTTTCTTGTGAATTAAATAATTCATGATGTTGAAGTAAGTGACCGCCAGGAGAGAGTCCATCTCAACACATTTCCTCCTCGTATGATCAGTCCCAATGGTGGCACTTTTTCATACCTTTTCAACAACACGCAGGTGGATTCTATTTATCATCATCAGTCATTTTGGGACAACATTGGATCATTCATAGATCCTCACTGAACTTCTGGAGTGAGTTTGCTGCACTGAAAGTAAAGGGGCCCAATAATATTGCACGCCCCACTTTTCAGGTTTTTATTTGTTAAAAAAGTTTGACACATCCAATAAATTTCATTCCACTTCACGATTGTGTCCCACTTGTTGTTGATTCTTCACACAAAAAATTAAAAATTTATATCTTTGAAGCCTGAAATGTGGCAAAAGGTTGAAAAGTTCAAGGGGGCCGAATACTTTCACAAGGCATTGTAGAAAGGCGCTATATAAGTACAGTCCATTTACCATTTAAAGTGTCTCTGTGAGGTCCTTTCATTCAACCTTTATTCATAGTTTAGTTTCATTGAGCCTCGAGGACTCATTTACAAGAGAGACCTGTTTTAACAAAAAACACAAATGAGGTAAAAACAATACACTCCTCTAAAAAGCATATAAAATTAAAAGTAAATTGAAGAAATGATGTAAAAACTAAAAAAAATGCTACATTATAAAGCCGTGTAGAAAACTAAAAACAGGAACATGTCTGCGTTGGTTTTTGCCAGGAACTTAGATGTTTGAAGTCACTTTGAGAGGTCAAGGTTGAGAGCTTCAGATCTTTTTACAAGATATTCCAGAAAACAGGAGCAGAGTAGGAGAAGAAACTTTTGCCTAGTTCAGTCCTCACTGAGGGAACACTGCAGGTAATAATGTCCTGAGAGCGCACGCTGTAGCTGCACTCACGCAGTGACATGTAGGAGGAGATGTATGAAGGCAGCAGACCAAGAAGTGATTTAAAGATGAAAATGTACCAGTGGGAGAGTCTATATGAAATTAATGATGACCAGTTAACCAGTGAATACTGGGTGCAGTGGTGGGTACAGTAGTTACAGCCACTTATGAATCTTAGCGCACCATGACAGACAGCATCCAACATCTCCAGGGTTCTTGTAGGAGCGTTCATGTAAATGTCACTGTAATCAATGGAGGGAAGGAAAGTTCCCGTTACAAGGCATTTCCTAGCATTCAGAGTTAGACAGGATCTGTTTCTGAAAAAGAAACCCAGTTTAACTTTCAATTTCTTTACCAAGTTTTCCACATGGAGCTTAAAAGAGAGATGTGCATCGACCAGAATACCCAAATATTTATAAGAATCGTCAAACTCAATAGGAGCACCTTTAGAAGACAGAAGGAAAACAGAAAACAGAAGGGAGAACTGCTGGAACTGACTTCCTGTTTGAAAACAATGTCCCTTGGGTTTTATCAGCATTTAGCACCAGTTTGAGACGGAACAAATCTGACTAGATGATGTCGAATGCAGACTGTAAAGCTGGAACACCCATGTTACAGGTATGACCACGACACACTTTTGGAGTTGTGTGTCGCTGCCTTGCCATTTTGCCATCGTGGTTCAGTTCCCAGTCCCCTTCAAGCCTTGGGCTCAGGCTTCAGCCTGTCATGGCGGCCTTCTCCATGATCCTCCACCTGCCTGCACGGACCGAGCTCTACGGACTTGTTCGGCTCCGCAGGGAAACCTTGGATGATCTCCATCTGCCGGACCTGGTTCTGGAGGACAGTCTGGGAGGGCAGCTGTTGCGTTTGTTATTACCATCAATCTGCTAGCGGGACCTGCTAACGCTGCTAACAAGCCCACGCCACTAACAGAACCATGCTGCTGAAAGAACGCTGCTAACCGAACCACACTGTAGATGTATTTCTTTTTCACTTTTGGCGCCTTGCAAAAACAATCAAACTAAAGTAAACCTGTGCTTATCTGAAGGTGATCCCCTCATTGCTGTTGTGTTTGTCAAATAACAGAGATATGACAACAACTGCACAAATCCCTGAAATTCTGTTCAGGTTTTTGGTTTTGCTGTGACCCTATGATTTTCAATGGCCCCCACATGGCCTCCCATTACAACATTTCTGGAGGCAAATAGGGGTCGCTTCAATTGGTGGTCCTCTGCTGACTTTATCCCCCCTCTGCAGGGCCTTCCCTGCCACAGTGCGACGGTTGTACCATACCGTGAGGGAGGAGGTCAGATCACCTTCAACGTCACAGATCTAGAAGGACCTGAGGCCTCCATCTAGACCCATATTTGTTGGCTTCCTCAGGATGGGCTTCCTTTATGACAGCTGTGGTTTGAGTGCACCATGTGATGGTGTCGTATCTGAGCTGTCTTCGCAGCTGTTTCATTGATGTACCTGTAGAATGAAAAGGGGAAAGTGCCAGTCTTGAGGAAATTCAGTCTCCTCCTCCTTCTCCCTGTATGCTGATTCATTTCCATGGACGATGAGCCTGACCTCTGCTGAATCATCAGCAAACTTCACCACAGAGTCTGGTTATAGTGAGCACTGCAATTGTGGGTCATGAGGGTGAACAACAGTGGGGTGAACACACAACCCTGAAGTGAGCCAGTGCTCATGACAATGGTGGAGGATATGGTGTTGTTGATCCTGATGGTCTGCAGCTTGCAGGTCAGGAAGTCCACACAGCATCCTCATGCACGTGCCTGCGTGAGTATTCTTTTGGCACTTTGGTTTCCTCCCACATACTAAAAACGTGCATGTTAGGTTAACTGGTAACTGCAGACAAAACCTGGCTTTAGGTATTAGGTATCTGAAGACTGGACTTGTCTGTGTGTCCTTGTGATGGACTGGAGACATGTCCGGGAAGTCCCTTGCCTGCTGGAGACAGACACCAGCTCGTTGTGACCCAAACAGGAGAAGCAGGTAAAGAGAATGAAGACATGGATTGCCTGCAGACAATGGTAGATGAGGTGCAGTATAGACACAGCAGACATATAAAGTACTTTGTTTCTTTGAGGACACCTGTCTTCTGATCCAGTCACTTGTTAGTTTTATTACAGTAGTGGTAGCAAATCAGGTTGGCACCGACCTTTTTACGAATACTAAGCACATGCACAGTCAGTCGTTGATGTTTCACTGTGGTTCAGATATAACCATGCCTACTTCCTGTTCTTGATCAAATTAATAAACTTTTATATCTCATTTGTGTATTTTCTGTACTATGCCTTCTTTATCCCACAAAAAAATATCAAAATAATTTTTAAGTTTTGTGTTTCATCTTTGCGTTGCCTTTTATCAACAGTTGGTATTCCAAATTCAAACATCTGGAAAGAACTTAAAAAAACACCCATTTCATTCTGTTTGCCTCGGTTTGCCTGTTTATCACAGCATAAAATGCCAACACAACTAATTTACAACCTGAATACCAGAAGTAGATATGAATATATTTGGGGATGGGGTGCCAGAGGTTACACATGTGCACTGGGATCATAAAAAAGTAAATTTTGCCCCTAATAACATTCATCACATTAGTTTCAGTTTTCTCATTAGGCATAATTTACAATACTTTAGGCAACACAATGCCGTTTTTGTGTAGTTTATTTATGGCAGCAAACAGCACAGAAGACATTAACAGTGTAAGCAGTGATGCAAGTAGCTCCTTACAAGATGGCGTACAGAAATCTCGCTGAAGTGCCTTCATGTTAGCTCCAGTGTTTCTATGTTGAAGTTGTAGTATCAGATATGTCCTGTAGATAGAGACAAACAGAAGACTCATGAGTTGAACAGCTCTTATTATTATTTTGGGTCCTTGTTTGTCTGCCGACGGGAGATTTAGACAAAGCTGGAACTTTTCTTCCATTAGAGCAGAAACAACGAACACAACAGCCATGTTTGTTCATGAAATGTTTGTATTTGTTAAGAGCCTCCGGGGCGGTTGTGGTCCTTCAGACTCCGCCCAACACATCCAGCCCTCCGGCGGCAGTCAGCTGAGTTTACCGGTTCTGACCAAACATGTAGCTGTTTGGACCTGTGCGGTTCGGCTGGGAGGGGAGCTGCTGCTGCCTATTTATTAAAAGGAGACACTCGAGGGAAACAGCAGGTAAGATGATCTATTCTTCATGGCTGCTCCTCCTGTGGCTGACCCTTCAAACAAATTAAACTAAATTCTTGTTAATATACAGTTATGTTGTTAAAAGTAATAAATGCACAGTTTTTCTATGTTTAAAAAATACAGAGTGGTAAATGTTTCAAAACGAATACTTCTCAGTTATCAACTAAAACAATCTTCCACGACTGTAATATGTGGTTCAGGTGAGAAGAAGTGAGGAGAAGCAGCACCTGTTGGACAGGGCCCGTCCTGCAGGTCCATTCAGGTTTAACTTCCTGTCAGAACTGTCACAGGAGGTGGGACACGCTACAGGTGTGTCCACATACCTGCTGAAGGAGGTCCTCTGATTAGCTCAAGCTCCGACACACGTCATGTGGCTGAGAGGAATTCAAAATATGAAGAGCTGCAGAGTTTGACTGTTAAAGGGACATTCTGACCATTCTGACCTCAGGTTTAGTGTTGTAATCTGAACCAAGACGAGGGAGGACCAAACTTCACCGTGATTTAATCGAGCACCAGTTTTATAACGTAATATAATTATACATAATTCAGTTTATTTATATAGAGGCAAATCACAACAAAGTTGTCTCAGGGCACTTTACAGGAACATTCACATAAAAGTCAATTAGTAAAGCTCTCTAAGGAATCCAGCAGACAAGTTGAATCTACTTCGTTGCAGTCTCCCATCCTGAGTAAGCACAGTGGCAACAGTGGAAATAAAAAAACTCCCTTTTAAAAGGATTTAGCAAAAAGGAAAGTCTTAAGCCCAGTCTTAAAACTGGATAATGTGTCAGCCTCACGGACAGAGATTGGAAGTTGGTTCCACAAGAGAGGAGCCTGATAACTAAAAGATCTTCCTCCCATTCTGTTTTTGGAAACTCTAGGAACTGTGAGTAAACCTGCAGCCTGAGAGCGAAGTGCTCTGGTTGGAAAATATGGAACAAAAAGGTCGTTTTCACACCAGATAGTCCGGTAGACTCTGTTCGGTTCGGGACCAATATTCATGAGCTTTTGTTTACATTTGAGCTGGTGCGTTTGCATTCACACTGCACTGTGCAGTCGAGCCAACCTGTTGAACCAACCTGTTCCCCCGCTCGCCTGTGGGGGCGCTGCACCAAGAACTACTGAAAGAAACGACACAAAACCTCTGAAGACATGTCTTCTTCTGTAAATAAAAATAAAAACGAAGTGGCATCAAGTTTTAGCAGTTTTAGGAGTTATATTTTGTCATGTTTCAAAAATGGACTCAGCATGAGCAGAAGATGAGACAGAAGACCATGGAGAATATTGTTTTTCTACACAAGGCAGCTGACAGCTCCATATAAGGTCAGAGAAATGTGTGTTTGTTTACCCTGAGGAGCGGGCCCGGTCTGTTTACATTCACACTGTACTCGAACCGCGCTGGAGTTCGCTTCTACTGGACCGAGACCTAGGTTTTAGCCCGGGCCAGAGTTCTCCTTTTTGTTCCGTGACAGAGTTAAATGGTGCGTTCACACCTCCCTAAACGAACCGGACTTTCAAGGAAAACGAGCTAGAGTTCGATTATAGCGGACTAAACAGGGCTGGTGTGAATGCACCCTACGATCTGTAATATAAGATGGAGCCAGGTTGTTTAGATGTTTGTAGGTTAAAAGTAAGATTTTGATTTCTATTCTGGATTTGACAGGGAGCCAATGGAGAGAAACTAAAACTGGAGAAATATTATCTCTCCTACTAACTCCAGTTAAGACTCTGGCAGCAGCATTTTGGATCAACTGAAGACGTTTTAAAGAAGTATTTGTACATCCAGATTGTAACAAGGGGGCCTGTTTGTTTAGTATATATACCCCGGGGGACAGGTTTGTGTGTGGCCCCCTTGTTACACAGATAATAAACCATTGCAATAGTCCAGTTTAGACATGACAAATGCATGGACCAGTTTTTCTGCATCATTTTTAGATAAGATATTTCTAATTTTATTGATATTACGCAGGTGGAAGAAGGCAGTTCTAGTAACTATTTTAATGTGGGGGATAAAAGACATGTCCTGATCAAAAACACCAAGATTTTTAGCATTAGAGCTGGAGGACAGATTAATGCCATCTAATGAGTGAGAAAGACTGAAAAATTCATTCCTAAGGTGCTCAGGTCCAAAAACTAAAACCTCAGCCTTGTCTGTGTTCAACAGGAGAAAATTAAGGGTCATCCAGGTTTTTATGTCTTTAAGACATGCTTGTAGTCCAAGTAGCTGATTGGATTCATTGGTTTAATGGACAAATATAATTGTGTGTCATCAGCATAACAATGAAAATGTTGTTTATATATGCTTCCATTAGGTAAAATTATTGAAGTAAAGAGTATTGGTCCAAGCACTGAGCCCTGAGGAACTCCATGACTAACTTTGTTGTATGAAGAAGATTTATTATTTACATTTACAAACTGGAATCTATCAGACAGATATGATTTAAACCATTTTAGAGCCGTTCCTGTAATCCCAATATCATATTTAAGCCTCTGTAGTAAATTATTGTGATCAACTGTATCAAATGCAGCACTGAGGTCTAACAGGACCAGTATAGACACAAGTCCATTGTCTGAGGCCATGAGAATATCATTAGTGACTTACTAGTGCTGTTTCTGTGCTATGATGAGCTCTAAACCCTGACTGAAACTCTTCAAACAGATTATTTATTTGTAGATGTTCACACAACTGACCTGCAACTATTTTCTCTAGAATTTTTTAGATGAAAGTTAGATTAGATATAGGTCTATAGTTGGCCAGAATTTCTGAATCAAGGTCAGACTTCCTAAGTAAAGGTTTAATTACAGCAACCTTAAAGCACTGCGGTACATAACCATTCATTAAAGACAAATTAAGTAGATCTAAAATGTGGACATTAATTAGGGGGGATACCTCTTTAAACAGTCTGGTTGGGATGAGATCTAGCAGGCATGTGGATGGTTTGGATGAGGTTATTATTTTTGATAATTCAGAGAACTCAACAGGACAAAAACTGTCCAAACATAAATCAGGCTCTAGTGAAATTTTTAAAGATGCCTCATTTGACAGGGGACTAGAGATAGTAGAAGGAAGGATGGTTTGAATTTTCTCTAATTGAAATAATTTTATTTATAAAAAATCTCATGAAGTCATCACTACTTATAGTTGTAGGAATACACGGGTCAACAGAAATGGGACTTTTAATTAGTCTAACAATAGTACTAAACAGAAAAAAAAAAAAAATCAGACTACATTCACACTGCAGGCTAACATGGCTCCAGTCTGATTTTGTAAGAGCCACTTGCTAACACGTGTGGCAGCCATGTTTTCTTCCTTGAACACAGCGTGCTGCGTGACGTCACATTTTGTGCATGTTGGTCACCTCAGAACTGTGAACATGTCACACCCGAGTCTGATGGAGGTCGCTTTTGAATGATTACGTAAATGGTTGAATGTGAGCGCCAATCAGGACTGAGCATTAAGGCCTGCGGCGTGCATGTGTGTCTGGGTTTTCAGGGTCCCACAATTCTGGTATCAGCTGAAACACTCGGGCAGGAAAGTCATGAAACTGTAGCTGAAATAAAAGTAAAACTGACTTTGAAATAAAGGTTTAAATGTTGGTGTAAGCATCTTTTAAGACAACGGTGATCCATTTTGGTCCCAGCTACATTCAGACTAGTCATAAGCTCATCGGTCATGGCAGAGTTGAACTCTATTTCTTTAAACTGATGTTTTACAAAGAGTCCAATTAATTATCTTGCATGTTGGAGATCTAACATGCAAGATATTAATTGGACCCATTTTATTCATGGCATGCAACTTCAAAATGTCTGAAATGTCTGTCTAGTAGTTTTATCTCGTCACAACCTTCACACCTCAGACTGCGCAGGTCGAGTCTTGTTAAGAACATTAGTGGTTTCATTAGCAGACACCAAACTGTCCATGTGTTCAAACCCTCAGCAGCTTCTTCTTCAGCTTGACATCCTGCTTTAACGCTCTCTCCTCCTCAGGCTTCTCTGCCCACCAGAGGTCATGTCGGCTGAGATCCTGCAGCGACTCAGCACCTTGACGCTGAGTGTCAATCACCTGAGCCGACTCCCTCGCCTGTCAGGCCTCGTCTCATCCTCCCTGCCATCACCCCGCCCCACCGTGCTCGCCTCCCAGGTCCCTGCACTCTTCCAGGAGCCCTACATCCTGTCGGGCTACCGCCCCATCCGGCAAGACTGGCGCTGCTACTTGCTCAGCCTCTTTCAGCGGCACAACGAATCCCTGAACGTGTGGACTCACCTGCTGGCGGCTCCGGTGCTGTTGCTCCGCTGGTGGGCCAATGCAGGTGCCGTGGGGTACACCTTGGACGCAGCCTCTCTGCCTCTCAGCCTCTTCATGGTGTCCGCTCTCACATACCTGAGCCTGAGCGTGGCCGCCCACCTCCTGCAGTCTCACTCTGAGCGTGCACATTACTTCTTCTTCTTCATGGACTATGTGGGCGTGGCGGTGTATCAGTACGGCTGCTCGCTCAGCCATTACTTCTACACCTCCGAGCCGGCATGGAGAGACAGCGTTGGGCTGGTCTTTCTACCCGGAGCAGCTTTCTTCGGGTGGCTCTCCTGCGCCGGCTGCTGCTTTGCCAAGTCCAGGTACGAGCGTCCGTATCCGCTGCAGCGTAAAATCTGCCAGCTGATCCCCACCAGCCTTGCCTATGTGCTGGACATCAGCCCTGTGGTGCACCACCTGCTCATCTCCTCATGGGCGCAGGAGGCATTCCACGCCCTGCAGATCGCCTCGTTCCTGTTTGCTGCCTTCTTCTTCTCCTGCCCCATCCCTGAGTGCTTCTTTCCCGGACGCTGTGACATTGTGGGCCAGGGTCACCAGGTGTTCCACCTGTTCCTGTCCTTGTGCACGCTGTTCCAACTGGAGGCCCTGTTCCAGGACTACGCCAGGCGGCGGGACACGGTGGTGGAGGTGTTTGGAGAGCGGCAGCTGTGGTGGGCCTGCATGTCCTTCCCGGCGCTGTTTGTGTGCTGCGTCCTGACAGCACTGGTCACAATGAGGCTCACAAACGGGAAGCTGCTGCAGAAACACAAAAAACTGCTTTAAATGAACAGTTCAGACGATAAAGCTATTTTATGTGATTAACCATCGTTAGTTCTGAGGAAATGTGGGTTTTAAAATACTTGAACAATAAAATGGATTATAACCAGTTTTGTACCATTTATTAGATAATCTAAAACAGTGAAGGCTTTGAATGAAATAAATGGTAAATGGACTGTACTTATATAACACCTTTCTAACTTATCAAGATTGTCAAAGCTCTTTACAGCACAATCTGTGCCCTCATTTACCTCCACACACACATTCATACAGCACTCTACTACACACACATTCACACAGCACTTTACTACATCTCTACAAAGATAATCTGATTCTGTAGAGACTAATCAGTGCTTTAGATCACATTCATACACCAATGGGACACACATCAGAGGCTATGAGGGGTTCAGTTTTCTGCCCAGGGACACTTCAATATGTGACTGCTGGTGGAATTGAACCACCAACTCTCCCATTGGAGGATGACTGCTCTGACCACTCAGCAACAACTGCCCTAATAAGAAATAATTGGCTTGTATCTGTTTGCAAAGCTTTGCTAAATCCTCCATCCTGCGGGTTAATGGGTTCACAGGCTCTGCTGGAGAAAAGGTTGAAGCTAAACCTAAAATTACTATTAAAAAAATTGTGTTCATGTTGTAAATAGCCTGGTATAAAAACAGATCCTTTGACGACGTGCAGGTTGGAATGTACAGAAAGAAAATTGGTCCATGCTAAATTCTGACAGAGAAAAAGTCATAATTCGGACATTGATCTCAGAATATCAGAACTCCAGTAGCAGGTCGCCCATTTCACACCCAGGCCTTCAGTGGTCTCCTGAATTTATCCACCTTTTGATTATTGTGTTTATGATGCCATATCTACAGAAACGATCAATAATTTGCAGAATATGGTGCTGCATCACAGACACTTTCCTCATCTAGGTGAATGAAGGCCTTTACTGAAGCAAGAAATTGACACAATTTAACAAGTTCTCTTCAACTGCAGCCACAGACAGATTTACCAAAAGCATCAAGTAATAAAGTAACAAAATATAATATATTTGAATACAATTAATTTTACTCAAATTTTTTATTATTTTTACACAAACTCCATCCTTTGTTTCGTCCGTCAGAGTTCAGTTCCTCTGTCCTACAGGTCATCATGGAGGTTCTGTTTCAACTGTCAGTCTTTTTCTATCTCCTTGGAAGAGATGCACCACCACTCCCATATGCTGCTGGAAACTATGCAACCAGGAGAAAAGCTATGGAATGAGGATAACAGTTAAGAATAGTTAAAAAAAAAAAAAAATGTAGGTCAGTGATTTTGAATGTGTTTAGGCCAGCAGAGAAGGCTTTGATGGCCCACCACTGCAGAATTCTGGGGTTTATTTGTTTGTTTGTTTTCAGAATTCTGATGTTAATGTCAGAATATTTTAGAATTCTGAGAAGGGAGAAAAAAAAACAAAAAACAAAAAACAAAAAAAAACAGAATTTGAGTTTTATTCCCAGAATTCTGATATTAAAGTCTAAATTTAAATGCATACTGCATTTTCTCTTTTATTACCAACTTTGACCTGTTCCTCCTACATCGGATTGTCAGTCCTTTAAGTGAAATGCTCGACCAATTTCAATTCTTAAGATGACAGAACAACATGAAGACATGGAGCAAGAAATGCAAATAATTTATCTTTGATTTAGTATTTATTACTACCTGAACCAAGCACATTGTTAGATGCAAGGGATGTAATAAAAAAAAAAAAACACTACATTGAAGTGCTTGATTTGGAGCTCCTCTTGAAGCTTTGGAAAAGCCCAAACAAAAATTCTTCACAATGAAGCTGAATTTGGAGTGATTTGTGTGAAGTGACTTCATGAGATTCTTTATAAATACATTTTTCATTTTAGGGAAAAAAATTCAAACCATCCTTCCTACTATCACCTCTGGTTCTGTGTCAGATGAGACAACTTTAAAAATGTCACTAGAACCTGATTTGTTTGGACAGTTTTGTCCTGTTGAGCTCTCTGAACTGTCAAAAATAATAACTTGATCCAAACCATCCACATGTCTGCTAGATCTATCCCAAACAGACTGTTTAAAGAGGCATTTCCCTTTAATAACTACATCTTGGATCTACTTAATTTGTCTCTAACAGTTACGTATCACAGAGTTTTAAGACTGCTGTAATTAAACCTTTACTTAACATAACCTTGACACAGGAATCCTAGCCAATCATAGACCTATATCTAACTTTCATTAAAAAAAAAAAAAAAAAAAAAAAAAATCTAAAGAATATAGTTGCGTGAATATCTACAAAGAAATAATCTATCAGGTTTTTATCAACGTCGACCCCCACGTGAGCAGACTGATTCAATAAAGACAGAGCCAGAACTACAAAAGGTAAGTGAACTTTTATTTACAGGTGATCGTGTCTTCGCAGCTGTAAGGGAGAAGAGGAATAGGCGAGTATGGGTTCTGGTGGTCTCTGAATGTTTTAATTCTTGAATATAGAGAAATGACTCCTTACGGTTTGTGTTGTAGGTGGAATCTGAGAAGAGGAGAGGTCCTGGGATTTTGTAGGAGATCCAGTCCTGAGGTATTTTGCGGTGGAGAGAGGAGCAGGTTGACCCAGTTGAAAATGCTTAATGGTGGTTGTTGAAGGGACACCGTTGATCCACAGGTGAAGTTCAGTGGAGCGATGAGATCCTAGGGAGGTTCTGAAGAGGCAGGCTGTGGAAGGTCCTGGAGGAGTCACAGTTGGTGAGAACCAGCTGTAACAAACGTTAGTCGGCTGTACACAAGTTACCATTTGGTAGAAGATGTCCCAGCACTGAAGAGGTGTCTGGCAGGTGCTTAAATACCTCATCAGGCAGTCCTCCTCAGAGCAGCAGCAGGTGGAGTGAGTTGAGGTTAAATGGCTGTGGAAGGAAGATTGAGTGACAGACAAAAAACCCAGGAATCCCACATAATCTGTTTGAATAGTTTCAGTCAGGGTTTAGAGCTCATCATAGCACTAAATCTGCACTGGTGAAAGTTACTAATGATATTCTCATGGCCTCTGATAATGGACAAGTGTCTACACGGGTCCTTTGATCTCAGTGCTGCATTTGATACAATTGATCATAATATTCTATTACAGAGACTTGAACATGATATTGGAATTACAGGAACAGCTCTAAAATGGTTTAAATAATTTTTATCTGATAGATTACAATTTGTAAATGTAAATAATGAAGCTTCGTCATACACCAAAGTTAGTCATGGAGTTTCTCTAGGTTCAGTGCTTGGACCAATACTCTTTACCTTGTATATGCTTCCATTAGGTAAAATTATTAAACAGCTATAATAAATAAATAAATATAAATAAATTTTCATAAAAAACTGTCCAGATGACCTGACTGAAATTGTTGTGTTATACTGATGATACACAATTTGTCCAATGAAACCTAACAAATTCAATCAGCTACTTAGACTACAAGCATGTCTTAAAGACATAAAAACCTGGATGATCCTAAATTTTCTGCTTTTGAACACAGACAAGACTGAGGTTTTAGTTTTTGGACTTGAGCACCTTAGGAATGATTTTTTCAGTCTTTCTCCCTCCTTAGATGGCATTAATCTGTCCTCCAGCTCTAATGCTAAAAATCTTGGTGTTATTTTTGATCAGGACATGTCTTTTATCCCCCACATTAAAAACGTTACTAGAACCACCTTCTTGCACCTGTGTAATATCACTAAAATTAGAAACATCTGATCTAAAAATGATGCCGAAAAACTGGTCCATGCATTTGTCACGTCTAGACTGTACTATTGCAATGGTTTATTATCTGGATGTCCAAATACGTCTTTAAAACGTCTTCAGTTGATCCAAAATGCTGCTGCCAGAGTCTTAACTGGAGTTAGTAGGAGAGATCATATTTCTCCAGTTTTAGCTTCTCTCCACTGGCTCCTTGTAAAGTCCAGGGTTGAATTCAAAATCTTACTTCTAACCTACAAAGCTCTCAACAACCTAGCTCCATCTTATATTCAAGAATTTATTGTTCCATATTTTGCTAACAGAGCACTTTGCTCTCAGACTGCAGGCTTACTCGTGGTTCCTAGAGCTTCCAAAAGCAGAATAGGAGAAAGATCTTTCAGTTATCAGGCTCCTCTCTTGTGGAACCAACTTCCAGTTTCTGTCTGTGAGACTGACACATTGTCCAGTTTTAAGACTGGGCTTAAGACTTTCCTTTTTGATAAATCCTATAGTTAGGGTTGGCTTGTTATGCTGTCTTGAGCTTAGACTACTAGAGGACAAATTGACCTCATTCCCTTGAATGAATTGTTAAAATTGAATAGTTTTCATTTGATACTATTTCTATCTTAACATATGATTCTTGACCTGCCATTGTGTATCTGTTCCTCTCAGTTGGTCAAAGCAGATGGGCGCTTGTCCTGAGCCTGGTTCTGCTAAAGTTTTCTTCTTCATGAGGGAGTTTTTACTTTCCATGCTTGCCTTCATACTTGCTCAAGATGAGAGTTGTGATGGAGTTATATTCAAAGCAGTCTGCTCCTCATATAAATAATGTTAAATTATTATTTATATGTGAATCTGAATGTTCACTGCCCTGAGACAACTTCTGTTGTGACTTGACGCTCTATAAATAAACTGAATTGAATTGAAATTGAAGTACACTACAGCACAGATGGAATTATCAAAAAATAAGAGACTATTCAAAAACAGTGAGAAACCCCAGTCATATTTGGAGCCCAGACAGGCGTCACTGTGGAAACATCACAGTTTAACTGGGTAGTTTAGTCAATTTTTAAAATTTTGCAATGCAATGTTTAACTCAGGAGTGTGCATGTTCTCTCCGGTTTCCTCCCACAGATCAAAAACATGCACCTTAGACTGATTGGTAACTCTAAATTGTCCCCAGGTGAGAGTGAGAGAGTGAATGGTTGTTTGTCTCATTTGTCTCTGAAGCCAGTTTGCCACTGATAAATGTGACTCCACTCGGCTCTCATCTCATCGGTTGTTCTCAGATGGAGGTGATTTGCCATGGTTACCTGTTTCCCCACTCTGTGGGCAGTATCATAACAGGTCATAACAGCTGGAGCAACAACACCACCAGCCTGATCAAGAAAGCTCATCAGAGACTCTACTTCCTCAGACAGCTGAGACGAGCTGGTCTGGGAAGCTCAGTCTTCACCACCTCCTACAGGTGTGCAGTGGAGAGCATCCTGTGCTCCAGCATCAACGTGTGGCATGGAGGCTGCACAGCTGCAGAAAGAAAAGCTTTGCAGAGAGTGGTGAAGGCAGCACAGAAGTCTGTGGGAGTCAGTCTCCCCACTATCACAGACATCTACACCTCTAGATGCAGGAAGAGAGCCACCTGCATCATGAAGGACCCCACTCACCCAGCACACACACTTTTTGCCCCACTCCCCTCAGGAAGGAGGTTGAGGAGCATTAAGTGTAGAACCACTAGACTGAGGAACAGCTTCTACCCTGAGGCTGTTAGACTCATGAATCTCTAACCAGAATAATCACTGTGAAAAAATCACATCATGTTGCTGCTGATCTGTTTCATGTTGCTGCTGATCTGTTTCATGTTGCTGTTGATCTGTTGCAATGTTGATGTGTTCATGCGTGCTCATCTGCTCACACAGACTCATGTTCATGTTTGTGCTGATGTTCAACGTAATGTTTTTATGTTATGAGTGCTTAGTGTATATTTAGTTGATGTTTTTCTTAGTTCATATCTTAGATGCTATTACTGTTTTTCTTTTACATTTTACTGTTGGATGTAACGGGACCCTGTGTACATAATTTCGCTCCACCACATGTACCACATGAGGTGCGAATGACAATAAAGAAACTCTGGCTCTGACTCTGAGGTTGTTGTGTTCCAGCCTCTCCACAGGTTTTGGTCCTAATCCCCCTATACTTAGACTTCAGCTCCTTTAGGGTGCATTCACACCAACCCTGTTTAGGCCGCTTTAATCGAACTCTAGCTCGTTTTCCTAGAAAGTCCGGTTCGTTTAGGGAGGTGTGAACGCACCATCGAACTCTGTCACGGAACAAAAAGGCGAACTCTGGCCCGGGCTAAAACTCGGTCCGGTAGACGCGAACTCCAGTGCGGTTTGAGTACAGTGTGAATGTAAACAGACCGGGCCCGCTCCGCAGGGTAAACAAACACGCATTTCTCTGACCTTATATGGAGCCGTCAGCTGCCTTGTGTAGAAAAACAATATTCTCCATGGTCTTCTGTCTCATCTTCTGCTCATGCTGAGTCCATCTTTGAAACATGACAAAATATAACTCCTAAAACTGCTAAAACTTGATGCCACTTCGTTTTTATTTTTATTTACAGAAGAAGAAGAAGACGTGTCTTCAGAGGTTTTTGTGTCGTTTCTTTCAGTAGTTCTTGGTACAGCACCCCCACAGGCGAGCGGGGGAATAAGTTGGTTCAACAGGTTGGCTCGACTGCACAGTGCAGTGTGAATGCAAACGCACTAGCTCAAATGTAAACAAAAGGTCATGAATATTGGTCCCGAACCGAACCGAGTCTACCGGACTATCAGGTGTGAAAACGACCTTAGTTTATCTGCTCATCAGTCCGGGTGTAGCCATGCAGCTCCATCATCTCTGATATCTCTCTGTTAATGTGCTAATTTCTGGTGGTGCCATCCAACTTAAGCAGAATCCTAACATCAGTCATTAAAGTTAGGAAGGTCTGGTCCATATCTCTATCTCTGGAGTGTCCATACTAGAAACCATCAAAACAACAAACACTGAACACGATCAAAGAGGAAGTGGAGGTTCAGATGGCGTTGCAGTTTTGCTGCCTGGGCAGGTCATCCAATGACGTAGCTCCACTGGACAATCAATGGCTGCTATCTGCTTATGTCAAAATTGTCACTTCGAAGCAGTTCGCTTGGAACCACGAACAAGGTGGTCCCATAAACCAGACTGAGAGGGGTGATACCAGCAGTGCGGAGGCCCTTACCTACTGCCGTGTGGATTTGACAAGAGTTGAGACTGTGGCAAAACGCCATTTGTGTCCCTGTGATGATCTGGAGACCTGTCCAGTTGTCCCCCGCCTCTCACACAGTGACGGCTTGCTATGGACACCAGTGACCCCACGACCCGAAAAGATAAAAGCGTGTAAAGATGACGGATGGATGTTTAACTTTTATGATGATATACACTGTTTCTTTAGGTCCATGGGTCTTCACTGGTCCAGCTTTGGCATCCCCCATCAGCCTGTAATGAAGAGTCCCGACCCAAATCCAGGAAAATTTTCAACTCTTCAAATTTACTGAATGAAAAGTAAAATAACATAAAATAAGAATGGACAAGCTAATGCTAAACCAAAACGACCAGCAAATGGAGACGCTAGAGAGGAAATATTATCTTTCATGCTCAGTTAGCTGACTTAAATAAAACCGTTTCCACTTCAGTAACTCCACCCTTCTTGAACTGACTCAACAGCGCTTTTATTGTGGTGGAAAAATTGTTTAACAGTGACTGAAAACACATGAAATAAAATATTCTAACCAAGAATGTCTATGATTTTATTAGAAGCTTTGATGATAGGTGGCACGGAGAAGGTTGTTTAATCTAATTCTGTCTTGGGACCTTTCTCGGGCTTTCTCAGTTTGCATGATCTCTTTGTGCATGCGTGGGTTTTCTCTTATAAACTAAAGTCCGATTATAGGGTGATTAAGGACCAGAACAGGCAGAGTGGCCTGAACACAATGACCAGTTATTATCCCACCCACAGAACAAGGAAACTGGTCAGCCTCCACTGTAGTGGTGACTCACAAACACCTGAGAAGAACTGAGAAGATGTGAGCTGATTGGAGTCCCACTGGTCAATGGAGCACATGGTGCATTGACCCCCAAACTGGAAGAGTGGATCCAACAGATCCCAGGAAGCTCCTGTCAGGCATCAGAGCGGCTAAGATGAATGTGCACAAGTCAGTAGCTGAGTGAGGCCCAGAAAGAACTATGTATGGGCAGAGTGTTGTTTTCTGCCTTTGGACCTTTGTTTCAGAAACATTAGATGACTTTGTTAAATTTTATTTTAAGACATCAAGCATAATAACTCATAAAAAAAAAATAGAAAGTCTTTCCTGTAACATGAATCCTGACTCACAGGCATTCAGTTTTCTACAATGGCACAAAAGTTTTTTCTTTCTTTGAGCTGTTTTACCTGTTCTCTACAAGGTGACACAATCTGTGTTTCACCACTTCTGACATTACAGCCACACCTTCAGTTCCAAGTACTGTCAGAGCATTCCCAGAGGACAGGTTTCAGTGCCACCCGCATGTTTGAGTGTACAGGTGAGAGCTTTTTTTTAAAAGAAAACAGGTGTTGTTCCACTGATTGAGCCAAGATTACCAAGTGGAAGAAAAAAAAACAACTAAACCCTGTCTGTGTTGTATAAAAACTTGTAGACTCCTTTGTGTTTGTTCCATGAAACTTAGATGCTTTTCTACCAAATTTTCAATCATCAAAGCACACTTTTTTTAGGTTCTGGTGTTGAAATATTCAAACTTTTGACAAAGCTGCCTCGTACTGTTTCCTGAGTTACACCCGAGAAATGGGATTAGGCCTATTCAACACTCCAAAAAAGTATTTTTTTTCAACAAGTACCCACTAAAATACTCATTAAGTTGATAGAAAACTGTTTCAGTCGTGAGCTCGTGGACTCTGAGACAGCACTGCGGACTCACACATGATACAACATAATCCTATTTCCTTCTGCAGATTTAGACAAATAGACATTGTTTCTTAGCTGGATTCCTCAGTGCACACACAGTACTCTGTTTCAAATATTTGAAATGGGCCATGATTTGTCTTCTGGTCTCCTGTTGATGAAGAGTGCTGTGTGCCTCCACACAAACATCAGCTCTGCGGAAAGAAAGATTGCTGACAGCTACAAGTCACCTGATTTGTGGGGTTTCAGCAGATGGTTATGATGGAATGGCGCTATAATGGATGTGGGTATAAGTCAGACTGAAGTGCATCAGAAATATTATTACCAGTATAATCAGCATGCCAACTTCCTTATTGCTTATTTTCAGCCTTTATTGATATTTTTCATATTGTATTCTACAGTTAGCATTTTCTGTACAGTGTACACCTCAGCTATGGTCACAAACTCTGGGTAGTGACTGAAAGAATGAGATTGTGGAAACAGGAGGTTGAACTGAGTTTCCTCTGCAGGGTAGCTGGACTCTCCCTTAGAGACAGGCTGAGAAGTTCAGTTATCAGGAGAGACTCAGAGTAGAACCGTTGCTCCTCCACATCAAAAGGAGACAGTTGAGGTGGTTCGGGCATCTGGTAAGGATGCTCGCTGGGCGCCTCCCTAGGCGGGTGCTTCGGTCATGTCCGACTGGGAGGAGACCCCGGGGAAGACCCAGGACACGCTGGAAAGATTACATCTTTATGTTGGCCTGGGAATGTCTTGAAATCGTCCCAGAAGAGCTGGAAGAGGTGGCTGTGGAAAGAGATATCTGGCCTCCCATACTTGCTGCCCCCACAACCTGACTCCAGAACAAAAGGAAGATGGTGGACGGATGGACATACAGTGTACAACCAAAACCTCTTGGTCAAAAAGAAATGAAAAAGTGGAACACTGTGGACCAATGTTCAAATACAGAAACATGGAAGCTCTATTTTCAGGGCTGTGGTCGTTTGTTGGTCGAAGTCACAGTCTTGTAGTCCTGACTGGGAAGGTTGGAGCCCAGGTTGTGTTAGGCAGACGTGAAACAAATGCCACATTTCCCACGTGAGTTTCCTCAGTGTGGCGACCCCTGCAGGAGGGAGCAGCTGAAATAAAAAATAATAAACCATCCATCTATTCATCCATCTACTGTATCCATCCATCCATCCATCCATCCATCCATCCATCCATCCATCCATCCATCATCTTTTCCTGCTTCTTCCTTTTTGGGTCATGGGGGTCATTGGTTCCCATGTCCAGCAGTCACTGTGTGAGAGGCAGGGAACACCCTGGACAGGTCTCCAGTCCATCACAGGTTCACATAGAGACAAATGAGACAAACAACCATTCACTCTCTCACCTAGAGACAATTTAGAGTTACCAGTCAGTCTAACATGTATGTTTGTGGTCTGTGGGAGGAAACTGAAGTACCCGGAGAAAACCCACACAGCACGGAGAGAACATGCAAACTCCACCCAGAAAGGTCTCGAGCCAGGATTTGAACCGGCAGCCTTCTCACTGAGAGGCAACAGCTCTACCAACTGCGCCACTGTGCCGCCCAGTAAACCAAACGTTTTTAACAAATAAAACAATTATTCTAGTGTAGCCCTAGCTCTGTCTGATTTAAAAAGTCTGATTCTTGAGCAAATTTTGTTGATAACCTTTGCTCTAAAGTTAAACTTCATAAAACTTTTTTTTGGACTGGAGCAGTACGGTGGTGCAGTGGTTAGAGCTGTTGCTTATCAGATAGAATGTTGCAGGTCCACCACCCAGCTGGGAGCCTTTCTGTGCGTTTACATGTTCTCTTGGTGCACAACTGTTTTCACTGGGTAAGCTGTTCCAGTGAGTGACAGCATGAAAGTTTATTTGTCTCTCTGTGTCCCTGTGACAGTTGTGACATGTCCCCTGCCTTCCGCACAGTGTCTGCTGGAGTCGGACACCAGCTACCTGTGACCTGAAAAGGAAAAACACGATAAAAAAATGGATGGGTTGAAAATAAAAAAGTACATTTAAGTTAAAATAACAACTACTAAACAACAACAACTACACTGTCTAAAACAACTCAATGGTCCAAAAATGTTAAATCTGGTCCTCTGGACATTCAAAAAAACCAAAACAAAGCAAATCAACAAAAAAATGTAGAAACGTTTCGTCTCTCATCCGAGAGACTTCCTCAGTCTGAGGAGCTGTATTCAGCTCAGTCTCTTAAAAAGCACCTTCTCAGAGTGGATCAACCAGTTTTGCTGCTGACAACCAAAACCAGCTGATCACATGCTCAAGAAGGACCATCAGCCTAACAATGGATCATTAGCACACTGATGGCTGTTTACTGTTCACAGAGGGCTGAGTGATA
>NC_056509.1:9604901-9617009 GCF_014905685.2 Nematolebias whitei
CAGGCCAGCGGTCACTCTTTCAGGGATGAAGATGTTCACATCCTGGATAGAGAGGAACGATGGTTTGAGAGAGGAGTAAAGGAGGCCATCTTTGTGAAAAGAAACCGTCCATCATTAAACAGGGGTGGAGGCCTCCGGGTTCAACTGTCCCCCTCTTACAATGCTGTGATTGCTAGTATCACTCAGCCCTCTGTGAACAGTAAACAGCCATCAGTGTGCTAATGATCCATTGTTATGTTGATGGTCCTTCTTGAGCATGTGATCAGCTGGTTTTGGTTGTCAGCAGCAAAACTGGTTGATTCACCCTGAGACGGTGCTATTTAAGAGACTGAGCTGAATACAGCTCCTCAGACTGAGGAAGTCTCTCGGATGAGAGACGAAACGTTTCTACATTTTTTTGTTGATTTGCTTTGTTTTGGTTTTTTTGAATGTCCAGAGGACCAGATTTAACATTTTTAGATTTTTCTACCTGGATTATTGAGCATGCATCAGGAAACTCAATGGTCCTTTTCAAGGCTTTCATCACACCAAGTGTTGCTCAATATCTATTAAGAAAACTGGATTAGAGCAGTTTTTGTCTTGACTAAGGTTGTTTAGTTGTAGCAACCATTCTGAATTGGGTTGATATCCAACGTAAATCAGTTATAAATGGATCCAATGATGACTTCCTGAGAGTTTAATTAAAATCTGTAAAATGGTTTATGAGATATGTTGGTAAAAAACCAGAAAATTTAGTGCAATATCATACATTTAACGTTTTCATAATACAGAAGACCGAGTACATGTGGACAGGAGGTGCAAGACTTCAAATACAAGTTCACTGTCCAGGACAAACAGAGAGTGTGGTAAAGAAGTGAAGAGAGTCCAGGCAGGATGGAGTGGATGGAGAAAAGTTTCAGGAGTGATGAGACAAAAGGGTGTCAGCAAAGGTCAAAGGAAAAGTTTAAACGACAGTGATGTGATCAGCTATGTTGTATGGTCTGAAGAAAGAGACATGGACAAAAAGACAGGAGACAGAACTGGAAGTAGCAGAAATGAAGATGTTGAGGTTCTCCTTAGGAGAGACAAGGATGGATAAGATTAGGAATGAGATCATCGGAGGTACAGCACAGGTTGAACAACTGGGAGATAAAGTTAGAGAGACCAGACTGAGATGGTTTGGACATGTCAAGAGGAGGGACAGTGGTTTGGACGTGTCCAAAGAAGGGACAGTGGTTTGGACGTGTCCAGAGGAAGGACAGTGGTTTGGACGTGTCCAGAGGAGGGATAGTGGTTTGGACGTGTCCAGAGAAGGGACAGTGGTTTGGACGTGTCCAGAGAAGGGACAGTGGTTTGGACGTATCCAGAGGAGGGACAGTGTTTTGGACATATCCAGAGGAGGGACAGTGGTTTGGACGTGTTCAGAGAAGGGACAGTGGTTTGGACATTTCCAGAGAAGGGACAGTGGTTTGGACGTGTCCAGAGAAGGGACAATGGTTTGGACATGTCCAGAGGAGGAACAGTGGGTGTATTGGTAGAAGGACGCTAGAAATGCAGCTGCCAGAAAAAAAACAAAGAGGAGATATATGGATGCAGTTAGAGAGGACATGAGGTAGTTGGAGCGAGGACAGAGGATGCAGAGGACAGAGTGAGGACAGAGTGAGATGGATGAATCTGTGGAGACCCCTGAAGAGGGAAAAGCCAAAAGAAGACGATGACGATGATACTTCAGACCTAAACATAATAGAAAGTCTGTGCTAACATCTCCTGAGCATTACAGAACCTACAGTCTGCAGTAACTTATTTGTTTTGGACTCGTCCTCCTTCTTGATGCCGACAGCAGAACTGAGCAGGAGTGGCTTGAAGCATTCAGCCCATCATCGTTAACACCTTTACATCATCCTGTGGTATGTCACCTCACTACAAGTTGAATCCTAATTATTATTTTTTCTATATGGTGCCTAAAACTTGTCTAGATGATGTTAAACATCTTATTTTTGAAGGGCAGAGCTGAAACTGCAGCCCAGTAACACATGATCCAAATATACTGGGTTCATCTGCAAAGGAGCAAAAATCCCTTTTTTTCTTGTAATCTCTTTCTTGTGAAAATAATCTAAGGGACCGTTTACACGGCACATACTTTGAGTGAAACTGCATCTTTCTCTCTGCAGTTTTGCTGTTCATTTACACAACACTAGTAGCCGCCCTCTTTGAATCCAGAGGTTTCTCAACCCACCTCTCAGAGTGGAGGTTTTCTGGAGGCCGCCCGCTGATAATGTAAACATTTCCTACAGAGCGGTGGAAAGCACATGCACACAACAGGCATATATTTCACGCACGCGTTGACCAACGGCATATTTCTATCAACAACAATGGCGGCGGAGTACAACATTCTGCTTTCTGTGCTACAACTGATGTAATATAATTTGAGTCTCGTAGTTAATCTACACCAGAATGTAGCTGCTGTGACCAACATCTGTGTTGGGAAGAGGCACCAATCAGATCCAGTTCTAATATCGCTTAACGAGCCTGTCGAGATATATATAGATATTAGATAGATATTTTATGCATTGCGCTGGACTATAACATAATAAATGTGCTAAATAATAACAGTTTAACAATAATAAACAGTGTTTCTGTTACTGTGGGTGATATAATGAAGCTATCTGGATAAGTGGCCAGATTTTCTCCAACAGAGAAGTGAAGAAACTACAACAGCTGTGCATTTTTATTAGTTTCTGTGGACATGCAGGTCAGAATGCAAGACATTTCAGGTCTCTCTTGTAAATGAGTTCCTGATGCGCAATGGGATTAACCTGTATAAATAAAGATTGAATGCAGTGGATCTGTCCTAAAGTTCAAGCCTTCAAATGACTGACTCTGAACACTAACTCATGCTGAACGCTACAACAGAAAAGTTACTATTTAACAAGTCTGAATGATTGTCGTGATAAAATCAGACATGCTTGCATAATGAAACACAACACAAACTGCATGTTTCAGATGCTAGAGCATGAAACACCCTCAGACCACTTTCTATCAGTCTTGTTGCAGTAATCTGAGCTGCAGGTAGGGGAAGCTGCTGAGTAAGCGTGTTTGGATGGGTGTGTGCGTGCACAGGCACTGAATACACCTTCCTCTGGCTATAAGACACACTTTGCACATAAAATAAAATTAGAGGTTGGGCCTTCTTACAGGTTTCCTTCCAACACGGAGTTTAAAGTGTTTGTTTCAGAGGTTTTGGAAGTATCCCACTGATCAACCACGTATCACGAGGGTCAATCTGACTGGATTTATTTTTAAATTTTTTTGTATAAAATGTGCATTCTTTTAATTTTTCAAAGCACTCAGCTGCATATGTAATTAAGAGGTGATAAACAAAACAGTGGGCGAGTTATGGGCTTCTGTCAGCACCTCCTGCATAGCATGCCAGATACCAGGGACGGGAGTCCCTCCCTAACAGGTCTGAGAGGTGTGGGACACATAAAGCCCGGGTGGATGGACGGCTGACAGCAGTTGCTGACAGAGCTACGTCAGAGCAGCAGGCAGAGCAGACGTGCAGTAAGTTTAGAACGAGGCTTGGTCTCTTGGGGGAACACTGACCAGATTGATGCAGTATTCAGGTTTATAACAAGACAACTGACAACACAAGAAGCTAGTCTTTGATTGTGAGCTTTGCTTTGAGACGGTGTGTGCACTGCTTTGATGAACTTGTATTCGTTTTTTTTTTTTTCCAGATCAGTGGGACAATGGCTCCAGTTGGATTGGTTAGCGGTCTGAGCTTGCTTTCATCTCCAGAAGTGGGCATCATCTCCCTGGTCGCCTTCTTCATCCTTGGCATTGTTCTCCTGGCTCTTTGTGCCAATTGTGAGAGGTGAGAAAAAAATCTACAGCAAAAAATAAAAACTTAAATTGAGGCTGAACTTTTTCTGACATGTGATTGCATTGATTTGTCTCCTCGGAGGAATGAAAAGAATTAAGTATGACTAATCAACGGTACCACCCAGTCAATAAATAGTGTTCTCCTCCTTGGGAGGGCTACAGTGTCTCCCATGATTCAGTTTTCAAGTCTTGTTTGACCTGACGGGTAGTTTCTGACGGGCGTTGCCTCTCTGAAGAAGACAAACCTTTACATATTTGGAGGAGGCAGCTGAGTCAAAAGGGCTGGGCTTGCATCATTACGCTTCAAGCCAGATGGTCCTAATGGGATTTTTGGGCGTGAAAGTGTGTGTTTGCTTGCACAACACCGAGGACATTCCCATATGTCAGTGCACGTTTGTTTAAATGGCTGTAACTGTCAGGACAAACAAACCAGCGACACGGAGTGACTTTTCTTTTGTAGCCTCCTTCGAAACGTTCAGGGATTGTATTTGAAACCATGAAATAGATCCAGAACAGAGACTGAGAGAACGATGAGGATGTTAAAATACAGAGAATGCCACTTTATGTTAAATTAGCTAAGACAATGCTGATGGAGTGTGTTTTCTGGACGAGTGAGACTTTCAAGCAGCAGTGAGCTGATTGGTGATAAAATAAGTTAAATTGATTTGTATGGATTAAAGCTTTGTCAGTAATCAAGGGTTAAAACGTAAAAATACATTAAGACTTTTGATTTGATCAATGATAGTGTGCTGTGACGTTCTGTAGGGCTGCGCCGAACAGCGTAGATAAATCTTGACGAAGGTTGATGTGATTCTAGAGAACAGAAGAAAAAAACCGCTCATGTTCGAGCTCTGCAGCTCAACCTTCACATTAATTCAACATTTAAATGGGCTACAGGAAGTTGGACTTCATGTGACCGAACGGCCATTTTGACATCATAAAAACACTTTACACAACACAGTTTAAGTTTTATGACTTTCACAGACTTTTCCACCGAATGTTCAGTTAATGATGTCACACTCAAACGTTTCAGTTGTCCAAAATGTTCAAATCTTTTACAAACTACACTACTGCAAGGCTTTTTAGTAGGAATTGTACCTTAAACCAAAAGTATTTTAGTCTTCTAAAACCCGGAGTGTCTCTCACAGTGTAGGGGTTCAGATCTTCTCTTACATCCACCCAGAAAGGAGCGTGTACATGACCCAGCTCTGTCAAAGTTTTCTATTTAAAACAGCACCAGAAGGGTCTATTTAACTTCTCATATACAAAACACGGTAAACAAATAAAGTTTCACATTTGACCATCAGAGTTTTCTGCTTCTCACAGTTCAAGAAGTTTTAATCTCTGACGTATATTCTTCTCACAGTGACTGCTTGTTTCAGACTTACTTTTCAGTCTGCATTTGTGTCTGGCTCTCATTAACTTGGCTATCAGGGTATTAGTTTGTGGTTACCATGGTAACCTCAGTGAGCCAGCGGCTTTAACATTTGTTTTGATCCTCTTCAGCCGTTTATACATCAATGAATTATACTGAGCTTGAATGATTTTTGGTGAAGTCTCAGACATTAGCTGCATCAGCGGCTTTCAAACTTTCTTTTGTGTTTTTCTAGTTTAGTGTTGCTATTCTTAAAAATATATCTCCATTAAACTTTCAGCTTGGGTTCAGTTCAGGAGCACTTCTTTTAACCCTTTAGATGCTCAAATGTAATTGTTTAACTAAGGAGGTCTAACTCAAGACCTAGTGGAGACAAATTTTAACAAACATTTCAAAACAAGTAACTTTTCTTATCCCATTAAAATCAATTCTCAAAATGTGATGAAATAAATTGTCATGTTGCGTCTGAAATTAAAATGTGTGTACACGTTGAGTCATTAAAGAAAGTGTAAGTTGTTGCAGAAACAAGATACATTCTTGGCTTCCGTCTTGTAAACAGGCTCGTGGCTCATCAAAGCTTCGAGTCACCTTGAGTGACTGAAAATGTGACTGAAGTCTTGTGAAATCGAGTTAAAACACCCGCTGCACACACCCGGACCTGAAAACCAGCATTTCTCAGTCCAGCTGCAGAGATGTGAGATGGGCCTGAAATTCTTTACATTGCTGAGATGATAGCTCGTCTGTCCAAAGAGCGCTTTAACCTAAAGCAGCTGATTGAGTCATTCATCCAGGGCTCCGCTGGGCGTCAGCAGGAACCGGCCAGTGTTAGACGTTATTGGTAGGTTAGGGTTAGGGCAGTGGTGTAGTCTATGTGATATGCGGGTACACGGAGTATACCCACCAGAAAAGCTTGAGAATTTCAGTATACCCACTTAAAAGTGCCCACTGATACGAGTCCATGTCACGTATCATTGGCAATGAAACGTGACACGGACTTGTGTCATTGTCAATACATCTGGAACATTTTATAAATACATTGAGTTGGTTCAACCTGTTTTTGTATAATTAATACTTCTGAACTTATTACTTAATATTTGAACATGTTGTGCTTTGATACTGTTTTATAAATTCTATGTTTTTAATACAAAGCCAACTGTTGTACAAAGTTTGTTGTACATTTATTCAAAGAAAAGCATCAGAGAAATTTTCAAATGTTCAATATGCTTAAAAATCTAAATCAATCAATGATTACATTGTTCTAACTGGTGTACTTTGGTTTCTAAGCACAGTATACACACTACAAAAATGTAGACTACACCACGGGGTTAGCAAACGTTAACGTTGAGTAATTATGAGCATCCATACATACAAATGCAAACTAGTAACAAGTGGACTCAGTTTTAGGCCAAAAATGCACTTTTAATTTGGAGCAGGGAGCTGAGAGTAGCCTGCATGTCTTCAGGACGGTGATGAACTCTTTTGTTGTCTCTTGTCACCCACAGGACCACCAGCGACAGGAGCGGCGCTTACGAAAGGAAAATCTCAGCGGTAAGACCTCCTCTTGTTTTTCCATCATTTTTTCTTTCTCTCCATTTTTCAGTGCCTTTCCCTCCAGAGACAAACTCTGTGAATGCATTCAAAACATCACAGAGGAAATACAGCAAGTAGGATCTGTTGCAGTTCATTAGAAGCAATTAGCAGCTGATAGCAGGCGATCAGTTGGAGGTTAGCTGATGTTGAGTAACTTTAGCTGCTCCTGGTCTCATGAGATCCAAACCATCAGACCCATTAGACAAGGATTATACTCTTAATGACATTTTTAAATAAAAACAATATTAGCAACAATTTGTCAGAATGTGGACTCAGTTTTCAGATTATCATCAATTTCACAATAGAAATTACATTTATTCAATCATTATTATTATTATTCAATCATTTAGACAGATAAGTCATATTGAGCCTCAAAGACTCATTTACAAGTGAGACTTTTTTAGACAGACAAAAGTAATGAAAGTGATAACATGTATAGGATTTGGAGGCAAAAATGTTTTCCTATCAACCACTTTCTCTTTGACCATTACAATGTTTTTTACTTTTTAATTTAAATTATACAGCTTTAGGCAATTATTATCATCATTTAAAACAATACAAATGTTTTGATATACTGTAAAAGTGTAATCAGTCCTTTAAAATCAATCGTACTTGTTGTTAAATGTGTAAATTAAAGAGCACTACTGATCTTGTCTTTTGTAGCACTTACATTTAGAGATAAAAAATAATAATAATTTGTTTACAGAAAAATAAACCGAAGTTCTTACACAAAATAAAAAAATGTACAACAATATATTTGGGTCACTCAAAAAGTCACATAAAAATGTGAAGTTAAAAATTGAAACAAAACATATCAAAATAATTTAAATAAAAACATTGAGAAGAAAAGAACAAAGTCAAAAGGACAGAAATAGATTTGGCATTTTGGGAATACAACAACAAACCAACACTGGCACAAATACCTTTGATAATTATAACTTTATGCTGCAATGGTTTAATATTAACCCTCCTGCTGCCCTTGGGTCAAAATGACACCCAATGATGCCTCAAAACTGAAGCCTGGGGGTGATTTTGACCCAAGGGCAGCAGGAGGGGTAGGTGTAGCTGAGGATCACGGATGATAAACTACAAAACTACACGGTGTTTCATTGAATCAGGTGCACGCGTGGTTACAGAGCATGACAGCAGAACTCACACAGTTTCCTGTAGTCCTTCAGAATAAAAGTCCCAAACATATTCACCGAATTTTATTGTTGTTATTTTGTAGTTTACCCAGTAAAGTGGAAAATAACTAAATCAGTCATCAGTATGAACAGACACTCCTTCCCATCTAAACTGGTCGCTGCAGTTTCTCCTGAGATGTTTAACCTGAAAGGTCCAGAGCCCACGATGAAGGAGACTATCACAACCAGTGCACAGTTCATTAACGGTCTACAGGAATGTCTTTATCCGTCTGCAGTCGCCGTGCGGACCTTACTTTGTGAGTCTGATAGGCGTTGCCACATACCAAACATGAAGCAACTTCCAAATGTTGAATGCATTCTTTGTTCCTCTCCCTTCTCCTTGTTGAACTGTTACATAAAAGTCTCCAGCTGCAAGGCATCCAGTAGTCCACCTCTTTGTCTAGTTGTGTTGACAAGAATGAAATGTGTTTCTCTAAACCACAAGTACTTTCTGCAAACTACAGCCTTTTTTCATATTTGTAGTTTTAATAATCAGAATCAGAATAATCGGATTTACGATGATGAAATCCTGAAACAGACTTGCATTGCAGCTTGTCATCTTCTTTAGAAGCTTAAACTTGGTGTAAACTTGGATTCACAGATTTATGGAGTTTATTTCACTCTGTGTGAAAAACTGACTAAAGTAGCTTCTATTTAGCTACAATTGGATTACTTTTTATTATGGTTTCTGTAGATCAGCTGCAGAAATAAAGACTGGATACAGTATTTTACACAAACTCCGAAACATCTTCATGTGTGAAATGCTTAATAACCGTTTGTTTGCTTGTTTGCTGGCTGATAATCTGGCTAATAAATCATGCAAATCAGCATAATGTGGTGTTCACTGAAAAACGTTGGTTTAAATTAATCTCCAGTTACTAGAACTGTAAAATGAATTTGATTTACTTGCTGTTTAGTCAAGACACACACTCATTGTGAGTGACACTCTCTGATTTTACATATTAAGGCACAAGTAAATAGATTATTTGGGTCCCATCTGGTCTAAAAATTGGACTTATCAGAAGAGTGATGATACTCTTGTCTGTTCGAGCAGCTGTTTCTAGCAGCTAGCATAACACAAAGACCCAAACCAACAAGTTACCTACTACAAACCAGCATGTGTTTGTGTTTCACTGACCAAGAAACAAATTAGCTTTAAAAATGCTGCGTAGCACAGGTCGATTCTTTGGTACACAATTACCATAATTTCCAGACTATAGCGTGCACCCAACTATAGGCCACGCCCACTAAATAATAGAAAGTACATATATAGGCCACAGGTGTCTATGTTGTAGGATAAGATATAACTTCATTGATCCTGAAAATGAGATATTTACACAGAAAGATTTTTTAAACTTTTAAGTAAATACGTACTGGTAACATATACAAATATGTACAGTAAATGGTTTTTTTTTCTGAACAGTGTCTGTAACACATCTGGTAAAAAAAAAAACTAAACAAAACATACAGTAACTTACCAGGAAGTCATTGATCGCTATCTTCATATTCCTCCTGCTGCAAGCTTGGGGGGGGGGGGGGGGTCCCCCCTCCTTGTTCTCTCCTCCCCTTCATGTTTCATTGTCCACTGTGACCTGTTTGTTAATTTCATTGATCAGATTTTTTAACCTTAATTTGTACAGGTAGTCTCATTGAGTCACGAGGACCTACCACCCAAGAGAGACGTGTATTGGGCCGCTCTGTGAGCACCTGGGTGTGATGAGGACAAATATTTTGGCGGCATGATACTCTTTAGCCCGTCAAAAAAAAAAACATAAATTAGCCACAGCATTGTATAAGCCATGGGGTTCAAAGCCTGTGAAAAAAGTAGCAGCTTATTGTCCGGAAATTACGATAGTCCAGCTGTCTTAAATTAACCAGCTCATAGCTGTAGCTAACATTTTGAATAAAAACGTTCAGTAAATTCATCATTAAAAGTTTATTTTCCATATGCTTTGTGCTTTAATTTCCTTTTTTGTCTGTCTTTGTGACAGCCTGATGGAGTGGGAGCCAGTGGAAGCAATGGAACAACAAGAACAGCAGGAGTCTCCGGTACGTTTCATGTAAATGGAAAGAAAACTCAAACAAGCTATGTGCATTTAAAATTACATCTCATATTATGTCCATTTTCAGATACAGAGACCAACGGCAGCTCGTCGTATAGAGGCCACAGTGACATGCCTCCCCACACACTACAGAGATCTAAAGCCTACACCCAGTAACTGCCACCTACATTCAGATACTGACCCTACAGGACACAAACCCACCAAAGAGCATCATTTCAAAGGCAAGAAGAAAAAAGGATTACCATGCCATGCTCAATACCCTGTTTGTCAAACATGATATTTTCTCAAATGGACATGTGGACAGAAAAATGAAACAAGGGTCAGCACTGTCCTGGTCCTGTGCCAGTTTGAGCTTCCATCTTAACCTTATTCATATCTCAACCAGCCTTTATTTATCTACACACAGTTTTATAAGAGGAACCTGTTATTCTAAGTTGTCTCAGACATTTGGACTCTGATTTTATCTGACATGCAACATTCTTTCATGCCTGACTGCATTTTTTTGTTTAAAATCTGTCTTTAATTTAGCTTGTATTCAAGTGCATGCCACAAATGTTGTTTGAAAACTGAGAATGAAAAATTGCATAAGCATGAGCTATAGAAAATGTACTGAAAGCCCTTTCACTTTGACAGGTACATGTAATGATAAATATATCCAGTGTGGATGTCAGAATGATTATATGAAGATTACACTTTGTTGCTTCATTTTATTCCGAGTTGTGAAAAATGACATAGAAAAATCTGAATTCCAAAAAATAATAATGAAACAAAAACATTAGTTTAGATACAAATGGGAAATTATTGTATTCCTTAGTAAAATATGCCCACTCTTCCATTTGTTACATAAACGATATGTAGCTTTTTTTCAGTAAAATGGAGTGTAAGACAACTGTGACAATTTGAGTTGGATTTTTTTCTTACTGTAGATTGACTTTAATAAAGTATGTAAATCTTGGAAACACACTTTGTCTCTGAGTGTTAGATGAGAAGACTGATTATAACTCCTATCCATATATAGATTCAGCTCAGATAAACAATGGAATGACAAAGTGGTCTTAATGGGGTTGGGGGGGGGGAACAACACAAGCAGTGTCCTTTGAGACTAAAACTAGACTACTGGGTTGACACCAAAAATCTTTGTCTTCCAATGAATTTTTTTTTTTATAATAATAATAATAAGTATTATTATTATTGTTATTATTGTCATAGTTCAGAGTCAGAGAAAGAGTTCCTTTATTGTCACTCGCACCACATGTGGTACATGTGGTGGAACGAGATTATGTACTCAGAATTCCAGTTACATCCAACAATGAAATGTAAAAAAAAAACAGTAATAAGATATAAGATATGAACTAATGAAAACATAAACTAAAAATACACTAAGCACTAATAGCATAAACACAATAAAAACAATACGTGAAACAGCAGCACAAACATGAGTCTGTGTGAGCAGATGAGCAGGAATGAACACAGCAACATGAAACAGATCATCAGCAGCAACAACACCAACAATCAACATTCACTTTAGTTGCACACCAAACTAAAATGAATATAAACTATACTGAAGTCTGTGAAAAAACAACAACTATGAAATGTCTGAAAACTGCACATCCTTGAGGGGCCACAAGAGGCAGACTTCAAAAGTACCCATAATTCATTATTTACCCACAGTGTCCCCATAATTCATTATTTACTCACAGTGTACCCATAATTCATTATTTACTCACAGTGTCTCCATAATTCATTATTTACTCACAGTGTCCCCATAATTCATCATGTACCCACAGTGTACCCATAATTCATCATTTACCCACAGTGCACCCATAATTCATTATTTACTCATAGTGTCCGCATAATTCATTATTTACTCACAGTGTCCCCATAATTCATTATTTACCCACAGTGTCCCCATAATTCATAATTTACTCACAGTGTCCCCATAATTCATTATTTACTCACAGTGTCCCCATAATTCATCATTTACTCACAGTATACCAATAATTCATCATTTACCCACAGTATACCCATAATTCAT
>NC_056509.1:9622009-9639993 GCF_014905685.2 Nematolebias whitei
CACAGTGTCCCCATAATTCATCATTTACTCACAGTGTCCCCATAATTCATCATTTACCCAGTGTCCCCATAATTCATCATTTACCCACAGTGTCCCCATATTTCATCATTTACTCACAGTGTCCCCATAATTCATCATTTACTCACAGTGTCTCCATAATTCATCATTTACTCACAGTGTACCTATAATTCATCATTTACTCACAGTGTACCCATAATTCATCATTTACCCACAGTGTACCCATAATTCATCATTTACCCACAGTGTCCCCATAATTCATCATTTACTGACAGTGTACCCATAATTCATCTTTTACCCACAGTGTCCCCATAATTCATCATTTACCCACAGTGTCCCCTTAATTCATCATTTACTCACAGTTTCCCCATAATTCATTATTTACTCACAGTGTTCATGTAATTCATGTTTTCTTCATGGGTCATTTCCCCATAAATAAACACTGTGTAAATTCATTTTGTCTTCATCATTTATTGTGCCCCATTGACATGGTCGCCAAAATTTACCACTTTACCAGAAGTAAAACTTTTCCATAAAAACTGTGATCCCAGAATTCATCTTGGTCCCATAATCTATTGTGCAAATAAAGGCCTTGTCCTCTTGTTTGCCACAGAAAGAAAAAACACCAACATTACAGCAGAAATGAATATTTTTGATACTTGTTTGTAAAGTTGATCTCAAATAACTTAAAAAATTATTTTAAGACTTGGAGTTATGAACAGTAAAGGACAGGGCTGCTTTGAGTGACAGGTGAGCTCTGTGGTTGCTGCTACTTTAACCCTTTAAACGCTGACAGAGTGGTTGGTGTTTCCTTCGTTTGGACCAATTTAGAGAACTGGGCTTATTTAAAGATTATTGAAGCAGACTTCATTTAACAACAGGTCTAACAGATGATAAAGATGTTTTCACCACACACTTTCGTCACACTTTTTTTATCAATAAGGATTGAGGCGGTACTGGTAGTTGCGCATTGTTTTTTGTTATATTTTATGTTTGTTAACAGAAATACATTGAAAATATGTTTTTTTTCTAACCTAGTGTTGTTGAGGAGATCATGTCTCTGTTTTTATTTGTTCTTATACTCTGTCCTGGTTAGCGGTTACAGACTAGGTGTTTAGTAAGTATTGATGAGATTAGAATGGTCCCTGCCAGTACACAGAAATTCAAAGGGAACCAAAGTTTAAGTGACCTGAGAGCAGGCTGGTTGTCATGCCTGTTTCCAGGCCGTCTGTTTCCATACAAGTCAATCGAGCTGTTCAAATACGACACACCCGGGTGAGACGCACTGCTGTCAGCGAACCTGCTTTTCCTGAAAACACAATAAAAATTCTGGAAAGTGATTTTGTCATTTGTTGTGTTTGTGTATTCTTGGAATGTGACTGGGGTGCAGACGCAAGAGGAACAGATGATTCATCTGAGGCAGTTGATGGGTTGGTAAGTTAATCAAAGCTGATCAACCTATAATGACAAATGATTGTCATTTCATCATGCTGCTGCACACAACAATAAACAAGAAGACAGAATAACAACAGCTGCAGCCACGGCAAAATGCATCACCGTGAAGTCCACAATGTGCAAATTTAAACGAGATTTGTGGATATAAAGAGTTATAAAATAAGCTAACAGAGTCATTGCAAAACGCTAACAGAAGCTAAAGTTGATAGCATTGCATAATAATGTGCAGAGAAGGAGGTACCTAAAAGCTGGGATAGCTGCTACACAGACGATTTTTCTGCAAGTTTAATATCGTTACCTACATATACCTAATCGTGTGCAAACAGATGTTTGATACATAAGCAAACCTAACAACTGAGAAGTCAAATAGGCGACTTATATTTGTTTGTTTCCTGTTTTTTCAGGTATCACCAGCAAGTTGGAAACATCTCTTCTGTGCCCTGGCTCTCCATTGTGCAAGGACACCACCTGAAACATCATCTTAAAGTCACAGAGTGCCTCTTTCCCCCCTGCACCTTCATTACTGCAAAAACTGCACCAGCAAGAAACCAGTCTGATACATTGCAGCTGCCAAAGTCAGAGCTTTAAGTTTGAAGCCTCCAGAGCAGCCAAAAAACTCCCACTTTTGATCATCTAATTTTCAAATCTCCCTAATTTCTTATCAGTGTTACTCAGTTATCAGGCTAAGTAGGAACTCTTAAACGAGGACTCCACATTATCATGGCCTCCATAACTCATTCATCTGAGCCTGAGATCCCAGACAACCACAAAGAAAGCTGGCTGGCGCTACTTTCTGCTGCAGAAATATACTGCCAAAAATCTGTCTGTGACCTGGCCATCCTCACAGCCTGCAAGAAGTTCCGGTCACCTTCTGGAGAAGGAGAGGGAGTGAAGAGCTGGGAGGGCAGCGCCTCCTTCCAGAGGGAGTGTGATTTCTCCTGTGTGGCCTGGGCTTACTGGCAGAATCAGCACGCCGCTACATGGATGATATTGATTATTATTATTCAAGATTGATTTTTTTCTTGTTTTTAAAAGCAGCATTGTCATGTAATCTAGTTCAGAATCTTGTTTTTTATGTCTGTTTTGTTTAATGCTTTTTCTGTCCGTCACGGTACAAAGGTACTCAGGCACCTTTGTCATGTTTTCAGGTCCTGTCAGAACTAGTTATTAATCCTTCACTAGTTTCTGCTCCAGTATTTATACTGCCTGTTTACTGTCAAATCATTGTTGGTGTCACGACTGTCTGACCTTGTTTCTTGCTTGTATTAACTTTGTGTATTTTTATTTTCAATTCCCTGTCTCTTCAGCACTTTTGATGTTGCTGTTAAAAACATATTTTGTTGCAGCTGTAGCATATACGAGTGAATGGAGGAAGAAGGGTGACACTTGCTCCTCACTTTGCACTTATTGTTTTGCACTCGTTAATGCAGCCGGTCAGTTTACTGACCCACAACAACTTAATTAACGTATTCACCCTTTATTAATCAGAACTCAGTCACTGAAGTAGAATCCATTAACTACAGGGACTTTTATATGATAACAACAGAATATTCATCCATATGAGGAGACCAAATTTATCTTTGAAGTTTTATTACAAAAATAATTAAACAAACTTAGGATAATCAACAATAATAAACAAACTGAACAACACAAATTATAATGGATAATAAATGGGAGAATAATTAGTTAGAAGGGCAACATGGTGTCTGAGTTGGTGGAGCTGTTGCCTCTCAATGAGACGGTTGCCAGATCAAATCCCAGCTACGAGGACCTTTCTGAGAGGAGTTTGCATGTTCTCTACGTGCATGCATGGGTTTTCTCCAGGTACTCCAGTTTACAGACCAAAAACATGCATGTTAGACTGATTGATAACTCTAAATTGTCCATAAGTGAGAGAGTGAATGGTTGTTTGTCTTATTTTGTCTCTGTGTGTCCCTGTGATGGACTGGAGACCTGCCCAGGGTGTCCCCTGCCTCTTGCTCAGTGACTGCTGGATATGGGCACCAGGGACCCCCGTGACCTGAAAAGGAAGAAGCGGGTAAAGATGATGGATGAATGGAAAAAGTAAAGTTACTAAAACAATAAAGAACATTCTAAACAATAATTAATCAGGTGTTAATTCTGTTTTATCTAAGGCAAAAAAATACTTTGTAATTATCCAAGCAGGAATTATTTTGGTTTTTATATGTGCACAAATTTAGTCAAAGTTTAACTATTTCATTAATAATTTACTTTGGATTTTGGTTGAGAAGTTATTTAATGTGACCATATCAAGTAATTTATTATCACTGCAAGCCGGGAAAAGATTTATCAAGTTGCTAAAAATGACATAACCAGACCCCAAGTTACATTTGTGTCACCAGGTCTCAGTTCCTTACCGACTAAGGAGGGCACCAGTTCACTCATTGTTCTGGAGTTCTGCTGGTGGATCAAACCAGGAGACGCCACGAGGAGAGGACTGGCCATGAACTGCCCAAGGTAGCTGAGAGTCACTGTGACTGTTTCAGGGGTCATTGAGGATGACAGCTGATGAGAAAGTGTGCATGTGATCGTCAACCTTCAGCTGGCTACACTTTAAGCCAAAAACATGTCTCACAGTGAGAAAAGTCACGCTTCAATCACGCTTCATCTTTGGTAGTTACTGGAACTCTATTTTACTTCTAACAAAAATTGTTGCTGAGCAAACCAGTTTTTTTTTCATTGCTCTGGAATAAACAAGACGGACATCAAACAAAACACCAAAACACATCAGGATGGGGAAAACAGACGAACTGCCAAGTGTGAACCATCAGCTCTCAGAAGTGTTTCGGGAATCTCTCAGATGTTGTGACTCCCCCTCTTGTAATATTCCCAGTTCTGTTGTGTGTTGTTTGAAAACTATGCTACCTAGTGGACACTTTGGGAATCAGAGAATCTCCAGATGAGCAATAAAATGGATGCATGTATTTAAGTGCTGCACTCAGCATTAAAGTTTATGTTGTGTTCCCACCAAGGTTGTCTTCTTATAAGCATCAGAAACACTACATTGGTGACGAGGAGTAAATTTGGATGCATAACATATCAGCGCCAAACTTCCTTTAAAGAAGGTTCTTGTGTTGCTTTTCTGAATATCTGATATTGGACGTTTTTCTTAGGAGAGAAGTATGTGGTTAACTTTCTTTTTGTGTCAGCATATTTGTCATCTTCTGCTGCTACTGTGTCATAAATATCATGCACACACTCTCCAGCAAGATGTAATAATAGTGCTTTAAGTCTTGCATCTCCTGATATGTTCATGGCTGTGTTGTAATTTTCAAACCTTTGCAGCCATTTATTCCAGCGCGGTCCCACAGAGCCCGGATCAGTTTTGGTGTCAAAGCACAGGAGAGCAGCCATGTGCGCCATGCTTGCATGGTGTGTCGAAGTCTATTGCTATTGTTTTTAGCATAGCTTACCTTCCGAGAAGTTATGACTTCCTACCCTTTCCTGGAGAACATGTGGACAGTTATCACACCAGACTGAGACTGCTGGCAAAGAATTGTGACCTTGCAGATGTGGAAACTGAAATCAAAACACAGATCATACACAGCTGTGCATCAGCTAAATTGCGAAGGAAAGCATTGACGGAGGACAAATTAAGTTTGGAGGAGCTTCTTTGGCAAACACTTGAGTCGTCAGAAATGCAAGCTGGTGACAGAAAAAGGCGCTGCAGCTACGGTTAAAGTGGATCCAAGAGCTCCTGAGAACCGTCAGAGGAACCGCAGATGGTCAGCTCAACATCGTTTCAACAATCAGTGCAAGAACTGTGGAGGCATCTATCCCCATGTTGGTGAGTGCCCTACTAAAAATGAACAATGTAGAGCATGTGGCAAGTTCAACCACTTTGCAAGACAATGCAGATCAAAACCAAGAAATATCAATAGAAAAGAGCTCCAACATAGTGGTGGTGCAAATCTTAAGAAAGTTCATCATATCAAAAAGACTGCACCAGATGCGATAGCAAGCAACTCTTCTAGCAGTGATGATATTTATGTTTTTGTGGTTGATACTGATAAAATTTCTGAGCTACCACAGACTCTGATCAATGTAAACGGCACCAGTATGTCAGTTCTGATAGACACAGGTGCCTCAGCTAACTGAGCTACTGAACTTGTACGTGTTAGCTGAACTCAGCTAACACGTACAAGCAACACAAGTTTTGAAACACTAACACCACGTCCACAATTACATTCAGCTGAAACATAGATTTATCCTTTCCGCTCCACTTCTCCACTCCCAGGCAGAAGAATTTTCAAGAGCTGTGTGGAGAAGAGGCACAAAAAGACATCGTGCACATTATTTGTAATTAAAGGGGATGGCTTCAACATTCTGAGCTACAAAACTTCAACAGCACTGGAATTAATCAATATGGTCACGGCAGTGGCAGCTAGATGTGGGAGGATCGATCCAGATATTGATATCATTGATACCAACATGAGTATTGATATTGATCAATACCAGTGTAATGAGATTGATACTTTAGTTTCAGTTTCTCTCCTGTATGCACTGCTGCGGTTTCATCATGTAAGTGCTGCTTCTGTCACAGCACAGAGCAGCAGGCAGGGCCCACAGAGAGGCTGCTGGGAATATTTCTTTGAACTCAAGGCTTTGGAGGTTGTTTTGTTTTTTACACTTTATTTATTGTATTTTCACAAATTATTTTTGATTTGTAGTTATTTTTTTCAAACCCAGAAAATAAATTAACTTAAGAGGATAAATTTTGTTTTATTCCTTTATATTCTAAATATATTTTACTGTTTTATAACATTTGTTGTGGTGTGATATGTACAGTTTATTTATTTAAGGAAAAAATCCAGAAAGGAGTGCAATGAAGGGATCATTTTTATTTAATCATCATAGTTTCTGAACAAAATGTTTTCATTTATTCTTGAGTGATTGTTTTGTGCATTTTGTTTAAGGCGTTTTGTTTGTTCCAGCCATCACAAGGTATGGGGAAAATTGTTTTGTTACTCTTTTATTTTTCAGAAAAAAAAAACATTTATTATAATAAAGTATTTTTTATTTACTTATAAACTTTGCCTAGTTCTGTCCTGGGTTTTAACTAATAAATGATCCAAAGGACAAATCACAAAACACTTAAACGTCATCAAAATTCACCGTAATTTTGTAAAAGTATCATATCAGTATCAGCGATGCTGAACCTGTATTTATTTGGTATCGATCGATATCAAGTCTCGCTTGTAAATGAGTCCTCGAGGCTCAATGGGATTTACCTGTATAAATAAAGGTTGATTGATTGATTGATCATCAAAGACGTCACTGGTCCCACACCCTGGGTTTCACCGATTGTCACACCTCCTAAACCCAAACACCCCGGAAAAGTGAGGATCTGTGTTGATATGCATCAGGCTAACACAGCAACTGAAAGAGAGTGCCATATTACCCCAACCATGGATGATGTGGTGCATGAGTTAAATGGTGCAACAGTGTTTTCAAAGCTGGATTTAAGAGCTGGATATCATCAGCTGGAGCACTCAGACAGCAGATATTTCACCACGTTCACCACTCACTTTGAATTGAAATGATACAAAACACTGAGCCTCGGCATTTCATCTGCCGCTAAAGTTTTTCAGAATGCCATCTGTCAAACTTTGCAAGGTCTCACTGGTAAAGAATCTCAGTGATGATATCATTGTATATGGTGCATCCCAGAGTGAGCATGACAACCTCAGAGCGCTGTTCCAACGACTGAAGGAAAGTGGTCTCACACTCAATTGTGAAAAGTGTGAATTCAATAAGTCCAGATTGGAGTTCTTTGGTTTCATTTTTTCTGCAGAAGGGGTTTCTGCAGATCCGAAAAAAAATGCTGCTGTTCATCAAGCTGCCGACCCAAAAACTCCCAGCGAAATCAAAAGCCTGCTAGGCGTGGCCAACTACTGCTCCAGATTCATCCACGACTTCTCTTCTATCTCTGAGCCTCTGCAACAGCTTACCAGAAAAGATGTTTCTTGGGTGTGGGGTCCAGATCAACAGGCAGCACTTCAAAAACTGAAACACAGTCTCACCAGTGACACCGTTATGTCCTATTTTTACCCAGGCCGTGATACAGAACTGCTTGTGGATACCAGTCCTGCGGGACTTGGTGCCATTTTATGTCAAAAAGATGAAAAAGGGGTGAAACACATAATAGCGTATGCCAATCGATCTCTCAGCGACATCGAGAGGAGATATTCTCAGACTGAAAAGAAGGCACTCGCTATTGTTTGGAACTGTGAACATGTTCACTTATATATATATAAAGATAGTGTTTGAGGCTTCAGCCCTACGATTTAAGGTGGAATTCAGAAAGGGAGCCAACAACCCAGCTGACTACATGTCTCGTCACCCAGTTCCATCTTCAACAAATGTGAGTACACATGCTGCGAAAGTAGCAGAAGAATATGTAAACTTCATTGCAACTCATGCCACATCAAAAGCCATGACACTTGCAGAGATCAAAGCAGAGACACTCAAAGACTCTATTCTTCAAGAAGTCAGTACTCGCATTAGAGACAATACATGGCATAAACTTGAAAAATCACAGCATGTTAATATCATGGAACATTTCCGTTGTGTCAGTGGTGAACTGACAACATCACCAACATCTGACATCATTCTGCGTGGGACAAGAACTGTTATTCCCACAACTCTGCAGGAAAGAGTTGTCCAGCTCGCCCATGAGGGACATAAGGGCATTGTTAAAACAAAAGCATTGCTCCGATCAAAAGTTTAGTTTCCAGATATTGACTGCAAAGCAGAAGTAGCAGTACGCAGATGCATTGCATGCCAGGCTGCCACCCCATTTGTCCAGAATGAACCATAAAAAATGACATCACTTCCTGAAACATCACGGCACAGTGTGAGTGCAGATTTCTATGGACCACTTCCAACCAGAGAATATTTGCTTGTCATCATAGATGAGTACACACGCTTCCCAGTAGTTGCAATTGTGAGGTCAGCATCAGCTCACACAGTCATTCTAGTCTGACAAAGTTTTCGCTATGTTTGGGATTCCCAGAGTTAAAACTGATAATGGTCCCCAATTTAATAGTGAACAATTCTCTCAATTCACTAACTATGTGGGCTTCCATCACCAAAGGATAACACCACTATGGCCACAAGCCAATGCCCACAGCTGAAAGATTCATGCGCACCCTCGGCAAAGCATTATGGGGAGTGGTGGCGCAGAGGTTAGAGAGGTGGGCTTGTGATCCGAAGATCGCCGGTTCACGCCCCGGCCCCGACAACATCAAAATTGTGGGTGGGGTAGGTGAAACACCCACACTTGCCCCCACCCTCATTCGCCCCACTCTGGGCCCATGAGCAAGGCCCTTAACCCCACCATGTGCTCCCTAAAACAGGTCTCTCTTGCAAATGAGTTCTCGTGGCTCAATGAGACTAACCTGGATAAATAAAGGCTAAATGAAAAATGAAAAATTATGAGTGGCGGACACACAGGGAATTCCCTGGAAAAAACAGCTGAATATATTTCTACGTGAGTATCATTCCACACCCAACAGCAGGGGCGGACTGGGACAATAATCCAGGCCAGGAATTTGATACCATCCCCAGACACCACCACCCGATTAAAAAACCACCAAGACTGAGTAAACTCGAGTGCACTTTGAACACCATATGTGTACTTGTTTAGCAACGTGGTGGCCATTGGTGTCAGAAGCATAATCACATTGTAATGTAGGGGGACACACTGGTGGTTGTTTAACATCTTGTTTTACCTACACAAGTAACACTTGATTCAATAAGCTCTTGACCTTGACCTCTAAGGGGCTTTAAACATCTGCTAAGTTCATGGCAAAAACCAACACAATGTTCCTGTTTTTAGTATTTTATATAGCGTTATAATGTAGCAAGTTTTTTTTTTTACTATAAATTTTTCCATTCCAGGGGCAGCTGTGGCTGAGTGGTTAGAGCAGTCGTCTACCAATGCAAGAGTTGGGGGTTCGAATCCACCAGCAGTCACATGCTCAAGTGTCCCTGGGCAAGACACTGAACCCCTCATAGCCTCTGATGTGTGTCCCATCAATGTATGAATGTGATAAAGCTCTGATTAGTCTCTTTAGAATGATTTGCTCAATTAGCTTCGTAGAGATCTAGTGGAGTGCTGTATGAATGGGTAAATGAGGACACAGATTGTAGTGTAAAGCACTTTGAGTATCTTGAAATAAGATAGAAAGGCGCTATATAAGTACAGTCCATTTACCATTGACCATTTACTTTTTATTTTTGAGTCTTGACTTTTTTTTTGTTTGTTTGTTTTTATATTTTGAGTCCCTGAGGCTCAGTGGGATTAACCTGTATAAATAAAGGTTGAATGAATGAGTACATTTTATATGCTTTTTATGATTGTCTGCTGTTGTCATCTGTGTTCTTTGTTTTAAACAGGTCTCTATTGTAAGTGAGTCCTTGAGACTCAATGAGACTAACCTGTAGAAATAAAGGTTGAATTGAATTGAAATAACTATTTTTGAGTTAATGTCATAACAAGAAAAAGCCTGACCAACAGCTCTCCTTGTGTGAATAGAGCACGCTCCACTTCTCTCACGTATCCTAGCCAATCGTAGGATCAAGAGACAAACATGTAGCATTAACACAGTATGAGCAACATTCATGAATTGTTTCTATAAGAACATTATCAAATATTTTACGTGAACAGTAAGATCGCTCCTCCCATGACCAAATGTAACCCAGGGTGAGCTAACCTCGGACAAACAAACAAACAACATGGCTGTAATGGTGGAGGTAGTGAAGCTCACAGTGTTTAGTGAGGCATTTCTGCCTTATCAGCCAACATGAAGGCAAAGAAGACAGCCAAAAATAAAATAAAATAAAAAAATTCTAATCTACTAATAACTTCAAATAGTTACAGCAGTGAATGTTTTAATGCTGCAGAGTGACACAGGGCAAGAACTCACAGTGAAATTCAATATCTAAGAGTGTAAGTTTTACATTACACAACCTATTAAACACTTTGTACAAAATCAGTTCAGTGCTAACTGATCATAAACAAAGACTAAACTTCTACAACCAGAAGTTGCAACATATTTCTACATATAAAACACACAAAACAAAGCACAACTAGCATTAACCTTTAATTTAACCATTGTAATTATGACAAATAATGGAGGATTTACCTGCGGTTACCTTCGTACAGACCAACATGTAATACTTCCTATTTATAACTGTCATGTTGGCTGCTGGCCTTTATCATCTTTTACATTTTTCTAAACTCCGTTTAGTTTTTGAAATGGAATAAACTGTGCAATGATAATAAAGCTTATTCTGATTCTTATTCTGATCCACCCTCTAAACTATCCATGCTGCTGATCTAATACTGTTGATTTATTTCATGCTGCTGTGTGCATTTGTACTCATCTGCTCACACAGATTCGTGTTCGCGCTGCTGTTGTTCAGCGTATTGTTTTGTACTATTTGTGCTTAGTGTACTCTTATTTTAGCGTATTTCTTATTCATATCTTAGATTTATTATTGTTTTTCTTTACAATTTATACTTTTTTTATGTACCGGTAACTGGGACCCTGTGTACACAATTTTGTTTCACCACATGTACCACATGTGGTGCGAATGACAAATAAAGAAACTTTGACTTTGACTAAACGCTCAGGGTAACACGTGTCTGAATTACATGTCATAATTTCTCATCTATTCATTTTCATTAGTTAACTATTGATATGTAACAACAAAAATGTTTTTAATCTCAATGGGACTTTGCCTGGTCAAATAAAGGTTAAATAAAATAATATAACAAGGATTTTAATAATCAGATAATTTATTACTGGAGTTTATGAAGGGTACACAAAATCTGAATTAATGGACATTTCAGCAAACTATTTTTTCAAATCCTATTTGGTAACCAAATTCTAAAATTTGCAATATCCTTTGTAAAAACTTAAAACATTGTTCTATTATGTTTTGGCCCAATTAACTAACCTCATTAAGCTAGCTGTGCTGCAGAGTTTTCACCACGAGTGTTTCTGTCTTATCCATCAAAGTTCAGTCAGGTCCTCACAGCAGCTGTGAATATGCCAGGATACAATGTATACAGACGGGATAGAGGGACAGGGAAAGGTGAGGGTGTATTGGTCTATGTTAGAAACCATATTAAATGTGAATTAATCAGTTGGCCAGGGGAAGTTAATCTTGAATGTATCGGTTTAAATGTTTCACCGTCACACACAATGTCATTCACTGTGATTTGTATTTATCAATCTCCATCTACCAAGGATATATTTTATAATCAACTTAAATCAATTTTAAACCACTGCGACTCTCAAAAGAAAATTATCCTTATGAGTGATTTTAACATCAACTGGGACATTAAATTGGATAGGAGAAAACTGAAACAACTTGCTGGCAAGTATAATTTAACAAATATCATAAATGGGCCAACAAGAATAACAAATACGTCCAAAACAACTATTGATTCATTTTTCACTAACAAATCTGATAGAATTTTGAAGACTTTTAATCTCCTATCGGGTCTCACAATTTTATTTTCTGCTCAAGAAAAATTAATAGGCAGCGTCCAGCCACAATCGCTAAAAATAGATCCTACCTTTTTATACCAGAATATCTGCAACTTCATCTCAAGACTGAACCTGAAAAAATAAATTGGTCTAATGTATTGGAAAAAAAAGATACTGAAATCTGTACTAACAACTTTATCAAAAGTGTCAATTAAATTTTAAGCCATTTTACAAAAATAGGCGAGTTTGGAAAACAAACATATCATTTACCTTGGCTTAACAATGACATTTTAAAATTGATTAAAGCGCTAGAGCCTTTAATAAATCCCTGAGTACAGGAATTACAACTGATCGGCAGATTTTTACATCACTAAGGAATAAAGTGATAAACCACACACGTAAAGCAAAAGCTATTTTCTGCATTGTCATTATAAAAGGAGCAAATGGAAATGGGAAAGTGATATGGGAAAATTTGAATAAGCTATTGAGACGCAACAATGCTGATAATTTCAAAAATGTACAGCTTCAAGTAAATGGTACACTGACTTAAGCAAAATTGTTAATATGTTTAATGCATTTTTTACTGGTTCAGTTGAAGAATTAACAATCCATCTCAAATACCCTGATATCTCACATAAATCTCTAGATGTTAATAAACCAGTATTTAGTATACAAGAAATCTCAGTCACTGAGGTTATAAAAACGATAGCTTCTCTAAAAGGCTCAAAGGCTAGAGACTTATTTAGTCTGACAAGTCATTTCTTTAAGCTTTATAAAGAAGCTCTTGCAAGTCCAGTTGCACATATAATTAACCAATAGATTAAATACGGAGTAGTGCCGTCAACATGGAAAATTGCCAGGGTTACCCCAGTGTTTAAGACAGGAGACAAAACAAAACCAGAAAATTGTCATCCTCTAAGTATTTTGCCAATCATTTCAAATATTGCAGTGAAATGGGTTGCTGTGCAGTTAAAAGAGCATTTAAATAAAAGCCCAACTTCTCTCCATCCCATGCAATTTGGGTTTAGGAAGTATCACTCTACAGAGACAGCCACCTGTTACCTTCTGGAAATTCTAAAACAGCTTCTAGATCAGGGCGGCGTTGTGGGTGTTGTGTTCCTTGACCTGAAACGTGCTTTTGACACCATCAACCACAACGTTCTTCTTGCTAAACTAACTCATTTTAATTTCCCTAATAGTGCCCTCTGCTGGATGAAATCACATCTGTCTGACAGAAAACAAGCAGTACAAATAGGAAACTCACGATCTACCTATTTTACCTGCTCAGCTGGAGTCCCACAAGGCTCAATACTGGGACCAATCTTATTTAGCCTATATGTTAATGATTTACCAAATGTTTGCAAAACTGTAAAAATACAATTATATGCATATGATGCTGTATGGTATGTTCACGGAAAAACAAAAATGAAGCTGCTGCTGTACTTTATAGTGCTATGAAGCCAGTGTCTCACCGGCTCCAGGACTCCTGTCTACATCTATCTCAACATTAAAAAAACAGTCTGTATGTTTTTCTCTCGGCTGCCAGCAGATAATGAGCAAACATCTGTTAGTCAATGGTGAGACATTAGATGTGGTTGAACAATTTAAATACCTTGGAGTCATTTTTCATTCCAATCTAAATTTCAAGCAGCATGTAAGGAGGATTTCACATATAATGAAACTTAATCTGGCAAACTTCAAACATATAAGACCTTCTCTGACAACAGAATCAGCAAAGGCTTACATGCATACCATGATCTTCAGCCATACAGCTTATTGTTAAAGTACATGGTCTCACACTTCAGAGGCCATTTTAAAGCCCCTAAAGACTCTTTTTAAGAAAACATTGAAAATTTTAGACAAAAATCTTTGACAGTATCATTATTGTAACATGTAAGTACAACATTCTGGATTTTGATAGCTATCAGATTTTTATGGATGCTTGCCTGATTTTTAAAGTTTTAAATGGACTTGCTCCTCCTCCTTTAATGCATTTTATAAGTAAAAAAACAAGTACAGTAAACACAAGAGCGTTGACCAGAGGAGATTGTGATGTACAGCAACGCAGGACTAAATTTGACCAAATGGTGGTGTCCATCAGAGGCACGCAGTCGTGGAACACACTGCCAGTTTCCATCAGGAACTGTGGCGCCTACTCCAGCTTTAAAAACTCGTTGAAACTTTGGCTGAAAACTAACCAGAGGTGCACTCATGTGTAGATTACTTTGTCTATTTTCTTATGGCATCATATCTTTATTGTAATTTCATGTTGTGTTCTGTGTAATACAGGTGATGTTTGTATTATTCTCGCTCTTTGTTTTGTGGAATATTTCTTGTTCTTACCTGCCTTAGGACAATGGATGAAATTAGCTGCGGTGCTAACTCCAGTATCTATCCATCCATCCATCCATCCATCCATTTTCTTCTGCTTATCCGGGGTCGGGTCGCGGGGGTAGCAGCCTAAGTAGGGAGGCCCAGACTTCCCTCTCCCCAGCCACTTGGTCCAGCTCCTCCGGGGTGTGTGTAACTCGGGCATATTTACATTAATGCTTACTGATGACATGTTGATTAATATGCATTGTCCTAATTTAAATAAATAAATGAATAAATAAATAAATAAATAATGAGATCTAAGATACAAACTAAGAAAAATGTTAACTAAAAATACACTAAGCACTAGTAGTACCAGAACAACACACCAAACAACAGCGGCACAAACATGAGTCTGTGCGAGCAGATGAGTACGAATGAACACAGCAACATGAAACAAATCAGCAGCATGATGTAATTTTTTCAGTGATTTTCTATGGCATTTTAATACAAATTCAGATTGGTTGCTGCTGACCTCAACTCGGGATGTCGTGGGTCAGTGGGCAGAATAATATGAAGACATCCTCAGTCCCACCGGCACGTCTTCCATTGAGGAAGCGGAGCCTGGGGACTCTGGGTCGGGCCCTCCAATCTCTGGTGCTGAGGTCACCAACGTGGTTAAAAAGCTCCTCGGTGGCAGGGCCCCAGGGGGGATGATATTCGCCCAGAGTTCCTTAAGGCTCTGGATGTTGTAGGGTTGTGTTGGCTTACGTGACTCTGCAATATTGCGTGGACATTGGGGGAAGTTCCCCTGGATTGGCAGACCAGGACGGTGGTCCCCCTATTCAAAAAGGGGGACCGTAGACTGTGTTCCAACTACAGGGGGATCACGCTCTTAAGCCTCCCTAGTAAGGTCTATTCAGGGGTTCTGGAGAGGAGGGTCCGTCGGATAGTCGAACCTCGGATTCAGGAGGAGCAGTGCGGTTTTCATCCTGGTCGTGGAACACTGGACCAGCTCTACACTCTCAGCAGGGTCCTGGAGGGTGCGTGGGAGTTTGCCCAACCGGTCTACATGTGCTTTGTGGACTTGGAGAAGGTGTTCGACCGCGTCCCTCGGGGAACCCTGTAGGGGTACTCTGGGATTATGGGGTACCGGGCCCTTTGATACGGGCTGTTAGGTCCCTGTATGACCGGTGTCAGAGCCTGGTCCGCATTGCCAGCAGTAAGTCAGGCTTGTTCCCGGTGAGAGTTGGACTCCGCCAAGGTTACCCTTTGTCACCAATTCTGTTCATAACTTTTATGGACAGAATTTCTAGGCACAGCCAAGGTGTTGAGGGGATCCGTTTTGGTGGCCTTAGGATTGTACCTCTGCTTTTTGCAGATGATGTGGTCCTGTTGGCTTCATCAGATCGTGATCTACAGCTTTCACTGGAGCGGTTCGCAGCCGAATGCGACACAGCCGGGACAAAGATCAGTTCCTCCAAATCCGAGGCCATGGTCTTGAGCCGGAAAAGGGTAGAGTGCCCTCTCCGGGTCAGGGAGGAGGTCCTGCCCCAAGTGGAGGAGTTCAAGTATCTTGGGGTCTTGTTCACGAATGAGGGAAAAATGGAACGTGAGATCGATAGGCGGATAGGTGCAGCGTCTGCAGTGAAGCGGGCGCTGTATAGGTCTGTCCTGGTGAAGAGACAGGTGAGTCAAAAGGCAAAGCTCTCAATTTACTGATGGATCTACGTTCCCACCCTCATCTATGGTCATGAGCTTTGGGTTGTGATCGAAAGAACGAGATCTTGGATACACGTGGCTGAAATGAGTTTTCTCCGCAGGGTGTCTGGGCTCTCCCTTAGAGATAGGGTGAGAAGCTCGACCATCCGGGAGGGACTCAGAGTAGAGCCGCTGATTCTTCATGTCAAGAGGAGCCAGTTGAGGTGGCTTAGGTTAGGATGCCTCCTAGACGCCTCTCTGGTGAGGTGTTCCGGACACGTCCCACCGGGAGGAGACCCAGAGGAAGACCCAGGACACGCTGGAGGGACTATGTTTCTCTGCTGGCCTGGGAACGCCTCGGGATTCTCCCGGAGCAGCTGGACCAAGTGGTTGTGGAGAGGGAAGTCTGGGCCTCCCTACTTAGACTGCTACCCCCGCGACCCGACCCCGGATAAGCGGAAGAAAATGGATGGATGGATGGATGGATGTTCACCAAGGGCAACAAAGAGACTAGCACCACCCCTGGGTCCAGATGGCATAATTGTGGTGGTGCACCCAGATGATCAATCAATCAACCTTTATTTAGACAGGTAAATCCCATTGAGCCTCGAGGACTCATTTACAAGAGAGACCTGATTTCAACAAAGAAAGATGACAACAATGGACAACAGCAACAACAATAAACAGTTATAAAAAGTAATACTGCAGGGTTGTTTTTTTTTTTTTTTATCAAATAGGATGGCTAAAAGGAAAAGGTAACAAAAACAAACAAACAAACAAAAAAACAGCTAGATTCCAAGACAAATGTAGAAAACTAAAAACAGGAACAGGAACAGGAACAGGAAAAACAGGAACATGTCAGCATTGGACCCTGCCATGATAGTGCAACCCATCCATCTATCCGTCCGAGTCACAGGGTCACTGGTACCCATATCCAGCAGTGACTTCGTGAGAGGTGGGGAACATCCTGGACAGGTCTCCAGTTCATCACAGGGACACCCTGGACAGGTCTCCAGTCCATCACAGGGACACCCTGGACAGGTCTCCAATCCATCACAGGGACACAGAGACAAATGAGACAAACAACCATTCACTCTCTCACTCACACCTAGGGACAATTTAGAGTTACCAGTCAGCCTAACATGCATGTTTTTGGTCTGTGGGAGGAAACTGGAGTACTAGTCAAGTCAAGTCAACTTTATTTATAGAGCACATTTAAAACAGAACCTGTTATCAAAGTGCTTAACAACAACAACAATCAATGAGTAAATTAAAGAGAAAAAAATACTAGGATACTAGTAAGAATACTAGGATAAAACCCATGCATGCACTGAGAGAACATGCAAACTCCACCCAGAAAGACCCCCGGCCGGGATTCAATTAGGCGACATTCTCGCTGAGAGGCGGCAAGCTCTAGCAACTGAGCAACCGTGCAGCTGATCGTGTCACCTTAGACTGGTAATTACTGATGCATCTCATAAAGGGTTTTTCATAGTAAAAGTAGAGAAAGGAAGAGGACAGTGTCTAGAGAAAAATGTTTACAAATGTTCCTAAAACATTTATTTCATTTAAAATAAATGAATAAAAATGTACTCAATCAAATATGTAACTTAAACAAAGTTTCAACTTTATGACTTTACATTTGACTATTGATACATTAAAAAAATACTCAAGATTAAAGGTTTTGTAATGCTATAAAATGAATCCAACAATTTTCCGTCAGGTCATATGGACAGTTTCTTTTCTTTTTTTCTGAAACGTTTCACCTTCCATCCGAAAGGCTTGATCAGTCATAAAAGCCACAGCCTCTCTGCCCCCCCCCACCTGTAATGATACCCCCATCACCACTGCAAACTCTTATCTGTTCCTCGGCACCACCATCACCCAGGACCTCAAGTGGGAGCCGACCATCAGCTCCCTCATCAAGAAGGCCCAGCAGAGACTGTACTTCCTGTGACAGCTGAAGAAGGCCAAGCT
>NC_056509.1:9640393-9659299 GCF_014905685.2 Nematolebias whitei
GTACGCCGGGGCCACTGCCAGGGACAGACTCAGACTGCAGCGCGTTGTGCGCTCAGCTGAGAAGGTGATCGGCTGCAGCCTTCCATCCCTCCACGACCTGTACGTCTCCAGGACTGTGAGGCGAGCAGGTCGGATTACAGCTGACCCTGCACACGGACTGTTTGAACCACTCCCCTCAGGCAGGAGGCTTCGGTCCATTCGGACCAGAACCTCCCGCCATAAGAACAGTTTCTTCCCCTCTGCTGTTGGACTCCTGAACACTCATAATGCTACCTCATAATTTCTGCTTTGGTCACATTACATCTGTATTATAATTGAATACTCCATCTGTACTGTTTTCTAAGCTTTTTTATTGTTTTCTATTGTATGGGTGTACATATGGTTATGTTATGTTTTTAATTTTACTTTATTTGTGGGTGTACACAGGTCTTATGTCTTATGTAATGTTCTCATTTTTAATTCATTTTTACTTTATTTTTACTTTATTTTACTTTATTACTATTCGCACCTTATGTCGAAGCAAATTCCTAGTTTGTGAACCTCGTTCATTGACATGGCAATAATAAACTGATTCTGATTCTGATTCAGTCAAGGAAACACACAACACAAAACTGATTCTTCCCCCAAACAGCGTACTCCAAAGTGGAACAAACCAGTTATGTTGGTGTTAAGATGGTCTCTTTGGCACGCCCCCTCCTCTGGAGCTGGCCCTCTTTCTCGTCGAGAGTCATGTCAAACTGGTTCAAAACCAAAAAAGTCCATTCTCAATAATCCAGTAGGTGACCTGTTTTAAAGTTCTGAATATTGCTTCAACACCTTTGTGTCTAGCAGAGAGAAGGTCTTGGGCTTTATCCATCTTTACCCCTCTGTGTTTGCATGGAACTATAAACACAGGTTAAGTTATTGCATCAGAAACATACATTAGAATGCTCTTGACCATTTTAAGTGAGGAACGAACTTTGTAGAGAGCATGCAACTCTGGAATGTTGTTAAGGTCCGATGTAGACAGTTCTTTTTTGACAGGGTCAGAGAGATAAAGAATGATTTTGTTGATCGCAGGATCAAGTGATTGAAGATTGACAATATCTTCATCAAGGAATGCAGTGTTGATGGAAATGACACTATGTTTTGGTTCTGTATTATCAAATGCTTTGTTTGTGTTTATCGAACCATTTTGTGCTTTATCAGTACTTTTAATTGGACCTATGACGTTGGCATCAAAGGTCGTGTTTGAGAAAAGTGTCATGGAATCAGCGGATGATGGTGGTTCCAGAGGACAAAGGAGAGGAGGAGTGTTGTGTTCAGGTAGAAACTGTTCCAAAGGTTGTTTTGGCTAGGAGTTTACCACAGTCTCAAAAAAAGCATCTTCGTCTGGCCTTTGGACTCAGTTTGGTTTGTGTCCGAGTGCTCTGCAGCCTCCAGCATGTAACAACGTGGATGGAACAGCTGAGGCAATAAAATTGGCAGAGGTTCATGCACCTGTGCCCACATCTGTAGGGTTTGAAGCAGATTAAATTGAATTACATTTGGGGGCAGATGTGGTTGAGTGGTTAGAGCGGCATCCTCCAATGGGAGAGTTGGGGGTTCCATTTCACCAGCAGTCACATGTTGAAGTGTCCCTGGGCAAGACACTGAACCCCTCATTGCCTCTGATGTGTGTCCCATTGCTGTATGAATGTGATCTAAAGCTCTGACTTCCCTTCCCTTTCCTGATTAGTCTCTACAGATTCAGATTATCTTTGTAGAGGTGTAGTAGTGCTGTATGAATGTGTGTAGAGGTAAGTGATTTGAGTACCTTGATTAGATAGAAAGGTGCTATATAAGTACAGTCCATTTATCATTAAATGCATAAGCCTGTCAAGAAAAATTTTCCAAGAAGGAGAGACTGATTCAATCGGTCAGATCAATATGGTTTGAGATGTACTGTACACTGGGTGCACTAGGTTGTTATGTCCTATGGAAATCTGTATTAGTACCATGGAGGACAAAATTATGTGAACATGAAACCCATGAAAACAGGAATTCAAAAGATTAGAATACTGTGGAGAAATCAGCCCGAATGTTGCAGGGCATGAATGTTTTAAACTGAGTGTGACACACTAATCATCTACTAAACTCAAAGCACCTGCACAGGTTTCCCCAGGTGTCATTAAATTGCTTCAGTTTGGTTCAGTTGTCTCAGTTCGGTTCAATATGGGGAAGACTGCAGGCACAGCAACTGGCCAGAAGACCATCACTGATACCCTCCATGGGATGGGTAAGCCACAAAAGTTCATAGCTAAGGAGGCTGGCTGTTCACAGAGTGCTGTGTCCAAGCATATCAATGGAAGGTCTAGAGGAAGGGCAAAATGTGGCAGGAGAAGATGCACTAGCAAAAGAGATGACCATGAGCTTCAGCAGATTATCAAACAGAGAAAATTCCAGAATCTGGCAGAGATCCAGAAAGAGTGGAATGAGGCGGGATCACAGCTTAAAAAGCACCACATTCAGACGCATCCGGGAGATGGGCTACAACTGTCGGGTTCCTTGGGTCAAGCTACTTCTAACCTGAGCCAACTCTTTTCCAATGAAAGTAAAGTGTGCCTTTCATTTGGAAATCAAGGTCCAAGGATTTCGAGGAAGAAGGGTGAGGAACAGAACCCATACTGCTTGAGGTCCAGTGTAAAATATCCACAATCAGTCATGTACAATGTCTGGTGCAGGTGTTGGTAAACTCTGCTTTCTTAAATCCAAGGTCACCGCAACAGTCTACCAGAATGTTTTAGAGGACTTCATGATTCCTTCTGCTGAGGATCTGTATGGAGATACAGATTTCATCTTCCAGCAGGACCTGACCCCTGCCCATGCCACCAGAAGCACCAAAACCTGGTTTGATGCCCATGCCACAGTGCTTGACTGGCCAGCCAACTTGCTGGACCTAAACCCCATTGAGAATCTATGAGGTATTCTCAAAAGGAAAATGAGGGGCACCAGACCCAACAACAAAGAAGAGCTGACAGCAATCAAAAAGGATATCTGGGCTTCCATAACTCCCAGTCAGTGCCACAGGCTGATTGTCTCAATGCCACGTCACATCGAGGCAGTGATTAAGGCAAAGGGATTCCCAACCAAGTATTGAAGATTGACATATCGTTTTGAAAGGAACATATTTTGATTGATTTGTTGTGATCTTAATTTATTTCTTTTTTTCTGCAAAAACTGAGAAGTAGAGTGGGCTGATGTCCACAGTATTCTAATTTTTTGAATTCCTGTTTTTGTGGGTTTCATGAGCTGGAAGCCAAAATTATGTAAAAATAAACAAATAAATACTTGAAATTGTTTAAATTGTGGGCCCTGAATCTATCATTTATTAAAGATTAACTTTTTGAATGGAATTATGGAAGTTAAATAACTTTTCCATGATATTCAGATTTTTTGGAAAGGGTTTTTGTGTGAAAAGACTGAAAAGCTGGAGTCAGGGCAATGCCACAGGTGCCATGTTGATTTAGTTTTATGGTTATTTCAAGCTAGTTTTTAGTTATATAAGCTCTGTTATATATCCTGACATTGTGTAATGGTGTTAATATGCCATTGGCAGTGAGCAACATGTGTTTACTGGTTTTAAAGATGTATATTGAGAATGTTGAAAGCTAAAGCTAAGCCTGCCAGCATGCATGTGTTAGTTCCATGCAATCTGTGAGCTGTTGAAATAGACAGCTGTATACTGAGCACTGGTGTATGTTTAAAACAGTCCAGCTGTGGGTATAAAAAACGTTTCTTGGTTAAAATCAGAATAAAAAGGTGTCTTGGTTAAAAGCAGTAAAAAAGGTATCTTGGTTAAAAATCAGAATAAAAAAGGTAAATGTATTAAAAATGTGTAATTCACATACAGTGTCATCTAAAGGGAAATTTCATAGATATTGATGATCACTATACATGAAGGAAAATTATTTTATACATTGGATACTGGATTATTGAGCATGCATCAGGATATTATATACATTCCAAAAAAGTTAAATCTGGTCCTCTGGACATTCAAAAAACAAGAAAAAAAAAAAAAGAAAAAAAATGTAGAAACATTTCATCTCTCATCCAAGAGACTTCCTCTGTCTGAGGTGTTGTATTCAGCTCAGTCTCTTAAATAGCACCTTCTCAGAGTGGATCAACCAGTTTGCTGCTGACAACCAAAACCAGCTGATCACATGCTCAAGAAGGACCATCAGCCTAACAATGGGTCATTAGCACACTGATGGCTGTTTACTACTCACAGAGGGTTGAGTGATACTAGCAATCACAGCATTGTAAGAGGGGGACAGTTGAACCCGGAGGCCTCCACCCCTGTTTAATGATGGACGATTTCTTTTCACAAAGATGGCCTCCTTTACTCCTCTCTCAAACCATCGTTCCTCTCTGTCCAGGATGTGGACATCTTCATCCCATCTTCATCACATCCAATTTGCATCACATGTGGTACATGAGGTGGAACGAAATTGTGTACACAGGGTCCCAGTTACATCTAACAACAGCAAAAATATAAATTGTAAAAGAAAAACAGTAATAAGATCTAAGATATGAACTAAGAAATAGGCTAAACTAAGAATATGCTAAACACTTAATAGTACAAAAACAATACGCTGAACAACAGCAGCACAAACATGAGTCTGTGTGATCAGATGAGTATAAATGAATACAGCGGCAATGAAATAATCAGCAGCACATATCAACAATTAAAGTGGCATTACATTGATTTTTTCCCACCATGATAATCCTCGTTAGAGATTCATGAGTCTAAAGGCTCCAGTATACTCGCGTGTCTCATCAACCGCACGGAAACTGTGAGCACTGTCCGCAGAGGATTGAGACTTCACACTTGAGCGTCCACACTGAATGGCTGCAGTCAGCTCCTCAGACAAGGGGCGTTTACCTTCGGGACAATTTGAGTTTGCCGATTGGTCATTTGCTGACACGCCTACTGGATTGATTGACAGGTCGCAAAAACAAAACAAAACAAAAAACGAGAGCTGGAAGCCCCAGCCGCATCAGTGTTCTGTATTTATATGCTGTTAATAAAAAGTTCTAAAAAAAAATTTAAAAACAGGGAGCACTGGCCCTGCAGCCCACACATCAGACCAGCCCATCAGGAAATCTCCAGGCCCTCCCGCAGCCACACTGGACCTGATTTTAATTAGCTCGTGACAAATTCCTTAATTTCTCACCATTTCAGTCATGGCATCAATGGACGAGGAGGAAGAGATTGTTTTCCTTTTGACAAAAAAACAAAAGAAAAAGGCCATTAAACCAGATTAGGGATGAAGAAGGGGAATTTAATACATTGGTGTTGCATACAAAACAGTCTGTCACCGGGCAGTTTATTGTGCGACACAGATTACGAGTGCGCAGTCGTAAAAATTTAGCTTTGCACGGACATGCCCTGCGGGCATCTGCTTGGACTTTAATCTGGTACGTGCGAACCTCCGTGGACTAATGTACGCCCGAGTCAGTAGATAATTTGAGCCAGATCCTGCCAGAACAAGATCTGGGAACTTTCACATTTTGGACGTGTGTGTTCCGGCAACTCTTTGGTTGGATCTGTCAACTCAAATCTCCGCCCCTAAAAGTCCAAAGTCATTGCACATTTTTTTTTAGATTATTTATTAAAAATACAACGAGAGGAGACGTTGCCCAGTCTGTGGAGTGAATGTTCCAGCCATAGCACGGGTTGAGGACAGAGGAACAAGATCACATTTACGCACGGATGTGCTGCAATGGAGTCCTTCTCTCCTCCTCCTCTCCAAACATTGTTCCTCCTCAGCGGTGCTGCGCACTGAAAAACACTCCCTCTTCCCTCCTCTCAGACCCTCGATCACTAAAGGAGGGTGGTGGTGGTGGTGGTGGTGGTGGTGGGGGGGTTCCAGCTCATGTGAAGCTGCTAAATTGATCCATTCAACAACAGAAACGATAATTTATTCAACAGAATAAGCAAGAATATTTATTTCATGTTCATGGATGAGAAGCTTCAGTGTCTGAGGCACGGACGGCATGTCCCGCAAGTCAGTTTTATCCAACACATTCAGCGGTGCACCCTGCAGTGCAGGTAACGCAAATGCTTACAGTAAAAAATAAAAATACAAAGACAGAAATGGTTCATGTGTTATTCAAATTGCATCACGTTTCAAAACAAAGGCGCTCATTTGTCAAAATAACAACAGCAATCAAAATGTCAAAAAGACAGGCCAATTTACTTAAATAAAAAATGGACGGATGGTCTTTAGTTGGACAACCGAGAATTGAAGCCTTCAGGTACTTCAAAGGAGCAACAACCAGGACTGAATTCAGTGAAGAAGAGTTCAACTCAGAACTGTGAAGTAAAGGGATGGGGTTAGGACACCTGTAAGGATCGGAGCTGCACACACAACCTGTTGTTGCTCTCCGAAATAGTAATTTAATCAAATGTTTACAAATGTTTACAAATGTAGGTAAATGCTTACACGTTAAAATACACCAAAATGCAGGAAATGGCATCTCTGGTATTCAAACTTTTCTGTGGGAGGACCCACAGACCCCCCCCCCCCCACACACACACACACACATCGGAGCCCCCCAACCCCAATCCCTCCACCAGGCCCGTCCACTGTTCCTGCATCAGTTAGTTTACAAATTAAGCCCTGTGGTGCGCTAAGATTCATAATTGGCTGTAACTATTGTACCCACCACTGCACCCTGTATTCACTGGTTAACTGGACATTAACTTCACGCAGACTCTCCCAGTGGAAAATTTCATCTTTAAATCACATCTCGGTCTGCTGCCTTCGTACAGCTCCTCCTATGTCACTGCGTGAGTACAGCTACAGCGTGAGCTCTTAGGACATTATTACATGCAGTGTTCCCTCAGTGAGGACTGAACTAGGCAAAAGGGCCTTCTCCTACTCCGCTCCTGTTTCCTGGAATATCTTGCAGAAAGATCTGAAGCTCTCGACCTTGACCTCTCTAGTGGCTTTAAACATCTGTTAAGTTCCTGGGAAAAACCAATGCAGACATGTGCCTGTTTTTAGTATTCTACACCACCTAACAACTTAGCTGTTTTTTCACTACTTTTCCTTTTAATTATCCTTTTACTATCATTTTATTTTCACTTGTTTAAAAATTAATTTGTACGCATCCTTCATGATTGTCTATTGTTGTCGTTGTTGACCATTGTTTCTTTCTTCTGGGAAGATGGCGCCGCTGTGCATGGCCTGCCGTCATTGTGTTTTTTCTGTTTTTGTCATTTTTCACCTACAACATTGACTCACTGCTGGTTTATGAACGTCATCAACTCCTAAATCTCCGACTATCTGACACCAGTCTCGCTTTGTTTGATCATAATGATCGTAACTCTGGACCCCCTCTTGGACCCCCACCTCTGCTTGAAGACGTTCCTGTTTACCTCCGCCATGGTATCGTGCCCGCTCGAAGACATCGCTCCAGGCACCGTGGAAAACGGGCCGGCCGTCTTGTGAGGATCAAAGCCTGCCGGGCTGCTGCTGCGGCTTCCTCTTCAACCGAGGACTACATCTTAAATCACCTGTCCTGGCGTTGCGTCGATCCACCTGAGTCCTTCCCGGTCCCACGGGTCGGGTAGCGCTTTCACAGCAAACCTGTTCACTGCGGCTGGGCTTCCGGTCATTGGAGTCGCGGGTCGAACTCCACAAATCTGAGACCGCTGGTCTTATCTTCATGGACAACTTCTCCTGCTGTGATTTCTACAAGGATTGCACTGATAAACATCAGATCTCTGGCTAATAAAACGTTCATCTTGAAGGACTTTTTCTCCTCCACCGGTCTGGACTTCTTCTGCGTGACTGAGACGTGGCTCTCCTGTGGTGAGTTCATGGCCCTGTCGGAAATTTTACCACCGGACTGTTCTTATTTTAATGCACCAAGAATATCAGGCAGAGGTGGTGGATTATTAACTATTTTCAAAAAACGTTGGAACTGCAAACTGGTACAGATACCAGCTAATTTTTTGAGCTTCGAACTGCTGTGTTTTGAGGTGGGCCATTCGAATCCTATTTTTTCTGCTGTGTTATACAGGCCACCCAAATATAATAAGGACTTCATGGCTGAATTCTCTGACTTTTTAACTTAGATTCTGCTCAGATATGATCGGGTTTTGATTCTGGGAGATTTCAATATACATGTCTGTTGCCCGGAAAAGCTGCTGATTCAGGACTTTCTAGATCTGATCCAGTCTCTGAACTTCGTACAGAATGTTGCAGGACCAACTCACTAGTATGGCCACACACTGGATTTAGTATTAACCTTTGGTTTATCTGTTTCTGAGATAGAAATTGGGGATGCAGTTTTCTCTGACCACAAACCCATTTCTTTCAACACTTCTTTTGTCAACGAGTCCAAACCCCCTCCCCCTCCAGCAAGGCCTTGTCGAATATTTAACCCTTCCACTGCTGCACTCTTTTCATCTGCTTTTACTAAAAACTCTCGCTCAGTCTGTGAATCCTCTTCCATGAACACCCATGAGCTAGTCACTGTACATCAAGAGACCTGAGTTAAGGAGCTTGACCTAGTTGCACCATTAAAAATTAGGCATCCAAAGCGTACTCTACACCCTTGGATGAATGAGATCACTTGCGCAGCCAAACATCAATGCAGGAAAGCCGAACATAAATGGAAGAAGGACAAACTTCACGTTTCTTTTATCATGCTAAAATCATGTTACAAAGAGTACAGGCCACTGTTAAATCAGAAAAAATGTTAGTTACGTACTGTAACCCCAGATTCTATGAGTATAGGCATAACCCTTTAAGGCTCTCGCTAGTGGGTTTATCCTGTCATGCCAAGCATCGCACTGAAAAGTTTAGTCCACGCCCACCTGTTGTGTGTGTCCCACCTGGTCCATATAAATTACGTTAAGAGCGGGTAATCGGCTCCCAAATAGCTTTTTCTTCAGCCATTTAGGAGCCAGTGAGGCCCGGCGCTTAAAGGGCTATGCGTATACTCATAGAATCTGGGGTTACAGTACGTAACCACTGTTCTATTTCGTATAGGCTTCGTCCTTTAAGGCTGTCGCTGATGGGTTAAAAGGCGAAGCAAGATGTGGTCCTCACCTCACTGGGTCCATTCGAACACCATATGAAGCACCTTCTTGCCCAAAAAATGTCTTGTCACTCAGCTCTCCATGTGCGTAATTGCGCGTTGCGTAATTACGCGTACCATGCACAGACGCGTGCTGCGTAGTTATGCGTTCTGAGTGCATGAACGTCCCGGAAAAGTTTTCAACGGGGAAAAAGAAGAGGCTGAAAAAGGCTGTGAACCAAACAGATCCACGGTTGATCAATATGAACAGATTAATAATAACAAGTGAACTCATTTTTAATCAAATTAACTGAGTGGTAACAATAGTCATGAACTGATTAGTGACAATAGAACAAGAACGACAGTCACAACCTGTGACTGATAACAACATATCACACTGTAAATGCATGCAGTCAGCTGTGAGTTTAAACGAGATTCTATGAAACAACAATATTCATTCTGTTAAGGCACTAAGGACAGAATGTGTCATGGGACAAGCCGACACATCACGTAAATAAAAGCGAATAAATGAACAGGGTGTTGACCACGCGGACGCAGTGCAAATATCCTACATTGTCATACCATTATGCAAAGCAGTCGAAGATGCAATACCCCTGGTCGAGTGTGCTCTGAGGTTATCAGGAGGCTCTAAATCTGATGCTCTGTAGGCTTCAGAAATGGCCTCACACAACCAGTGTGACAGGCGCTGGGTGGATAACGGGCGACCTGCAGATGCATCTCTATAATGCGCAAACAAATGTCGAGTCTGACGCAGTGCGGCCGTGCGTGCTATGTAGCAAGTCAACGCACGCACAGGACAGAGAAAATGGAAACATGCTTCTTCTTCTGATTTGTGGGGGGAGGGAAAAAACCCTCCAACAATATCGCTCTTGATTTAAAAGAGCTTGTGATGTTTTTAGGCATAAACGCTGGGTTAGGTCTCAGATCAGCTGAGCTGCCGTCAGCCTGAATTCTGAGACATGACGGAGCGACAGAGAGGGCAGATAAATCGCTCACCCTCTTAGCGGATGTTAAAGACAACAGCAGGGCTGTTTTAAGAGCCAAAAATTTAATTGGAACCTGATTCGGTGGCTCAAATGGAGCTTTGATCAGGGCTTGCAGAACCAGCGCTAAATCCCACTGTGGAGCAAGTGGGCGTGAAACAGGCCTGCGTCTCTGTACACCTTTTAAAAAATGCTTCATCAGCGGATGATTAAAAGCTGTTCTGTCCACGAAAACTTCATGACAAGAAGAGATGGCTGCAACGTACGTTTTAATCATGCTGAATGCCAGATTTCTGTCCATCAGCTGCTACAGAAAGGACAGCACGTCACCTAGCGGACATGAAGTGGCCTCTACACCTTTCTCTGTACACCAGCACTGAAAAGCTGTCCACTTTTGATGTGTACAGCGCTGTGGTGGATGTAGCACGTGAATCCTGATTGTGCGCACTACATCTTGGAGAGACCCATCCTCTCCAAACGGAACTGTTCAGTGGCCAGACCCAAAGGTGCTGGCCTATTTCTGGGTAGCTCCTGATCGCTCCTCCCACCTGGAGGAGAGCGTCCTCCCTCCACGGCAGTTTCCACGGGCGCCCCGATAACAGGCGTCGTAGAATTGGGAACCATGGGGCGTTCACGCGCTCGAGAGCCACCAGGAGAGCTGTCAATCCCTCCTCCTGAACTTGGTCCAGAAACCGAAATATCAGTGGGAGTGCGGGGAACGCGTAAAGAAGCATTTTGGGCCACGGGATGTGAGCAAACGCGTCCACCCCTAGCGGTGGTTCGTCCCGCGGGCTCAGTGAGAACCATAGTTGGCACTGAGCTTTCTCTCGTGTTGCAAACATGTCCACAGCCACTTTGCCAAATTTCTGCTACGTCTGAGCCATCAGGTTGGGGTGGAGGCTCCAGTCCCAGTGACGCAGACCGCCCCTGGACATCACATCTGCCCCTCTGTTCAGTGCACCGGGGATGTACACTGCTCCGATGGAGAGCAGATTTTGGTGTGCCCAACACAATAATTTTCTCGCAAAGTGTAACATTTGGGCTGAGCTCAAACCCCCCTGCTAGTTTATGTATGCTGCAGTAACCTTGTTGTCTGTGTGAATCAACACATGTTGATTCCGCAGCACAGAGGCAAAGTGTTGAATCACATTCAAAACCGAGCGACATCACAGAACGTTTATATGAGCTGTTGTGTGAGGTGGCTACAGTGCCCCTACAGCTTGGGATAGGCATGTTCCCCCCAACCTGACACGGACGCATCTGTGAAGACTGACACGTGTGATGTAGGTCTGCTGACAGGGACTCCCTCCGACATAACAAGGGGGTTTCCCCAGTGTCGGAGGTCTGTTCGCATGGAGGGAGGTACAGCAATCATCCATCTCTTCTGCTTTACCGGATCCACACGCAGATGAGCAAACCATCTCTGGAGGCGTCGCATGTGGAGTAAGCCTGGCGGAACCACCGTGTGAGCTGACGACATCATTCCTAACAGCTTCATGACGGAAATGGCTGTTACTACTTTGCCAGGCCTTACGTGGTGGAACTGGTCTTTTAGAGTTTCAATTCTCGTCTGTGATAAACGAGCCCTCATGGTGATCAAGTTTAGCTCCACTCCCAGATAAACGATCGTCTGGACCGAGAGAATCTAGCTTTTTTCCCAATTTATGGCGAAGCCCAGATTTAACAGGTGTGACGTCAGCACCTGGGTCTGCGCTGCTGCCTCCTGTCTAGAATGGGTCAGCAGCAACAGATCGTCCAGGTAAAACAAAATTCTCATCCCTGCTCTGTGTAACGGTTGCAAAGCCGTCTCCACACACTTGAGAACATACGAGGCGCGAGGGAATAACCGAACGGCAGCCTGTTGTACTGATACTGAATCTGTTGAAAAGAGAAGCACAGGAACTTTCTGTGCTTTGGGATGATTTGGATGTGAAAGTATGCGTCTTTGAGATCGATGGAGACAAACCAGTCATTTCGCTGAATGTTGTCCAACAGCTTTCTGGTTGTCAACATATGAAACTCTCTCCATGATCGCCTTGTTGAAAATTGACAAATCCAAAATGGGTCTCATCCCTCCGGTCCGTTTTGGGACCAGGAAGTAACGTGAGTAAAACCCTGTGTTTAAATCTCCGTCGGGAACCCTGGAAATGACATATTTTACCAGAAGTTCCTGAACTTCTGCGAGTAGAGATGAGATCTGGCCTGGGGATGACAGAACCATCTCTAAAACTCCTCCGGTGGTTGAGCTGCGAATTGTAGCGTATAACCCCTGCTGATCAGACGGCTCATCCATCTGTCTAGAGAGCATGTCCGTTGCCACTCCGCGTAACGTTCGGGGAGTGGGCGTGCATTTTTGTGATGTGTCATGTTTCTTATGGACGTCAGCCAGTTTACAGCCTCAATCACCGTCATGTGTCGCGGAAGTGTGCTCCGCGTGACCCAAGGGGAGGCTTTCTCGAAAGGGCTCTGAGTGCGCTTCTGTGCCACGCTCAGGCTGCGGGCTCACATTCATGCTGATGTGAGCTGGTGTGTGCTGAGGAGAGGTGTGCGCGCTCTCATCAATCCAGCGCCGTTTTGGTGAAAACTGCCGGCGCCATGGGAGCACGCATTTGACACCACTGCGGTGAGAGGAGGCAGCGCGCAGCCCAGGCTGAGAGCAAGGTTTCCCACTGGACTCGGTCTGCTGAAAACATTCACTTTTGGCTGCTGTTTCACGCGAGCGTTTTGTGTGTTCCTTTGAGCTGCGGTGATTTTGAAAAACCTGTTTTGAGGACACCGGCTCGTTTTGTGTGGAGGATGTGAGGAGAAGCTGCTGTGAGATCATTCAAACTGACAGACAGGCTGAAATCAGACACTTTAATCTTTGAATGATATTTGTGTTTTATTTCAAAACTCATGTCATCATTTTGCACACACACATCCCCTGCAAGGAGTAATTTCTTGAATCTTCTCCCCCGTGAGCCCTGCGGTTTGTTGTCCCAGGGCGCCACCTGTTGGCAAGCTCTCGGGAAACGCTGTACCGCTGGTTGCCGGGATGAGAAGGGCTGTTCTCTGATGGGTGGGGCTGGCGGCGGAGCGGGAGGACACTGCTGCAGATTTGGAAAATCTCTGTTGCTGCCTTTGGCCACGACGATCCTTCAAGCGGGCCGGGGGGAGGGATGAGGCATGCGGCTTGATCAGATGGCGCACAGTCTCTGACACCTCCTCCGACTTTTTCGACTTTTCCAGCATGGCCTTGAAATTGGTCCCGAACAGCGCGTCCGTCGTGATGGGGCCCTCCTTCAGGTCCTTCTGCAGTTTCTCCGGCAGGGAGGGGGAGTGACAGAGCCAGGTGGACCTCTGGATCATCATCATCCAGGCTGCGATGCGAGACAGGCAGACAGCAGATGAGGCGCACAGGTTGAGGATGACATCAGACGCCTTGCAGAGGGAGCTCTTCATCTCCTCAGGCAGATATGCGTTCTCCAGCCTCTTTGAAACGCTGTACTCCAACAGCACCACGTTATTGTTTGCTGCGGCCGCCTGGAACACACACTGGTGAGCTTGATTGGAGAGCGACGTCACCATCTGGTCATGCTTCCCGGGAGGAACAGGATGCTGTTCCAACCTGGACAACTTGGCTCCAAAAGCTTCCGCCAGGCTCGGCTCCAGGAGGGGTACCGAGGGAAAGTTCCGCTCGATAAACCCCTCCACTCTGGTGATGGGAGCGAATGTGGAGACGGGCGCTCTCAATTTGCCAGGTCCGGCTGCAACCTCGTTCCAGTAAGACGTCACTGCTGGGAAACGAGGCCAGATGGGATCAGGATGGCGAGCCGGGGTGGAGCCAAACCTTCCCGCTAGATCATCCGATCTGGGCGGGGGGAGGAGAGGGACGGAAAGTCCCTTCGTGCCATCAGCCTCCCGGATTATGCCGGGTAGCTCCGAAAGGAGGGCACCGACGGCAGGGAGTGGTGTGGCCGTTGAGGCGGAAAGGCCCGGGGGGTGGTGAGCATCTGCTCGGCCCCCCTCATTCCAACACTATGCTCTCTGGGAGGGAGTGAGCAGCGGGGCTGCTGCTGATGTCGCCTGTCCTGGAGGAACCATCCGATTCGCTCCAAGAGCAGGCGTCAAAAAAGTCGATGGCATTGTCCAGCAAACAGTCTCCCGCCACAGAGAGGCATTCCTCGACGTTAGCCTTGAACAAGGCTGCTCGCCTTTGCCTCTCCTCCGGGGGGAGGAGGTCACAGAGATGGCAGGAGGAGGCACGGGCGGCGTGGCGGGGACCCAGGCATCCTTCGCAGGTGTCATGCTGGTCGAAGCTCAGCAAGTAGCCTGTTTTGCAGGACGGACACAGGCGAATGGTGTTGGTGCTGGACATCTCGATGTTGAAGGTCAGTGCTAATCGCTTGCTGAAGAAAAATGGGAGCTGATTACCCGCTCTTAACGTAATTTATGTGGACCGGGTGGGGCCCACACAACAGGTGGGCGTGGACTAAACTTTTCAGTGCGATGCTTTGCATGACTGGATAAACCCACTAGCAAGGGCCTTAAAGGGCGAAGCCTACACGAAATAGAACAAATATTTCTCCCAAATCATCGCCTCAAACAGCCACAATCCCCACATTCTTTTCAATACCATTAACGCCATTTTAACCGTGTCTCGGTCTGCCAACAGGGAGGTCTCTGCAGTTACGTGTGACAACTTTGCCAGTTTCTTTGTTAAAAAAGTTGAGTTGATCAGGTCACTGATTCCTCACACCACAGCTGACCCCTCTGTCTTTGTCCCCTCCACATCAGTCTTTAACCAGTTTAAACCCATTTCCCTCTCTTTTCTAAATGACGTCATTGGTCATACGAAACCCTCAGGTTCCCCTGCTGACTCCATCCCTGCATCGGTTTTAAAACAAGTCCTACCCTCCATTGGACCCTCTGTTCTTGACATTGTAAACAGCAGTATGACTACAGGTGTAGTTCCTGACGCTTTTAAACATGCAGTGGTAACTCCTTTAATAAAAAAAACCCGGATTTGACCCTTCAACCTGCTCAAACTTCAGACCCATCTCCAAACTTTCCTTTCTTTCTAAGATAGTGGAGAAAATGGTTTTCACTCAATTAAATGAGTTCTTGAGTGGAAATTCTATTCTTGAGATCTTTCAGTCTGGCTTTAAGAAACTACACAGCACCAAAACAGCCTTAGTTAGGGTCTGCAACAACATTCTTCTGGCAAATGACTCTGGTCAGTCTGTAGTCCTGGTACTCCTTGACCTTACCGCTGCATTTGATACTGTGGACCACAGTATCCTTTTATCCCGGCTAGAACACTGGGTTGGGATTACTGGTGCAGCGAGAATGGTTCCATTCATACCTGAGCGACAGGAGTTTCTGTGTTAATTTTGCTAACACTCTATCTACTTCAGTGCCTCTTTCCTGTGGGGTCCCACAAGGCTCCATTCTTGGACCCCTTCTGTTTTCTTTGTATCTCCTCCCCTTAGGGTCTATCCTGAGGAAACATGGTCTTTCCTTTCATTGTTATGCTGATAACTCTCAGATTTATCTGCCGTTAACACCTAACAGTTCCTACTCCATTCGCCCTTTGTTAAAATGTCTTGATGACATCAAGACTTGGATGGCTGCGAACTTTTTGAGTTTTAATGATCAGAAGACTGAGGTCATTGTGTTTAACCCTAGCTCTGCCACTGTCACTGATCCTGCAAACCTGGACTCCCTTCAGCCATATCTAAAACAGTCTGTTACAAATCTCGGGATAGTTTTAGACTCGGACTTTAAGTTTAATAAGCAGATAAATTCTGTTCTTCAAAAAAGCTTCTTTCAGCTAAGGCAGATAGCTAAGCTCAAGTCCATCCTGTCCAGATCAGACCTTGAAAAATTAGTCCATGCATTTATTACAACCTGGCTGGACTACTGTAACTCACTTTATGCTGGGGTCAGTCAGGACTCTCTCTCACGTCTCCAGCTTGTCCAAAATGCTGCAGCTCGGCTACTAACAGGAACTCGCAGGTTTGAGCACATTACTCCAGTTCTGTCCTCTCTTCACTGGCTTCCTGTGCATGTCAGAGTTGATTTTAAGATTCTTCTGCTGACATTTAAGTGTGTTAATGGCCTTGCACACTCATACCTCTCCGACCTCCTTCATCCTTATACTCCTTCTCGGGCCTTGAGATCATCAGACCAGCTGCTTTTGGCCATACCAAAAACCAGGCTGAAGCTCAGAGGAGATCGGGTGTTTTCAGTCATGGGCCCTAATCTCTGGAATAATCTGCCCATCAACATTCAACAGGCCACCTCAGTCTCTATTTTTAAATCTCTCCTCAAATCACATCTGTACTCATTGGCATTTAACACAGTGGGATCTCATTTGGTATATCGTTGTTGATGATTGTGTTCATCCATTTTGCTTTTACTCCCTGACATTTAACGCAGGGTGATTTGATTTAGTATTTCATTGTTTCTCATTATATTTAATGTTTTTATGCTTTTATTCATGTTGCTGTAATATGTTGTGATTAATATTTGGTGCTGTGATCTTTTTTGGTAAGCACTTTGATAACAGTTACTGTTTTAAATGTGCTATATAAATAAATGTGACTTGACTTGACTAGGGGTTGAACGACTACATAATTTTTAAACTCGACATTAGCGTAATAAAACTTGAGTAGAACTCGAGTACTTGATAACATCATAGGATCAAAAGATACAAAAATAAATAAAACCGCAAATAAGGTCATTTTTACAAAAAAAAAAAAAAGATCAACAAAAAATTGGGAGTATATATTATGCTCCTACCATTTATCATACAGCAAATAAGTCACAGGAAAAACTAAATTATTAGTTTTTATTATTAAGCTGCAAACGTGAAGAAACGTGCAGCACGTCAAAATCGAAACTAAAAACAGTGGGGGGTCGACCACCCCACACCACCGCCAGCTGTGGTGAGCATTAAGTTTAGTTTTAGAGGTTAAAGATTTTTTTATAGGTTTAGAGAGTAATATTTTTTGCTTTTTGTTTGTGAAACAAGGTCAGAGGAAGCTGGTTCTGGTTCGGTCGATTGGACCCGGTGTTACACCATATTCTGTGACCTGCAACAGTGCATGCAACACTGCCCCCTATGGTCACAAAATATGGTGTAACACCAGTTCACAGCTCCAAACAGTCAGGAAGTTGATTAATTTTCTGTTTCCTTACGGTAGTTGAACAAGAAGATTCATCTTTAGTGAAATATTTCCAGACTATTGATGTATTTCTACCTGTTTGTCAAGACTGGGCCTGCTCTGCTCCATCTGTCTGCTTGGAGGAATCCATTTGGTAACCCACGCCCGGTGCAGATCACGTGACACGTGATGCGATGACGTAACGGTGGCGTAATGACGTCACCACGAATACTCGACATGAAATTAAAAAGCTTGATAGGTGTCCTAGGAATCGATGTGTAGATTACTCGAGTAGTCTGTTAAAGCCCTAGACTTGACATGACATTGTTGTCATCACTCTTCGTTAAAATTCAGGTCTCTCTTGTAAATGAGTCCCCGAGGCTCAGTGCGATTAACCTGTATAAATAAAGGTTGAATGAAAAAAATGACAATATGTAAAAAAGATTTTTTGAGATTTTCGCAAATTTATTATAAATAGAAAACTGAGAAATCACATTTATGTAAGTATTCACAGTCTTTGCCACGAAGCTCAAACTGAATTCAGCTGCATCCTATTTTCATTGATCTTCCTTTAGATGTTTCTACAACTTAAATAGAGTCCACCTGTGGTAAATTCAGTTGATTGGACTTGATTTGGAAAGGCACACACCTGTCTATAGAAGGTCCAACAGCTGACAGTACATGTCAGAATGCATACACCAAGCATAAAGTCAAAGGAATTGTCTGTAGACCTCCGAGACAGGACTGTGTTGAGGAACAAGTCTGGGGAAGGATACAAAAACATTTCTGTTGCTTTGAAGGTACCAATGAGCTCAGTGGCCTCTATCATTCATAAATGGAAGAAGTTTGGAACCGATAGGAATCTTCCTAGAGCTGGCTGGCCATCTAAACTGAACCATCAGGGGAGTCAGGGAAATGACCAAGAACCTGATGGTCACTCTGTCAGAGCTCCAGTGTTCCTCTGTGGAGAGAGGAGAAACTTCCAGAAGGACAACCATCTCTGCAGCAATCCACGAATCAGGCCTGTATGGTAGACTGGCCAGACGAAAGCCACTCCTTCATAAAAGGTACATGGCAGCCCGTCTGGAGTTTGACAAAAGACACCTGAAGGACTCTCAGACCATGAGAAACAAAATTCTCTGGTCTGAAGAGACAAAGATTGAACTCTTTGGTGTGAATGCCAGGCATCAAGTTTGGAGGAAACCAGGAACCGCTCATCACCAGGCCATTACCATCCCTACAGTGAAGCATCATGGTGGCAGCATCATGCTATGGGATGTTTTTCAGCAGCAGGAACTGGCAGACTAGTCAGGATACAGGGGAAGATGAATGCAGCAATGCACAGATTTCTGGGTGAAAACTTGTTCCAGAGATCTCTGGACCTCAGACTGGGACAAAAGTTCATTTTTCAGCAGGACAACGACCCAAAACACATGGCCAAGATATCAAAGGAGGGGCTTCAGGACCACTCTGTGAAGGTCCTGGAGGGGCCAAGATCTCAAGGGAGTGGCTTCAGGACAGCTCTGTGAAGGTCCTGCAGGGGCCAAGATCTCAGAGGAGGGGCTACAGGACCACTCTTTGAAGGTCCTGGAGGGGCCAAGATCTCAAGGCAGTGGCTTCAGGACTACTCTGTAAACGTCCTGCAGGGGCCAAGATCTCAAAGGAGTGGCTTCAGGACAGCTCTGTGAAGGTCCTGGAGA
>NC_056509.1:9659309-9665453 GCF_014905685.2 Nematolebias whitei
GACCACTCTGTGAACGTCCTGGAGGGGCCAAGATCTCAAAGGAGTGGGTCCAGGACCACTCTCTGTGAAGGTCCTGCAGGGGCCAAGATCTCAAAGGAGTGGCTTCAGGACCATTCTGTAAACGTCCTGGAGGGGCCAAGATCTCAAAGAAGTGGCTTCAGGACCACTCTATGAAGGTCCTGGAGGGACCAAGATCTCAGAGGAGGGGTTTCAGGACAGCTCTGTGAAGGTCCTGGTGGGGCCAAGATCTCAAAGGATTGGCTCCAGGACCACTCTGTGAAGGTCTTGCAGGGGCCAAGATCTCAAAGTAGTGGCTCCAGGACCACTCTGTGAAGGTCCTGCAGGGGCCAAGATCTCAAAAGAGTGGTTTCAGGACCATTCTGTGAATGTCCTGGAGGGGCCAAGATCTCAAAGAAGTGGCTTCAGGACCACTCTATGAAGGTCCTAGAGGGACCAAGGTCTCAGAGGAGGGGTTTCAGGACCTTTCTATTAAGGTCCTGGAGTGGCCAAGATCTCAAAGGAGTGGCTTCAGGACCATTCTGTGAAGGTCCTGCAGGGGCCAAGCTCTCAAAGGAGTGGCTCCTGGACCACTTTGTGAAGGTCCTTGAGGGGCCAAGATCTCAAAGGAGTGGCTTCAGAATCATTCTGTGAACATCCTGGAGGGGCCAAGATCTCAGAGGAGGGATTTCAGGACTACTCTCTGAAGGTCCTGGAGGGGCCGAACCAGAGTCCAGACTTGAATCTTGTTGAATATCTTTGGAGGTATCTGAAAATAGTTGCACAGACGTCTCCCATCCAACCCACCTCATTGCTTATTTCTTGCGGGGTCCCACAAGGTTCGATTCTTGGACCTCTTCTGTTCTCACTTTATTTGCTCCCACTGGGGTCCTTCCTGAGGAAACATGGTCTTTCATTCCATTGTTATGCTGATGACTGTCAGATCTACCTGCCTGTGAAACCAGCAAGTGTGTGTTCTATTCACCCTCTGTTAAAATGTCTGGTCGACATTAAGGCCTGGATGGCTTCAAATTTCTTAAGTTTTAACGATGAGAAAACTGAAGTCATTGTCTTTAGTCTTAGCTCAACTGCCACCACTGATCCTGTCAACCTGGTCTCTCTTCAGCCATATCTTAAGCAGTCTGGTAAAAATCTCGGGATGGTTTTTGACTTTGACTTCAGGTTTGACAAACAAATCAACTCTGTTCTGCAGAAAAGCTTCTTCCAGCTAAGGGAGGTAGCTAAGCTCAAGCCAGTATTGTCCAGGCCCAACATTGAGAAACTAGTCCATGCCTTTGTAGATGAACAGATGCTCAGATATATTCATCAATTAACACGGATTCCTCATTTTTCTGGACTGAATAAAACGTGCATTGAATTTAATGAAATGCAAACGTGAGACGTCATTTATCTTTGACCCATCAAAATGAATGCGGTCATTTATTTACAGAATCAAAGTTTAACATCAAACATTTACAGTAATTTGGCAAATTATGAAAATAACAACAAAAGCAATCAATCAGGAAAAATCATACGGCCATGATTTTTCCGTTGCTTCACCACAGACATTTATGAAAACTGTACAATTATGATCTTAATCCACACGGCGGTGGATGAGCACTTTACACAGACATTTCTAAATATCTGGAAGAATATCTACTTGAGAGAGGAGTTTAAAGATGGGAAGGAAGTTAAAGGGAGTAAAGGATGGTGTTTGAGGGAGAGTGTTGAACAGAACGGCACTCTCCGGGCTTTCTTCAGCTTCTTCCTTACAGTACACTTAGGTGGTGAAATCGACTCTTTTACCTGGAGATGGCTCAGGCGAGATTCCGTTTAACGCACCCTTTCAGCGTCTCCGTAGGATGCTGTGAATCGTCCGGAGTAATGGCGAGGCTCTGTCCGACACAAGCTCACCTCAGTGGAAATTGTTATAATCCCATGAAACTCGGAAGAGCTCTGTGGTCATGTCAGGGTCTTCCCGGCTCCCACAGCAACTGCACAGCACTAGGACATATCAGAACTGTCCGCGCCGCCGAACTTCTCCAACCAACAGAACTCCACAGAACTGTGTAGACCAGGAAGTACCGACATTTTAAAGAGCTCTTTTCCCGGTTCATTTGGGAGTCTTCCCATTGGTCAGAACCGACCAGACGGGGTGTGTTTTGTGACGTAAGAGGTTAGAAGACAGCAAGAATTGTTATGGAACAGATCAGAAATGTTCTCAGAGACATAGATAGTTTTGTTTTGGCGAGTTTTAGAAACAGGTGCCAACTCCTTCTGTTTACGTCTGAGAGGATGTAAACAAGACAGTTGTTCCACACATGTCTGCTTCGACTCCTGACCCTGAAAAACGCACACTTGCTCATTCAAAGACAGAAATCAGAAAATGCATAATTACTCTGTAACAGCTTTAACATGAATTCTAACTTTGCATGAGAATTAAAAATCATTACACTGTTTCAGTTAATAAAATCGATTAGTTCACTGCAACATCTAAAATGGTTTGAACTAAGACACTTTGATTATCAACATTTGTAAAATAGTAATGATAATAAAAAGAGAGTGTTCTTCCACTTGATTGTCAAGAAAGAGAGTCTCAGGATGGGTGAACCTGTATTTCTGGATTCAAATCAATGAAATGACAGTTCCTGTCCCACAAGGTTCTTAAGGTCAAGGGTTTTGACCTTAGGCTTAGTCTTGACATCAGGTTAAGTTCACTACACCTTTGTCACGACCCGATTGGACTATTGCAATGCACTCTAAGCTGGGGTCAGTCAGGCCTCCATCTCACGTCTTCAGCTCGTCCAGAATGTTGCTGCTCGGCTTTTAATCGGAATTCGTAGGTCTGAACATATTACACCTGTTCTGTCCTCCCTTCACTGGCTCCTTGTTCGTACTAGGATAGTCTTTAAAATTCTTCTGTTGATCTTCAAATGCTTAAATGGCCTTGCACTCCTTTATCTCTCTGAGCTATGGAACCATATGTTCCCTCTCGGGCCCTGAGATCACCCGATCAGCTGCTTTTGGCTGTTCCAAAAACAAGACAGAAGCTCAGGGGAGATCGGGCATTTTCAGTCATGGGCCCCAAACTCTGGAACAATCTGCCCCCCAACATCAGGCAGGCCACCTCCCTTCCTCACTTCAAATCCCTGCTAAAAACACATCTGTTCTCGCAGGCATTTCACACAGTGTAAATTGATTTAGTGTTTTTTTGTTCTGTGATCCTATGTTTTAAATGCTTTTTTATTCATTCTTCAGTTATTATTATTAGTGTATTGTATTTTTTTCTCATTAATTTTACTCCCATTGATGTTGTTGTTGTTAAACACTACTTTGATAGCAGGTTCTATTTCAAATGTGCTCTATAAATAAAGTTGACTTGACTGATGAAGCTTGAGAAGTACTGCAAAGAAGAATGGGACAAACTGCCTAAAGACAGGTGTGCTCAGCTTGAAGCATCATATTCAAAAAGACTGGAAGCTGTGATTGCTGCTAAAGATGGATCAACAAAGTATATATCTGTGACAAAGTTAGACTCAAAGCAGTCTGCTCCTCGGATAAATATTCTTAACATGTTTTTTATATACATGAATCCAAAAAAGTTCAATCTGGTCCTCTGGACATTCAAAAAAAAAAAAAACAAAGCAAAAAAATCTAGAAACGTTTCGTCTCTCATCCAAGAGACTTCCTCAGTCTGAGGTGCTGTTTTCAGCTCAGTCTCTTAAATAGCACCTTCTCAGAGTGGATCAACCAGTTTGCTGCTGACAACCAAAACCAGCTGATCACATGCTCAAGAAGGACCATCAGCCTAACAATGGATCATTAGCACACTGATGGCTGTTTACTACTCACAGAGGGCTGAGTGATACTAGCAATCACAGCATTGTAAGAGGGGGACAATTGAACCCGGAGGCCTCCACCCCGTTTAATGATGGACAATTTCTTTTCACAAAGATGGCCTCCTTTACTCCTCTCTCAAACCTTTCAACATTTTTGACATTTGAAACATTTTTGAATGTCCAGAGGACCAGATTGAACTTTTTTGGATTTTTCTACCTGGATTATTGAGCATGCATCAGGATATATATATGAATGTTTCTGTTCAGTGAAATGACTTCTGTTCAGACTTGGCGCTAAATAAATCAACTGAATTGAATATAATTGTTACCATACCATACCATTTTATTTATAGAGCACTTAAAACAAGGCCAACCAAAGTGCTGTACAGACAGAACAACAGGTAACACACAAAGCAATATACAAAATGAAGTAAATCAGAATATAGACAAAAACAATGCAGATAATGACAACAAACCAGTGTGGAGCATACAGGTTCAAAACACAGATCATCTGGTATTGAATGCTACTGAATAGTAGTGGGTTTTTAAAACTTGAAAACCGAGAGGGAGGGGGCCTGTCTGACAAGCAGAGGTAACTTGTTACAAAGTCTTGGTCCTGCTACAGAGAAGGCCTTGTCACCTCTGCGCTTAAGACGAGTTCCTGGAACTGTGAGGAGCAACTGGTCCGCTGACCTCAGTGGGCGTGGTGGGACATACGGCTGTAGCAGATCAGAGAGATGGGGGGGGGGGGGGACACTGTTCAGTGATTTGTAGACATACAGTAGTATTTTGAACTGGATTCGAAGGTGAACCGGTAACCAGTGCAGTGAGGCCAAAACTGGTGTAATGTGCTCTCATTTGCCTGTACTGGTTAAAAATCGGGCTGCTGCATTCTGGACCAGTTGTAGAAGTGCATTGGAGGTCTGACTGATACCAAACAGGAGTGAATTGCAGTAATCAAGCCTAGATGTAATGAATGCATGTATTACTGTCTCCAGGTTAGTTTTGGACAATATGGGCTTCAGTTTAGACAGCCGCCTCAGTTGGAAGAAACATGATTTAACAATCATGTTTACATGATTGTTAAGTTTCAGGGAAGGGTCTATTATCACTCCCAGATAAGTGACTCTTTGTTTTTCTGACAGGGTTAGACCGGAAAGGTCGATGCAGTGGTTTGTGATCGTGTCGTTGGGAGGGAACAACATGACTTCAGACTTCTTTTCATTGAAACTTAAGAAGTTTAAAGCCATCCAGTCCCTGATGTCAGCTAGGCAGTCGAGCAGAGGCTGAATAAAGCATGTACCATTGTGTCTTAGGGGGAAGTAAATTTGACAGTCATCAGCGTAGAAATGAAAGGGTATGTTGTGTTTCTGGAAAATAGCACCAAGTGGCAGCAGGTATAAAGAGAATAGGAGGGGACCCAGGATGGACCCCTGCGGAACCCCCCATTTAAGCTCTGCCTCTGCAGCACTAAAATCCTTGATGGAGACAAAAGGATCTGTCAGTGAGGTAAGATCTGAACCAATTGAGGGCTGATCCTGTGACGCCCACCCACTGCTCCAACCTAGCAATGAGGATCTCATGGTCGATGGTGTCAAAGGCAGCAGTGAGGTCCAATAGGACAAGCAGCACAGAATCACCAGTATCTGTGGATCTGAAGATGTCATTAAAAACCTTCAGTAGGGCAGTTTCAGTGCTGTGGAGAGGTTTAAAGCCAGATTGGAATAGCTCTAAGATGGCGCAATCCTCTAGGAAGCACTTCAACTGGGACTCGACTATTTTCTCCAGTATTTTAGAAACAAATGGGAGTTTGGAGACAGGCCGGTAGTTGGAAACGACTGAGGGGTCAAGGTTTGTTGTTTTTAGGAGAGGCTGGACAGCAGCATGTTTAAATGATTTTAGCACTACGCCAGTGGATAAAATACTGTTTACTATATCAAGAATGGACAGACCTAGAGTAGGAAAAACCTCCTTTAGTAGTCTAGAGGGGACCACATGAAAGGGGGAACCAGAAGGTTTCAAGCTGCACATGACCTGGTCTAGAGAAGATAGAGTGATGGGTTCAATTGTTAAGCAACGGCTGTGAATTCTACGTAAATGTAATTTCTTTGTTTTCTATTTTTAATAAATTAGCAAAAAAAGCAGGGAGTGGTGGTGCAGAGGTTAGAGAAGGTGGGCCTGTGATCAGAAGATTGCAGTCTCAACTCCCGGTGCCAACAACATCAAAAATGTGGGTGGGAAAGGTGAAGCAGCCACATCAGCCTCCACCCTGATTTGTCCCACTCTGGGCCCTTGAGTAAGATCCTTA
>NC_056509.1:9665553-9684426 GCF_014905685.2 Nematolebias whitei
TGCCTCCACCCTCATTTGCCCCACTCTGGGCCATTGAGCAAGGCCTTAACCCCCACCATCTTCTCCTCCGGACACCCTAGACAGCAGCTCTCTGCTCCACACAGAGGGCTGTGGTATCTCGGTGGTCTGTGGTTGTGTTAGGAAGCACAACCGGTGTAAAAATAATTGCCAAGTCTTCATGCGACTTAGTTCACTGTGGTGACCCCTGAAGAAGGGAGCTGCTGAAAGAAAAATAAATAAATAAATAAATTTGAAAAAATCTCAAATCCTTTTTCAAATTGTCATAATGGGGTATTGAGTGAAGATTTTGAGGAAAGAGATTAATTTAACAATTTGGAATAAATGTTAAATGGGCTGTACTCATATAGCACCTGTCTTTCTTATCAAGATACTCTAAGCTCTTTACAACACAATCTGTGTCCTCATGTACCCGTTCATACAGCGCTTTACTAAATCTCTCCAAAGAATAATCAGAGCTTTATCACATTCATACACCAATGGGACACACATCAGAAGCAATGAGGGGTTCAGTGTCTTGCCCAGGGACATTTCAACATGTGACTGTTGGTGGAATTGAACCTTCAACTCTCCCATTGCAGGACGACTGCTCAAACCACTCAGCCACAGCTGCCCCAAATAATAAGAATAAGACTGTAACAACAAAATGTGGGAAAAGTGTGAATACTTTCTGGAAGCATTGTATTTACCAAAAGCATCAAGCAATAAACTGACAAAAGTATCAAATATTTGAATAAAATGCATTTTAATCACCAAAAGTTTTGATTATTTTTACACAAACTCCATCCTCCTTTGTTTAGTCCATCAGAGTTCAGTTCCTCTACAGGTCATCATGGAGGTTCTGTTTCAACAATCTGTCCTTTTCTATCTCCGTGGAAGCTAACGCTGAAAGACGAGTCAGCTCTGGCATGTTTCTGGCACGTTTTGATTTCTCTTTAGAGCTGAGGATGTCCACTCGACCTTAGAGGTGCAGGTTCCTAGTTCTGACCAGTCTGCTCTCTGACCGTCCAGTCAAACCACGTTAAAACGCTGACATTGTCTGATGCCTGCTAGAAGCTCAACGTCTGATTAGTCAGAGCAACAGTTTCTTTCACACTACAAGCGCCTGCATTGTTGATTCTGAAGGCCTCGAGGCAGATTTCTTTGACCCTAGCAACAGATGATCATCAAAATATCCATCTATCCATTATCTTTACCTGCTTCTTCCTTTTCGGGTCCGGGGGGGTGGGGGGTGGGGTGTCCCTGGTGCCCATGTCCAGCAGTCACTGTGCGAGAAGCAGGTGACACCCTGGACAGGTCTCCAGTCCATCACTCACAGGGACACATAAAGACAAACAAGATGAACACCATTCACGCTCTCTCTCACCTAGGGACAATTTAGTTACCAGTCAGTCTAACATGCATGTTTTTGGTCTGTGGGAGAAAAAAAGGCCCAGTAAAACAGAAAGGCCCAGTACCGAGATTTGAACTTGCTCACTGAGAGGCGGCAGCTCTACCAACTGCGCCACCGTGCTGCCCCTGGTCAAAATATGATTGGATAAAAGCCCAATATAAATGTAAGGTGCTGGAAGCTGTGCAGCCAGGAGAAAAGCTATGAGATGAGGAAAACAGACAATTTAGAATAATATTAATTAATAGAAAACATTTAATAAAATGTAGATTAGTGATGCCAGAACTGATTCATGCCCACAGAACCCCACTTGAAAATGTCAGAAATGTTCCTTTAACAGATCTGTTCTTTGACTTTATTTTTCATAATTACATGAATATTTGGTTTTGCTCTGATGTATGCTGTTTGGACAGCAGCCATGTTGGATCTGACTGAAACGCAGAAAGACAGGCAGACCGACAGACAGGCAGACAGACAGACAGACCGGAAACTGGCAAGCGGAGGAGGATGATGATGGTGGTAACCCCTCACCTACATCACCTCCTGTAAGCTCCTCAGGGCCTCCTCTCCGGCCAGCTGTCACCTCCCGGCATTGCTCCAGCAGGCAGACACACGTAGGCGCGGATCCGACCAGCCCCCTTCCTCCTCCGGCTCAGTGTGGAGCCTGCGACCCGCCGCCGCAGCAGCAGCAGCCCGGACAGAGCACACAGGGTGAGCCCCATTTAAAACACATACTTTCATTTTGTTCTGTTCAAACCGGAGTTGTTTGTGTTCGGCGCAGCCGGTCGGAGCCGGCCGCCTCTCGACGGTTGTGTTCCTGCATCTAAACCTCCCAAGCGACGAGCGGAATCACTCTGTTTGAGACTTTCTGTAAACCTCGGGCTTAATTTCACTCTCAGTCGTCGTGTTCTCCAAACAGAAGCTAACAGACACGACTCAACGGGTCATATTCATCGACAGTGCGAGCTGCGTTACAATAACATAAATGGCGGCACGAGGTGGCCTTATGTTTATCCCTTTTTGTTGTTGTTAATTTTTAATTAGGGTGTTTACACCTACTCGATGCCCCTCCTTATATTAATGTCGTGTAATGCATCTTCAACGTAATTTAACGTTTTCGGAGCGCTTTAACGTGACTTTATTTATTTAAAATCGTGTTATTTTCGGCCACTGTCCGGCGTCGTCCCTCCCGGTGAAGCTCGTGTCAGAACACGTTGTTGAACCGGGGGGTGTGTCCCGGAGCAACAGGGCCCAGCCAATCAGCGGGCACGTCACACCCACACTGTGGCGCTTGTTTACTACCAACGCCGAGCGCTGATTGGTGGAGAGCGGGGGGCCAACGCTCAGTGCTGATTGGCGGAAAGCGGGGGCAAAGGCTGAGTGTTGATTGGTGGAGAGCTGGAGGCAAACCCTGTGCGCTGATTGGTGAAAAGAGTGGGGGGGGGGGGGGGAGAGTTAGGCTTTGTGCTGCATTCGGGGTACGTGGAAAAGAACTGGCCGTGGCCGCATGTTGTCAATGAGTAAACAACGTTTAGCACGAATTAAGCTTTTTTGTTGTTGTTGTTGTTGCTAATATTATTTTTATGTGTACTTTAAAAAGGACTGTTTATGTAAGGATTTTATTTATATACATTTGCCCACCTTATTCTAATGTAATTATGTTTTGTACTTATAATTTAAACAAAAGAAGACATACATTAGTCAAGATTTTAATGTTTTAACCATTTCTCTTTATTTGATTGAAATATGTATTTCATTCTCCATTTCCTGTGAAATCCAAATCCTGTGAAAGTTTCCAGGTGTCATCATAACTACTGAAACTCTTCTGGAAATCTTTGTATTTGACATCCTAATTATGGAATAAAGCACAATAATTAATGTGCCATCTGTGCTTTAGACATTGTTTTGAGTGTTTCGGGTGTTTTTTCCTGCATTATTTTCATTTCTTGAGTTGACTGCAGCTTATCTCTGGTTGCAGGTCAGATTACGTGTTATCAGTCACATGCTTCAAGAACTGAACCACATCTAGACAGAGTTTAGTCATTAACTACATCTACTCAAGTTCCTGCCTTCATTTTCCAAATTCCTGTGGTGGGGTTGTGCATGTGGGTTACCTGTGGTGGCCATCTTGAATGGCACCGACTTCAAAAGTTAGTTGTAGAGAGGTGATGGTGATCATGTTGTGAAGGTTTTATTTAAAACGGTCCAGTGGTTCACAAAATGTTTTACTAACAGGACTCAACTGACTCCGACTGTTAATGCTAAACAGACGTGCACATGAACACGCCAAGATGTGGGACAATAGTTAAAGCACATATAAACAATGAGTTTAAAGAACATAAGTCTAGGTTAGAGCTAGAAAAAATAGAGATTGACATCAAGAGTGTCTGGATTGATGAAGAAATTAGGAAGTTATGTCAGTTTTAGTCTAAAACTTCCTTTGGATTAACCTTGAAAAAAAACAACCTTGTGATTGACCTGCAGCAAACCAACATAATCTTCTTATTTCTTGACGTATTGAATGAAATTTTCAGTAAAAGTAGGAAATGACATGTTCTCAACACTGGCTGCATTTAATCCCAATTAATTAATAACTAAACTGTATGATAGAACTATCATGCAAAGGAAATAGGCACTAATTGTCAAAGTAGATGGAAATAAACATGATTGCTGGATGTGCATGGCAGGGCTTTCGGCCTCGTCTTGTTCAGGGTCTCGGCGTTAGATTGTCATGAGTCAGTATTTAGATAAAATACTTTTTTTAAAATCTACCTTTGATTGAGCGATGTGAACCCGAGCGTGCTTTTTAAGCTGGCTGCACTACAGAACGTGCCAAACTCAAGGCCTGCAGGCCAAATCTGACCCTTGTTAACATTTTATCTGCCCCCCCAAGATAATATTTTAAATATTAGGAGGAGCTCAGTTATCTGGGTATCTTGTTCCTGAGTGACAGTAGGGTGGAGCAGGAGATGGATCAACAAATTGGGGCCTCGTCCTCATTAATGAGAGTGTTGTTTCAGTCAGCTGTAGTGAAGAGAGAGCTGAGTCTGAAGGCAAAGCTCTGGATTTAATGGTCTGTCTACGTTCCGACCCTCAGTTGTGGTCCTGAGGTTTGATCAGGACTCAAAGAAACAGATCCTGGATCCAAGCTGCTGAAATGGGAGGTGGGGGGGCTCAGCCTTAGAGACAAGAGGAGGAGGTGTTCCGTCATCCGGGAGGAACTTGGAGTAGAGCTGTTGCTCCTCCTCCTCAAAATGAGCCAATGGAGGAGGATCATCTTGTTAGGATGTCTCCTGGACACCTCCCTTTAGAGGTTTTCCAAGCACATCCCACTGGGAGGAGGCCCGGGGGAAGACCTTGAACTCACTTGAGGCATGGTGAATTGTCTCTGGCCTGGGAACTCCTCGGGCCCCCCAGGATGAGCTGGAAAGTTTTTGTACTAAAGCTTTTTTACTTTTTGAAACTGAGTTTAACACTCGGGCGCTAGAGTGACGTTTTCATCACCGATGAGCCACATGAAGAAACGGCAGAACAATCAAAGACGTGATGGAAAAGAAACTTTCTACATTAGAAGGAAAATGCTCCCGATGAAACAATGATTAGAGGGAGTCTCAAGCACACCTTGAACGTGCACATCTGTCGTGACGCAGGGTTGTCTCTTAGCTGATGAGTCCCTGGACTTGTAGAGCAATCAGATGTTGTCCTTTTTTGGAATGTGTTCCAGGTGTCTCGTCCTCAGCACCACTGCACTGAGTCCCTCACTGTGTGCAGCAGCACCACGGCAGCTATGGGACCAGAGGACAGGACGGGGACAGGCAGCCTGCTGGGACAACAGGAGCGGGTGTCTTCAGTCATACGCAGCAGCAGCGAGGTGGAAGTGCAGCCGACTCTGGTGAGGAGATGTGAGGTCCGGTGCTGGTCCTGGGACGGCTGCCATCCTACATGTTTTAGTTGTTTCCGATCTGCAGGTCTTCACATTCTGCAGAGTTTGTTAATCGCTCCTCGTTCAGATTTGGTGCGTTGCAGCAGAGAGACGTTTAAAACGTGCAGGACAGGTGGTCTCCAGGACTGGACTGAGAATTCCTGATTTGTTCTCAGAAACTGCAGTTATAGGTTTTTGCAGTCACTATTAATGTGTTGTTTCATTGTTGTCTTGCATAAAGTCACAAGACGGCAACGTTCATGGACGCAGAGGACAAGTTATCTTTTGTTCCGTTTTGCCACCTGCTCAGACACTGGCAGATGTTGCTGAGAGCAGGCAGGACGCCTCACACAGACATGAAATCTGTTATTTTCATTTTAGGGTGTCATACTTTAAAAACTTCTCCCAAATAGTCTTAAAAGGAAAAGTTCAGACACTTTGACGTGGAGTTTGCAGTGAAAAGTAATAAATATCTTACTTGTTGATCACTCTTTATGCAACTTGTTTGGAGAATATGATATTGGAATTACAGAAACAGCTCTAAATTGATTTAAATCATATTCATCTGATAGATTCCAGTTTGTCGATGTAAATACCATATTTTTCTTTGTATAAGTTGCTGTTTTTTGCATAATTTACATGTCCTGCGACTTACAGGCTGAAGCAACATATTTATGGATTTTTCTTCCCATATTTATAAACCAATTTTTGGCTGAGATATGACCTTTTTCATTCATTCTGACTGGGGAAAAAAGAGCAGTACCACTTTCAGCCACTTGACGGCAGCAGAGTAGTAATAGAAATTTGGCATGCTGTTGTATCATGTAATAGGAAAACGTGGCTATAATGACAAATTCAAAAAAGTTAAAGACAAAAACAACTGGACTTTATGTATTATACTTTATATTTGATTGTTTTTTTAATTTAATTTAATTTTGAATTTATGTCCTGGATGACTGAGAATCCTCACCAGCTTTTAATGATACAATTGGCCTGCCATAGCCTCATCATCTGCATACATAATTTTGTTCTACCACATGTGGTGCGAACAACAATAAAGAATCTCTGACTCTGACCTTGGTGCTGCTTGAACCGACCGACAATCCAGCTGCACCACCCCGGCAAAATGCTGCTAATTTTACCATTAAAGTGCATTTATTAAGCAAATGTTAGATTGAGACACACCTTTGCTATAATTTCGAGCAAACAGATAATTTTTTTACATGGTTATTTTGTTAAATTTTAAAGAAATGCTGCGGCTTGTCAAGCTGCATGTGCCCACTTTGCAGCACATCAGCAGCAATCTTCTTTTTAAATGCAGCTGATTTGACCATTAAAGTGCATTTATCAAGCAAACGTTAGATTGATATACACTTTACTATAATTTCGAGCAAGCAAATAATTGTTTTTAAGTGTTAATCTTTTTAAATTCTTGTTAAAGTCCTCCTGTGCATGCTCCCGTGGCCGCCATTTGGTGGCCCTTTGGTTTTTGGCACAACACAGGCCCAAATTTCTGGGTTGTCAGCGGTGACGCGTAACTAACGCAACGCGTCAGCAGTGATGCATAATAGATTCGACATATACGGCGAAGCGACATATTTATGGATTTTTCCACTTTATTAGACAAATATGGACTGATACAACTTATATGGTGGTGCAATGCGTATGGCGGAAAATATGGTAATTAGGGGTGCACCGATTTCTAAAATGTCTGACCTGCCCATTCCGATTTTGACCGATACCAATTTTGTTTTATAAGCAACACTGTCAGGTGTTATAAGGTCACAATGCACCTTCAATTTTCCAATATTATTTCATTGAAAAGCATGCCCTTGAACAATATCCTAGAAACAAACAAACTTGTTTTAACTGGCCAAGTGCTCTGAAATATAAATTAAGTTTAGACAGACAGTTGTTAAAACTACAAAAAAATTGGTAAAATGGGTTTCTCATGTATCGGCCAATTCTATTTCGTATAGGCTTCGCCCTGTAAGGCTGTCGCTGGTGGGTTTTATCCCGTCATGCAAAGCATCGCACTGAAAAATTTAGTCCACACCCACCTGTTGTGTGGGCCCCACCCGGTCCGTATAAATTACGTTAAGAGCGGGTAATCGGCTCCCATTTTTCTTCAGGAAGCTAATAGCACTGTCAGAAGAACGAAGAAGGGAAGTTCATTTGATTAATAATCAGTTCACTTGTTATTATTAATCTGTTCATAGTGATCAGCCGTGAATCTGTTGGTTTACGGCCTTCTTTTTCAGCATCTTCCTTTCCCCGTTGAAAGCTTTCCGGGGCGCTCATGCACTCAGAACGCATAGCTACATAGCACGCGTCTGTGCATTGTATGCATAATTACGCAACGCGAAATTACGCACATGGAGTGCTGAGTGACAAGACGTTTTGGGCAAGTTGCCGCATCGTATGGTGTTCGAATGGACCCAGTGAGGCGAGAACTACATCTGCTTCGCCCTTAACCCACCAGTGACAGCCTTAAAGGGCGAAGCCTATACGAAATAGAACGTTGGTTACGTACTGTAACCCCAGATTCTATGAGTATAGGCGTAGCCCTTTAAGCGTCGGGCCTCACTGGCTCCTAAATGGCTGAAGAAAAAGCTATTTGGGAGCCGATTACCCGCTCTTAACGTAATTTATACAGACCGGGTGGGGCCCACACAACAGGTGGGCGTGGACTAAATTTTTCAGTGCGATGCTTTGCATGACAGGATAAAACCCACCAGCAACAGCCTTAAAGGGCTATGCCTATACTCATAGAATCTGGGGTTATAGTACGTAACCAACATTTCTGATTTCCCAAAATTAAGGAAATCGAGGCCAGTAAATCAACTGGCCGATTTATCAGCGCACCCCTATAGATAATGAATCTTTATCATACATCAAAGTTAGTCGTGGAGTTCCTCAAATTCAGTGCTTGGACCAATACGATTTACTTTATATATGCTTCCATTAGGTAAAATTATTAAACAGCATGGGATAAATTTTTGTTGTTATGCTGATGATACACAGTTATATTTGTCCATGAAACCCATTGAATCCAGTCAGCTACTTAGACAAAAGCATGTCTTAAAGACATAAAACCTGGATGACCTTAAATTTTTTGCTTTTGAACACAGACAAGACTGAGGTTTTGGTTTTTGGACCTGAGCAAGTTAGGAATTAATTTTTCAGTCTTTCTCCCTCCTTAGATGACATTAATCTGTCCTCCAGCTCTAATGTTAAAAATCTTGGTGTTATTTTTGATTAGGACATGTCTTTTATCCCCAACATTAAAAACGTTACTAGAATGTTACTCTCAGATTCTGGTCCATCGCTGCTGTTTTTGAAGCCAAACTTTTTCTTATGCTAGTAAGTTTGGTTCGGCTATAATTCATATGCTTAAAGCGAGCAGAGTTGGGCTCTGAGCCGATTTCAGAACCAAAAAACTGGATTTTTCACCAGGAGCCTGGGATGCTGCAGCCCAACTGTGCACGGCCATCTTGGCTAGATGAAACCTGTATAACCTGTATAAATAAAGGTAAAAAAATATATAATTAAAAACAGGATTAGCAGCAGAACACATTTCTTTCTGCTCTGCCATTGGTCAGTGCGGCTCCACTCAGCTCTCCTCTTCTGGGTTCTTCTCAGGTGGAGCTGATTCATCACCACACTGGGGTCCAACCTGTTTCCTCTCTGTTGGCGGCATCATAACTGGTCTTTTTGTGTTTGAGCCTCTCGGCTCATTGTGGTCCTTAACTGTCCTGTAATCAGACTTCAGTTTCTTTAGCTTATCCCGGCACTGCTCATTAGTCCGGGTGTAGTCATGCTGCTCCATCATCTCTATCTCTTCTCTTGGAGCAGTTCACTTGGAACCACTAACAAGGTGGTCCCTTAAACCGGGCTGAGTGGGGGTGGGTGCTGGCAGTGGAGAGGCTCTAAACTGGTGTGGTGTTGAGGCAGCAGCAAAGCACCATCTGTAACCAAAGTCTGTGTTTTGTTAGAGGGAGGTTTTTGAAAGTGTTTGTGCTACACATCATGGCTGCTTCAGCTTGGGTCCTCTAACGAACAGTGAGCTTGTCAGTGTGGTCAGAATTAAACCGTGTTTCAGCAGATTGAGGTCACTCACAGAGCTATCTACAGCAGGTAAGAAATTAATTCTTCATACCTTTCCTGCAGAACTCCGCTTTAAACGATCTGAACTGTCACATTAAGCAGTGTTTGTCCCTGATGCCTCCTGATTCTCAGAGAGTCTCAGGTTTGAACCTGAAAGCTGATGGTGTTCCTTCCTCTCTGCTGCAGGTGCACACACAGACAGGCCACCACAGTAGCAAGGTGTCCGGCTGGAGGGGTAACCTGTCTGCTCCTCTGCAGCATCCTGCAGCCGCTGTACACCCGAGCAAAGTGCCGGTCGCTGGGGACGCCCCCTACAGGTGAGACATGCTGCAGCAGAGCAGACTGCGATGGAGATCCCAGTTTGAACTAGATCCAAGAGTGTTTCTTTGTGTCGATTCCAGCTTCAGGAGCCCGGAGTCGGTAGAGATGGATGAGATCATGGCAGCCATGGTTCTTACCAGTTTGTCCTGCAGTCCCGTGGTCCAGACCCCCCTGCAGACAGATCCTGGTCCAGGTCTGACCCACAGCAGTCATTTTATATTATTTGTAGAGCTGTTAACAACAATAAGAACAGATGTGAGGCTCCTACTTTGTGAAATTTTCATTTGACATTAATCTATTTGTATACACCGCAGGGCTCCTGGTCTCTGATCGAGCTAAACGTTCAGAAGTTAGTCGAGCTTGTTCCGTTTGTCAGCTGATCACTTGTAGATTAATTTAAAATTTGTCATTACACAAGTACAAGGCCATGAAATGCAGTTTGGCATCTAACCAGTAGTGCAATAAACAGCAGGTGCAGAATATAAAATATATAAAGGAGGACCATCAGCCTAAAGATGGATCATTAGCACACTGATAGCTGTTTACAATTCACAGGGGGCTGAGTGATACTAGCAATAACAGCATTGTAAGAGGGGGCCAGTTGAACATGGAGGCCTCCACCCAGGTTTAATGATGGACGGCTTCTCTTCACAAGGGGGTAGCTGTGACCGAGTGGTTAGAGCAGTCATCCTCCTTTGCGAGAGTTGGGGGTTCGAATCCACCAGCAGTCACATGCCGAGTGTCCCTGGGCAAGACACTGAACCCCTCATTACCTCTGATGTGTGTCCCATCGGTGTTTGAATGTGATAAAGCTCTGATTAGTCTCTTTAGAATGATTTGTTCAATTAGCTTTGTAGAGATCTAGTAGAGTGCTGTATGAACGGGTAAATGAGGCACAGATTGAAGTGTAAAGAGCTTTGAGTATCTTGAAATAAGATGGAAACGCGCTGTATAAGTACAGTCCATTTACCATTTATCATTCTCTCAAACCATCGTTCCTCTCTATCAAGCATGTGAACATCTGTCCATCATTAAACAGGTGTAGGCCTTCATGTCTGTCCCCCTCTTATGCCCCTTTTGCACTGCCTCTAATAAGCCCCAATTCTTGGCAGCCCGCCACAGAAAGAACCCTTTTGCACCAGCACTTTAGCTAATATTTTTAGCTGATTTGAGGCTGATTCAGGACCTCTTTTTGTTCCTGCTTCTCTGGTGGGACCGAGCGAGCTCAGTCGAGCTGAGTCGGGACCGAAACGTGAATAATGTATGATGTATGTATGATGAGCCCTATACATAACTGATAAAATACTGTAATCTACCAAATCATGGAACTTCAATAACTTCAGTTGATAAAATAATGTGCTTGATGGGTGACAGTAATGCTTTCTGGTGATAATTCTTACAGCTCTTTTCTGTAAAATAAAAATAGGTTTTGTAAATGTTTTACACGCTTTCCCCCCAAACATCAATGCAATAGATTAAATGTGGAACAATGATTGTGTTATACAATATGTACAGAGCTTTATCATTTAATAATTCCCTGACTTTGTATAGTACTGCAATAGATTTAGATATTTTTATTCTTACAGAATTTGTGATTTTTCCATGTTAGCTGTTCATCAATGATTACACCCAAAAATTTCATCTCATTAACTCTACAAATCTCAACACCCTCAATTTTAAATGGATCATCAACAGTTCTCTTTTTGTTACTAAATATCATGTATTTAGTTTTATCTAAATTTAATGATAATTTATTAAGTTTAAACCAAGTTTGTATTTTATCAAATTCTGTCTTCATCAATTCCAACATCCGTTTTACATCTTTACCCAAACAAAAAAATGTGGTGTCATCTGCAAAAAGGACACATTTGAGGAGTCCTGATACATTCACTAAGTCATTCACATACAAAATAAATAACTTTGGTCCAAGTACAGAGCCTTGAGGAACTCCACAAGTGATATTACACAGGTCAGATCTTACACCATTTATTTGTACAAACTGTTTCCTATCTTTTAAATAGCTAGATACCCAGTGTAATGCTGTCCTCTTATACCATATTTATTTAATTTTTCAAGGAGAATAGTGTGGTCAATAGTATTGAATGCTTTTTTTAAATCATCAAAAGTACTAACACAATACTGTTTTTGATCGACAGCAGTAGTTATTTGTTCTATTATTTCCATGAGAGCCATTGATGTAGAGTTTTTTGCTCTAAACCCATACTGACTGCTACTTAGAATGTTTTGTTTAGTAATAAATTTATCTAATCTGGTCACAAACAGTTTTTCTAGAATTTTTGAGAACTGTGGTAATAAGGATATTGGTCTATAATTATTGAACACACATTTATCACCATTTTTAAAGAGAGGAACTACCTTAGCTACTTTCATATTGTCTGGAAATATTCCTTTTGAAAATGATAAATTACAAATATATGTAAACGGCTCGATAACATAACTCATTATGTCCTTTGCAAACATCATATCCATGTCCACCCAGTCTTTTGATCTCTTATCTGTAAGATTCTTTACAACATTCACTATTTCTTCTTTGTCAGTTCCATTAAGAAAAATACTATTGTCACAACTTAAAACCGAATGGTTCACATTATTGTCTACTTTTGGTATTTTAGCTGCAAGACTTGATCCAACGTTAACAAAATATTGATTAAATCCATTTACAATTTCATTTTCATCATGGATTTCATCGTCTTCCTTCAAAAAATATTGTGAAATACCTGTTTTTGCTTTATGACTTTTCAGAACACTATTTATTACTCGCCATGTTGCTTTCATATCACCATTACTTTTATTTAATAAATCATTATAATATTCCTTCTTGTGTTTCCTTATAATCGCTACTAATTTATTTTTATACTTCTTCTATTTCTCTTCGGCCTCTTGTGTTCTCAATTTCAAGAAACATGTATACAAATAATTCTTTTTTTTTTTTTTTTTTTACAAGCATTTCTCAACCCTTTCGTCATCCATGGTTGATCAACAACATTTCTCTTTGTATAATTATTTTGCACACAATTCTTTTCATACAGAGCTCCCAAAATATTCATAAACTCATCATATGATCTGTTCACATCATCAACATACACGTCTTTCCAGCTTTGTTTATGTAAATCATCTTTTAATTTGTCCATTGCTTTTTTTTATGTTTATTGTTTTTTTCTTAATTGTAATTTCTTTTGTAATGCTTTGATCATTTTTATAAATTGTGAAAACTGGTAAGTGATCACTCAAATCACTCATTAAAATACCTCCCATCACATCCCCATTTGTTACATTTGTGAAAATATTATCGATTATTGTAGCACTATGAGTTGTAATTCTTGTTTTTTGATATTAACGGATAAAGATTTAAACTATACAATGAACTTGTAAATGTACTGATGTTATTTGAATCTGTTTTATTTCCCAGGTCAATATTATTATTATTATTCATTTTATATTTTGTTAATTTCTTGTTTATGAAGTTATGTTAATGATTTATCATCTATCATCTCCTGAGCTCATTTTAGTCTTTCCAGATCTTTCAGGTCTTTTATTATTTTAGCCTGAGATCCTTCATGTATTTTGATCCAAATGTTTCCAATTCTTGTCCAATTTGATGCTATTTTTTTCTGTTTTTTTTCAACAACCTTGCTTCACGTGCAATATTTCCATTTTTTTTAGTTAGAAATATCATGTTAGGGAGAAAGAAACCAGGTGACACAAGTTTTCTGGACAATAAAATTGGTAAAAATCAGTGATGGAGAAGGAATAGTAGACAGGAAAATAACAGAAGGAGATGGATATTTCTCCAAGAGGACTGTGAAGGAAAGGAGAAAAAAAGTTATGAATGGTGGTGGCACCAAGGTAGGAAGGAACCTGTGAATTATTTTGTTTTAATAATTACATGCAGGTTGACAAAACTGACGATTCTTTCAGCTTTTCGCTCTTCAGGGGTCACCACTACGAGTCATCCTCATCCATTTCACTCTGTCCTCTGCATCCTCTGTCCTCACTCTGTCCTATATGCATCCTCTGTCCTCACTCTGTCCTCTGCATCCTCTGTCCTCACTCTGTCCTCTGCATCCTCTGTCCTCCAACTACCTCCATGTCCTCTCTAACTGCATCCATATATCTCCTATTTTTCTTTTTCCTGGCAGCTGCATTTCGAACATCCTTCTACCAATGTACCCACTGTCCCTCCTCTGGACATGTCTAATCCACTGTCCCTCCTCTGGACATGTCTAATCCACTGTCCCTCCTCTGGACATGTCCAAACTATCTCAGTGTGTTCTCTCTAACTTAATTTCCCAGTTGTTCAACCTGTCCTGTACCTCTGATGATCTCATTCCTAATCTTTTCCATCCTTGTCACTCCTAAGGAGAACCTCAACATCTTCATTTCTGCCACTTCCACTTCTGTCTCCTGTCTTTTTGTCCATGTCTCTGTCTCCAGACTAGGGCATTAACAGAGTACTCGAGTAATCTACACATCGATTGCTAGGACATCTATCGAGGTTAAAAATGTTACGTCGAGTATCCGTAGTGACGTCATATTATGTGACCACCGTATGACCGTAGGGGGCGGTGTTGCACTGTTGCAGGTCACAGAGTATGGTGTAACACCGGGTCCAATCCACCGAACCAGAACCAGTTTCGGTTTAAGTTTCGTTTTTGACATGCTGCATGTTTCTTCACGTTTGCAGTTTAATAATAATAACTAATAGTTTAGTTTTTCCTGTGACTTATTTGCAGTATGATAAACGGTAGGAGCACAATATACGCTCCCAATGTTTTGTTGGTCTTTTTTTTGGTAAATAATTACCTTTTTTTGCGGTTTTATTTATTTATTTATTTTTGTATCTTAAGATCTATGACGTCATCAAATACTCGAGTTCTACTTGGGTTTTATTATGTTAATGTCGAGTTTAAAAATTATTTACTCGTTCAACCCCTACTCCAGACCAGACAACATAGCTGATCTCACCACTGTCTTGTAAACGTTTCCTTTGACAATAAAGTTCATGCTCAATTCTTTGTTGATACCGTTTTGTCTCATCACTCCTGAAACTGTTCTCCATCCACTCCTTCCTGCCTGCTTGTCCTGACCATGTTTTCTTGTGTCACTTGCCACAGTGTAATTTGTGTTGTGAAGGCTGCATGATGCCAGGTCGTTTTCTGTTATGAGTAAGTCTATCACTAAATCAGAAAAAAGTAAATTACCCCCCTAAATGCTCTGTTGGTGGTTGTTAAAATGTTTATTGGGTAAAGTTAATATTCTTATTTTTAAACATGCAGTTCATTGTCACCATTGCTTATCACAATGGCATGTTGTGTTACAAATAAAACTTAATAAAATGTTAAAAAAATAAAAGTCAAGTCATTGTCATTAAAGTCATTAAAAACAGGATGATGCAGATATGGACTAGTTGAATGAGGTGTCTCTAAAATAGTTATTGAATCAGGTGTTTATGTAGGTAAACATGGATGTTTAACAACCTGTTTAAATACACCAGAGTGCAAGAAATGGCATCTACTTTATTCAAAAATTTCTGGGGGAGGACCCCCAGACGCCCCCACTAGTGTGTCCCCCACACATTATAAATGCACCTGAATGGACACAAAAGAGGCGCCTGGACAAGCATAGAGGGCAGCCCTTTAAAAGGCTTGTCCAGAACAATTTTTTTTTTAAATTAGTTACTATTTAGCAAAATGCACTGCTATGTTTGGTTTCTCTGGTTGGCTTACTGCTGTTGGTGTTTGTTTATTGATTTTTGTTTGTTTATTTGTTTACGCCATCTTTGCTATGATGTCCTCATTAAATTAAGATATGTTAGTAAATGTTGTTTTTTTTTTTTTTTACCTGAAGCATATCTTTTCCCATAATTTTCTTCTTGGAGTATACCAGAATGCTGAATTTATATTAATTTACATGAATAACAAGCAGCCATCAGGGCTCTAACGATCAATTGTTAGGATGATGGTCCTCCTTTATCATGTGAACAGCTAGTTCTAGATGTCAACAACAAACTGGTTGAGAAGGTACTGTGACTGATGCAGCTCCTCAGACTGAAGAATAGAATAGAATAGAATAGAATAGAATAGAATAGAAAAGAAACAACCATTATTGTCCCACAGATGGGAAATTCAAGTGTAACAGCAGCAACAGATCTAAAGTTTCAAACAAAGTTCCTGAAATGTTAAAAATATATATAAAGAAATGAGATAAACAATAATAATAATAATATTCAATAATGTTCAATATGTATTGAACATTGAGAATGGCAGAGTATTTACAGTACAGTAGTAAAGTATTATTTTAACAAGAAGAATCCGTCCAGAGGACCTGACTCAACCTGGTTAGATGTTATTTTGATAATTCAGGATTTATCTTGAACACATTTACAAAATGGTAAAAATAAATCTGTTCCCTCTCTCATATGGGGTTCTTCTGAGCGAATATTAAAGCGGGAACATCTCCCATGTGGTCAGTTTGTTTTAGCATCAGGCTGCAACGTGAACTGAAGGGACCGTTTTAGGAGCAAGTTCATTTAGACGGACGGCGTAGGATAAACTGATGAACTAAAAGCTAGTCTGTTTGTTGTTGGTAAGATGATTTACAGAGGACCTTTGGGAGTCAACAAGAATCTGTCTTTAAATGTTTGACACCTGTCCTCTGAAGGACAGGCAGAGGACATGCAGCGCTCCCAAACACAAAACTTAAACAGAACCTTCACACGGACGTCAATTGAACTCCTGTATGTAAACTTTCTGTCTGACTGCAGCTGGATCGTCGTCATCGGTCGACATGGAGGGTGGAGGGGGGGAGCTGTCCGACAGCGGCAGCAGTGGGTATTGGAGCTGGGACCACAGCAGCGTTAGCCCCGCCCCCTCGCCGTCTGTCACCGAGGTGGACAGCAGCCCTGATGAAGGCCTGCACATGGAGCTGGACCACCGGGAGGAGCTTAGTGCCAAAAAGCCAAAGGTACACACATGCCATGTTACACTGCGAAGAGGCGGAGTCAAACCTCGTCCAGTGGATCATGAGATATTTTGCTAACAGACTGAGGCTTCAAACAGACATTACACAATGAGTTCATTGTTGTGTTTCTGTGTTTGTTGTGGCAGCCATCTTGAATCATGTCAGTTCCAAAACATAAATACTTGTAGATACTGTTTGAAAGTTTCAATAATAACCTTTCATGAGGTATTTTGCTAACAGTGCAGGCACACATCATCAGTCTGCCTTCAGCTACAGGCCAGTAAAAAAAAACATCTCGCAGGTTTTATTCTTCAAAATGTGAGGCTCAAGTGTGCGAAGATTTTTTTATTTATGTTGCACAGCGTTGATAACAAGAGAAGCGTTAATAATGACTTTCAGTGACACGTGAGCAACCGCAGCGGCGCCCTGTGGAGCTCCAGACATCATTCAGAGTCTAAACAGTCTTCTCTGTTTTCATACAACCATAATTCATGTTTTATAATTTAGAGTTTATCACTCTAACCTTTCAGATGTCTAATTTTCCCTGCGCTGTTTTTAGTGCACGTGCAGTTTCCACATGGAAACATGCGCACCCTAACTGATGTCGGGGTTTTCTCAGGTCCACTCAGAGTGAACCCGTCCGAGCTTCCTCTGACTTTATGTGCCGTTGAAGGCTGTGGTCTCCGTTCGTACGTCCTGCTGATGACGTCTGAGCCGCTCAAGATGATTTTACTAAACTTTTTAAATGCGTCATCACTAGACGGAGCGTCTCGTGCACTTTTCGTCACTCCAGCTCCAAGGTCAAGGTCACAAAGGAAGTCAAAGGTTAAACAAGGTCCTTGCTTGTCCAGACCGTTCCTGTAAATGCTGTATAATGTGCCGTCTGCAGTGCTCTTGTTGTTTTTGCTCCGTATTTGCTTCTCATGTTTGTAAGTGTCTAACCTGTCAGCTCCTACATGAAACACCGTTAACACGTCAAGCTTCACACGTGACATCAGATGCTTCGGCTGCTCTCAGCCCAAGAATTCTGAGGCTTACTTTTCAGTCTGTTTCTGTCTGCCTCTATTGTTTCTGTCAGGAAGTGAGACACAGGTGTGTGATGACCGTGGCGACCCGTTTCTTGCCATGCTGGTTGTGTTGCTGTAGTTGTGGGTCGTAGCTGAGTGTTGTGGTATTTTCCTGCCCGCTCTGACCCCACGCTGTGTTCTTCCTGTCGCAGAGCTCCGTGCGAAGCGTCTACAGGTGTCTGTGGCCCAGCTGTGGCAAAGTGCTCACGTCTTCAGTGGGAATCAAACGACACGTCCGTGTGTTGCACCTGGGGTGAGCTGCAGCCTCAAATATTTTACTAACAAGCTTTCTGATTTACTGGAGCTGTGAAAACGAGGAAATCACTTTCACTTTGTCAAAACAAACACAACGTTTCCTCTAAGAATATTTTTAGCTTTTGTTTTTAACACCAACTCAAGGAAGGAAGAAAAAAACGAACAGTCAACTGACTGTACTTACACAGCTCCTTTAGATCGAATGAAGATGTTCAAAGCTCTTTACAGCACTACACACACATTCATACAGCACTCTACTACACACACATTCATACAACACTCTACTACATATCTACAAAGATAATCTGAATCTGTAGAGATTAATCAGAGCTTTATCACATTCATACACTGATGGGACACACATCAGAGGCAATGAGGGGTTCAGTGTCTTGCCCAGGGACACTTCAGCATGTGACTGCTGGTGGAATCGAACACCCAACTCTCCCACTGGAGGACGATTGCTCTAACCACTCAGGCCCAGCTGTCCCTGAAGAAGTGATAGATCCTAAAATGAAAATGACAAGACGATAACAAAACGTCCTTAAATCTGATGGGAACAAAACAAACACAAAGTATATTTTTTTGGTGCAATATTTTACAAGAATTTAACTTTTGAATCACTTTTCATCTAGCGTTGGTTTTAGTGTATCAAAAAAAGTTCAATCTGGTCCTCTGGACATTCAAAAAAACAAACAACAAAACAAAGCAAAAAAATATAGAAACGTTTCGTCTCTCATCCGAAAGACTTCCTCAGTCTGAGGAGCTGTATTCAGCTCAGTCTCTTAAATAGCACCTTCTCAGAGTGGATCAAC
>NC_056509.1:9684826-9689850 GCF_014905685.2 Nematolebias whitei
AGGAGTCATCAGGACTCTGTACCACAGAGCAGACAGCACCCCCACTAACTCAGGAGCCAGGCAGAAGGAGAAATCCTACACAAGACAGGCTCTAGAGCAATGTGGATATCCTAACTGGGCCTTCCTGAAAGCAGAGAAGAAACCCAAACAGGACTCCAGTCAGCCAACAGGTGAAAAGGAGGAACCCAGACCAGTGGTCATTCCGTATGTTGAGGGAGTATCAGAGAAACTGAGACGTTTATTTTCTAAACGTAACGTCCCAGTGGCTTTTAAACCCCAAAATACATTACGGCAAAGACTGGTTCATCCCAAAGATCCAGTCCCCCGGCACAAACAGAGTAATGTTGTGTATGCTGTTCAGTGTCAGGAGGGCTGTGATCAGTCTTACATCGGGGAAACAAAACAGCCACTGGCCAAAAGGATGGCCCAGCACAGAAGATCAACATCATCAGGCCAGGACTCTGCGGTCTACACTCATCTCCAGGCCAGCTGTCACTCTTTCAGGGATGAAGATGTGCAAATCCTGGATAGAGAGGAACGATGGTTTGAGAGAGGAGTAAAGGAGGCCATCTTTGTGAAAAGAAACCGTCCATCATTAAACAGGGGTGGAGGCCTACGTGTTCAACTGTCCCCCTCTTACAATGCTGTGATTGCTAGCATCACTCAGCCCTCTGTGAATAGTAAACAGCCATCAGTGTGCTAATGATCCATTGTTAGGCTGATGGTCCTTCTTGACCATGTGAGCAGCTGGTTTTGGTTGTCAGCAGCAAACTGGTTGATCCACTCTGAGAAGGTGCTATTTAAGAGACTGAGCTGAATACAGCACCTCAGACTGAGGAAGTCTTTCGGATGAGAGACGAAACGTTTCTATATTTTTTTGCTTTGTTTTGTTGTTTGTTTTTTTGAATGTCCAGAGGACCAGATTGAACATTTTTGGATTTTTCTACCTGGATTATTGAGCATGCATCAGGATGCTTTTAGTGTAATTTTAGTGGTTTTGTGTTGCTTCAGAAAGTATGACTTCAAATTTTTGTCAGCAGTTTGTCAGGGTTTGTTGTTTAGTGTTTGGTGCAACAGGAAGAAATGAAAGATACAAACGTTGGTTGTTTTTGTTTCAAACTGAGCCCCGTGTCCCTCTGCCCCCCACTAAGCAGGTTGAGTGTTTTGGGTCATGCTTAGAACTGTTCACCTCTCACTGATGTTCATTAATTTAAATAATTATTTTGTCACAAGTGGAGGGTGTGCAGGGTTTAAGGAACAGAGAGAACCTGAACCTGAATTGTTTGTTTTGTTCCTCCGGGGCGTTCCCATCAAACAAACAGCAGTGGCTCGGATCAGTCCCAGAGGGAGGAGGACTTCTACTACACCAGGATCTGCTGCGAGACCGTCGAGGCCAGCTCCGCTCCAACTCCAGCTCCAGTTCTGGCTCCGACTGCTTCCGCTCCTCTCAGCTGGGCTTCCTGTGGTTCCCCTTCAGGATCGGACCTCCAGATCCCTGAGGCTCACAGGCCAAGGTCCAACTCCAGCTCCGGACTGGTTCTGAGCAGGCCCGGTCCACTCAGCCAGTCGGCCCCCAGCAGCTTCTGGCAGATCCACTCTGAGCATCTTTATCAGGTGGGTCACCATCACTGACACAGAGAGTCCAGGAACATCATTCATGTTGGTGTTATTAAAGGAATACTTCAGTTCATTTCAGTTTATTTATAAAGCACCAAGTCACAACATTCAGGGCACTGAACATAAACATTCATGTATAAAAATAATAATTTAACATTATTTGTCTGAGGAGCAGACTGCTTTGAATTTAACTTCATCACAGAACTCTCATCTTGAGCAAGTATGAAGGTGACAGAGGAAAGGAAAAACTCCCTCATGAGGAAGAAATCTTTATCAGAACCAAATTCAGGACAAGCGGCCATCTGCTTCAACCAGCTGGGTTTGAGAGGAACAGATACACAATGGCAGGTCAAGAATCAAATGTTAAGATAGAAATAGTATCAAAAGAAAACTATTAAATTTTAACAATTAATTTAAGGAAATGAGGTCAGTCCTGTAGTAGTCTAAGTTTAAGGCAACATAACAAGCCAACCCTAACTAGGATTTATCAAAAAGCAAAGTCTTAAGCCCAGTCTTAAAACTGGACAATGTGTCAGCCTCATGGACAGAAACTGGAAGTTGGTTCCACAAGAGAGGAGCCTGAGAACTGAAAGATCTGCCTCCCATTCTGATTTTGGAAACTCTAGGAACCGCAAGTAAACCTTAAGTCTGAGAGTGAAGTGCTCTGTTAGGAATATATGGAACAATAATTTCTCAAATATAAGATGGAGCTAGGTTGTTGAGAGCTTTGTAGGTTAGAGGTAAGATTTTGAATTCAATTCTGAATTTGACAGGGAGCCAGTGGAGAGAAGCTAAAACTGGAGATATGATCTCTCCTACTATCTCCAGTTAAGACTCTGGCAGCAGCATTTTGGATCAACTTAAGACGTTTTAAAGAAGTATTTGGACACCCAGATAATAAACCATTGCAATAGTCCAGTTTAGACGTGACAAATGCATGAACCAGTTTTTCTGCATCATTTTTAGATGTTTCTAATTTTAGTGATATTACGCAGGTGGAATAAGTCAGTTCTAGTAACGTTTTTAATGTGGGGGATAAAAGACATGTCCTGATCAAAAATAACACCCAAGATATTTAACATTAGAGCTCGAGGCCAGATTAATGCCATCCAACTAGGGTGAAAGGCTGAAAAATGTATTCTTAAGATGCTCAAGTCCAAAAACTAAAAACTCAGTCTTGTCTGTATTCAAAAGCAGAAAATTTAGGATCATCCAGGTTTTTATATCTTTAAGTCATGCTTGTAGTCTAAGTAGCTGATTGGATTAATTGGGTTTCATGGACAAATATAACTGTGTATCATCAGCATAACTACAAAAATTTATCCCATGCTGTTTGATGATTTTACCTAATGGAAGCATATATAAGGTAAAGAGTATTTATCCATGCACTAAGCCCTGAGGAACTTCATGACTAACTTTGATATATGAAGAAGATTTATTATTTACATTTACAAATTGGAATCTATCAGATAGAGCTGTTCCTGTAATCCCAATATCATATTGAAGTCTCTGTAGTAGAATATTATGATCAACTGTATCAAATGCAGCACTGACGTCTAACAGGACCAGTATAGACACAAGTCCATTGTCTGAGGCCATGAGAATATTATTAGTAACTTTCACCTGTGCTGTTTCTGTGCTATGATAAGCTCTAAACTCTGACTGAAACAGGTTATTTTTTTGTACATGATCACGTAACTGACCTGCAACTATTATCTCTAGAATTTTTGAGATGAAAGTTATATTAGATATAGGTCTATAATTTGCTAGAATTCCTGAGTCAAGGTTATGTTTCTTAAGTAAAGGTTGAATTACAGCAATCTTAAAGCTCTGTGGTACGTAACCGTTTATTAGAGATAAATTAAGCAGATCTAAGACGTGGTTATTAATTAAGGAAAATACATCTTTAAACAGTCTTGTTGGGATGTGATCTAGCAGACATGTGGATGGTTTGGATGAAGCTATTATTTTTGACAATTCCGAGAGCGCAACAGGTCAAAAACAGTCCAAACAGAAATCAGGTTCTAGTGACATTTTAAAGTTGTCTCATCAGACACAGAACCAGAGGTGATAGTAGGAATGTTGGTTTGATATTTTTGCGTAATTAAAAAAAATATATTTATAAAGAATCTCATGAAGTCATCACTGCTTATAGTTGTAGGGATACATGAATCAACAGAGACATGATTTTTCATTAGACGAGCTATGAAACTGAAAAGGAACCCGGGGTTATTTTTATTCTCATCTATTAAAGATTAATAATATAAAGTTCTAGCTTTATGGAGCGCTTTTTTATAAGGTAGCAGGCTATCTCTCCCAGATAAATAAAATTCTTCAACGTTAGTGGAGCACGATTTTCTTTCCAGCTTTTTAGTTGTCTTTGTTAAATTACGTAATGTAGAATTGAACCAAGGAGCTAATCTCCTCTGATTGATTACTTTCTTTTTCTGCATAGCAGCTTTATCGAGTGAAGTTTGCAAAGAAGTTGTAAAATTAGCAACTAGATGATCTAAGTCACTGTTTGCTGATGTATTATCGGTACTCTGCAAGACAGAGGAAAATGATGAAGAGAGAATTTAAATTTGGTTACAGCGTGGTGTGGAGGACTACATCTATGCTTCCTGGACTGATTTCTATACTGAATCATTAATTGTAAATAATCTGGATGTCCAACTGAATCAGCTAAGTTTTTAGAGAGAAGTGCTGCTCCTTTTAAGGTGGGATGGATTCCATCTCTCCGCATCAGACCGTGTTTTCCCCAAAATGCTCTCTAGTTGTCTATAAATCCTATGTTATTTTCAGAACACCACCTGGACACCCAGTGGTTAGATGACATACGGCTAAACATGTCATCAATGGTCAGGTTGGGGAGGGGGCTGGAGAAACCATGGAGTCAGACAGTTTTTGTGAAGTTACACACTGAAGCAAAATTAATTTTAGTGATCTCTGATTTACGTAGCCGAGTGTCATTTTCACCAACGTGAATAATGATTTTACTGTATTTAGCCATAGCTTTAGCCAGTAGTTTCAGGTGGGATTCAATGTCGCCTGCTCTGGCCCCTGGAATGCATTTGACTGGTTTGAGTTGCAGGTGCCACGTTTCGGACTATGGGGCTGCCAACAATGAGAGTCTGCTCCTTAGCGGGCGTATCACGAAGCACAAAAAAACTATTTGAAAGTTGAACGGGTCGGTGGTTGACCGAGAGCTTAGTTTTAGCATTTAGTTTACCTTGGGCCGTCACCCGGTGAGGGATGCTGTCAGGCTGAAGAAGGAGTCCTATCGGGCCTTTTTGGCCTGTGGGACCCCGGAAGCAGCTGATGGGTACCGGCAGTCCAAGCGACATGTGGCTCGGGTGGTCGCTGAGACAAAAACTCGGGCATGGGAGGAGTTTGGAGAGGCCATGGAG
>NC_056509.1:9689950-9693954 GCF_014905685.2 Nematolebias whitei
GGGGGGGGGGGGGGGGGGGGGGGGGGGGAGCGGTACGCCACCAACACAGTTTATAATGGGAGTGGTGCGCTGCTGACCTCAACTCGGGATGTCATGGGTCGGTGGGCAGAATACTTTGAAGACCTCCTCAATCCCACCGGCATGTCTTCCACTGAGGAAGCGGAGCTTGGGGACTCTGGGTCGGGCCCTCCAATCTCTGGTGCTGAGGTCACCAAGGTGGTTAAAACACCTGGTGGCAGGGCTCCAGGGGTGGATGAGATTCGCCCGGAGTTCCTTAAGGCTCTGGATGTTGTAGGGTTGTGTTGGCTTACGCGACTCTGCAATATTGCGTGGACATCGGGGAAAGTTCCCCTGGATTGACAGACCGGGGTGGTGGTCCCCTTATTCAAAAAGAGGGACCGTAGAGTGTGTTCCAACTACAGGGGGATCACGCTCTTAAGCCTCCCTGGTCAGGTCTATTTGGGGGTTCTGGAGAGGAGGGTCCGTTGGATAGTCGAACCTCAGATTCAGGAGGAGCAGTGCGATTTTCGTCCTGGTCGTGGAACACTGGACCAGCTCTACACTCTCAGCAGGGTCCTGGAGAATGCGTGGGAGTTTGCCCAACCGGTCTACATGTGCTTTGTGGACTTGGAGAAGGTGTTCGACCGCGTCCCTCGGGGAACCCTGTGGGAGGTACTGTGGGAGTATGGGGTACCGGGCCCTTTGATACGGGCTGTTAGGTCCCTGTATGACTGGTGTCAGAGCCTGGTCCGCATTGCCAGCAGTAAGTCGGGCTTGTTCCCGTTGAGAGTTGGACTCTGCCAAGGCTGCCCTTTGTCACCGATTCTGTTCATAACTTTTATGGACAGAATTTCTAGGCGCAGTCAAGGTGTTGAGGGGATCCGTTTTGGTGGCCTTAGGATTGCTTCTCTGCTTTTTGCAGATGATGATGTCCTATTGGCTTCATCAGATTGTGATCTACAGCTTTCGCTGGAGCGGTTCGCAGCAGAGTGCGACGCGGCCTAGATGAGGATCAGTTCCTCCAAATCCAAGGCCATGGTCTTGAGCCGGAAAAGGGTAGAGTGCCTTCTCCGGGTCAGGGAGGAGGTCCTGCCCCAAGTGGAGGAGTTCAAGTATCTTGGGGTCCTGTTCACGAATGAGGGAAAAATGGAACGTGAGATCGATAGGCGGATAGGTGCAGCGTCTGCAGTGAAGTGGGCGCTGTACAGGTCTGTCGTGGTGAAGAGAGAGCTGAGTCAAAAGTCGAAGCTCTCAATTTACCGATCGATCTACGTTCCCACCCTTATCTTTGGTCATGAGCTTTGGGTTGTGACCAAAAGAACGAGATCTCGGATAAAAGCGGCCAAAATGATTTTTCTCCGCAGGGTGTCTGGGCTCTCCCTTAGAGATGGGGGTGAGGAACTCGATCATCCGGGAGAGACTCAGAGTAGAGCCGCTGCTTCTCCACGTCGAGAGGAGCTAGTTGAGGTGGCTCGGGCATTTGTTTAGGATACCTCCTGGACGCCTCCCTGGTGAGGTGTTCCAGACACGTCCCACCAGGAGGAGGCTCAGAGGAAGACCCAGGACACGCTGGAGGGACTATGTTTCTCGGCTGGCCTGGGAACGCCTCGGGATTCCCCTGGAGGAGCTGGACCAAGTGGCTGGGAGAGGGAAGTCTGGGCCTCCCTACTTAGGCTGCTACCCCCGCGACCCGACCCCGAATAAGTGGAAGAAAATGGATGGATGGGCCGTCACCCAACTGGCCTGTGGTTTGGTTTCAGACTGCTAACATGAGCTAGCATTAGTGGCTCTGTGCAGCCTATGGGTGCCTGACTATTTAATGGTTTTTCAAAAGCACAGAGTCAAGCTTCCAGATCAGACAGCCTCTTTTCCAGAACCAACATAGCAGGACATTTGATACATGCAAACAAAGCAGTGTTATAGCTGAACATTTGATACACAGTACAAGTGATGAAACAAGAAGCCATGCTATGCTAAGGCTAGTAAGAGCTAGCAGAGCTCAATACACTGATAAAAACCAGAAGTCCTGAAAGATAAAGACCACGGTGGAACAAGTTTAAGGTTAGGGTGATCAAGCGATGTGGATCTGATGCAGACAGTTTCTCAGCGGTGATACGGTCTCAGCTTTTGGGTGTGTTGAAGTCAGCAGCTCGCTAGCCCCAGCACGATATTCCAGCACGGTGTATCACCATGAGACTAACTCTTCACCAATGTGTGTCCCATTGGTGTATGAATGTGATAAAGCACTGATTGTTCAGTTTGTACAGATATAGTAAAGTTCTGTATGAATGGGTAAATGAGCGGCACAGGTTGTAGTGTAAAGCGCTTTGAGTCTTGATAAGATAGAAAGGCTCTATACAAGTACAGTCCATTTATCTTCAGATCATTTGGCACATACTTTCACATTTGGCCCATGAACAGCCAGCTGGTGGTCACTGTTGGCTTGTTTAGACAACATGTTGGCGATAACAAAGCGAGGAATGTTACGAGTGATTTCTTTTAATCTTGAAGGCTTCTGGTAACTCTTGATTTGTTGAGCTCTGTGATTATCCATCCTTGGTAAAGACAAACCGTCCCAGAGTTCAGGTTCTGTGATAGAAGACGATGTTTGAGGGGTTCAGATGGGGCGAGACAGTCAACTTTTATTTTCAGTCTGAGAATCTTTAATATGAAAGACTTTCTTTTAGTCGCTCCTTTCCTTCGTTTTACTGGAGCTTTGTGTTCAGCATAATTCTTGTTACAAGCAAATGTTCTTCTCACCCCCCCCCCCCCCCCCCCCCCCACACACACACACACACCAAAAAAAAGCAGACAGCCTCTAACGAGCGTGAACTCTATAGTTGTTCATGCATCACAGAGCAGCACATTTCACAGGTGACCTGCATTTACCCCGAACCACCGAGCGCTTTGTGACAGACAGCAGGCTGTCGGCTCGTCTCTGCTCTCAAGGACCCGAGACGTTCAGCAGCCTGCAGGAAACGGAGCAACACACAGCCGAACCCCTGCACTCAGCCAAAGCCCTCCACTCACACAGATTAACAACGAGACGCACACACTCCCTTGTTCTGGTTTTGGACATTTTAAACTCCCAAACTATGAATGTCTTGAATGTTCTCCTGAAGATGAACTGTGTGGGTGGAGCCGTGATTCAGCTCCTGGTGGAGCAGGATGTGTTTACACTCATGTTTACTAAGACGTTTGACCATGTGTCCTCGTGGCGAGATGGGACGTTAAAAGCCTCGTTTGTTCAGAGAGCTGATTGTTGCACAGCGAGGCAGAGGGAGTGGGTGCAACCACACAGGAAATGATTATTCAAGTAGACGTTTGGCTTGTTTGTTACATTAGGCGGTCAGAACAAGAAGTCTGACACCAGTTAGGCTAACATGAGAGGACGAAATGTTGTTTTTAGTTTTTGGATCTTGAATTTTGGCCATAAAACAGGAAACAGCCAGCCATGACAAACATGAACTGTGTCAGCCCACTTTATAACAAGCATGAATCACTACGATGTAATGTCAAATGTGTCATTGATTCTGACAAAGCCACAGTCATGATCAGATATGACCTGTGCAAAACATTTCAGTTCACAAAGTTAGCATCAGCTCTGATGTCAGACAAAAAACTCACACATTCAAAGCTTTTCAGGCTGCAGGGACTTTTGGGGGGGTTAAAATTTTAAAAGATCACTTTAATGGTCTAGTTGTCAGTTTTAGTATTTATAATTCACTTGGTAAGTAAGAAAACTTTATTTATATAGCACGTTTCATAAATAAAATCACAAAGTGCTTTACTCAAATACAGAATACAGGTTTAAAAAAAGCATAATAGCTGATTAAAACAGTAAGAACAGCTGATAAAAATAATAAGAACAGCTGATAAACAGTAAGAACAGCTGATAAGAAACGGTAAGAATAGCTGATAAGAAACAGTAAGAACAGCTGAAAAAACAGTACGTATAGCTGATAAAAACAGTAAGTATAGCTGAAAAAACAGTAAGTATAGCT
>NC_056509.1:9693964-9694906 GCF_014905685.2 Nematolebias whitei
CTGATAAAAACAGTAAGTATAGCTGAAAAAACAGTAAGTATAGCTGATAAGAAACCATAAGAAAAGCTGATAAAAATGTTAAACTGTAAGAACAACTGATAAAAACAGTAAGAACAGCTGATAAAAACAGTAAGTATAGCTAGTAAGAAACCGTAAGAACAGCTGATAAAAACGGTAAGAACAACTGATACAAACAGTAAGAACAGCTGATTAAAAACAGTAAGTATAGTTGAACTAAACACTAAGTATAGTTGATAAAAACAGTTAGAACAGCTGATAAGAAACCATAAGAACAAATGATAAGAAACAGTAAGAACACATGATAAAAACGGTAAGAACAGATGATAACCGTAAGAACAGTTGATAAAAACAGTAAGTATAGCTGAAAAAAACTGTACGTGTAGCTGATAAGAAACAGTAAGAACAGCTGATTAAAACAGTAAGTATAGCTGATAAACAGTAAGTATAGCTGAAAAAAACAGTAAGTATAGCTAATAAGAAACAGCTGATAAGAAACGGTACAAACAGCTGATAAAAACAGTAAGAACAACTGATAAAAACAGTAAGAACAGCTGATAAAAACCGTAAGTATAGCTGAACAAAACAATAAGTATAGCTGATAAAAACAGTAAGAACAAGTGATAAGAAACGGTAAGAACATGATAAAAACGGTAAGAACAGATGATAACAGTAAGAACAGTTGATAAAAACAGTAAGTATAGCTGAAAAAAACAGTAAGTATAGCTGATAAGAAACCGTGATAACAGCTGATAAAAACGGTAAGAACAGCTGATACAAACAGTAAGAACAGCTGATTAAAAATAGTAAGTATAGCTGATAAGAAACCGTGATAACAGCTGATAAGAAACCGTAAGAACAGCTGATAACAACAGTAAGAACAGCTGATAAAAACGGTAAGAACAGATTAAAAAAACAGTAAGA
>NC_056509.1:9694916-9698701 GCF_014905685.2 Nematolebias whitei
ACCAGATTAAAAAAACAGTACGAACAGATAAGAACCAGTATGAACAGTATGACCAACTGGTAAGAAACAGTAAGAACGGCTGATAAGAAACAGTAAGAACTGCTGATAGGTAACAGTAAGAACAGCTGATAAACAGTAAGAACAGATGATAAATAAACAGTAAGAACAGATAACAGAAGAGCTGATAAAAAGCAGTAAGAACAACAGTCAGAACACAAAGTTTGTTTTCTCAGTCATCCAGGTATATAACAACAAAAAAGGTTGAATCATGTCATCTGGACTTCGTTTTTTTTTTGTTAAAAAGAAACGTTTCGCCCCTCATCCAAGAGGCTTCGTCAGTCTGAGGCCTAGCCATCTGGTATTACCCAGAAGCCACCCTGACTCTTGTGTTTCAAGCCTGCCTCAGATACCCCTGAAGTCTGGCCTTTTCACTAATGGTTTCAAAAACACAAAGTTTGTTTTCTCAGTCATCCAGGTATATAACAACAAAAAAGGTTGAATCATGTCATCTGGACTTCGTTTTTTTTTTTTTGTTAAAAAGAAACAGTCAGAACAGCTGATCAAAAACAGAAAGTAGAACATTTAACTATAAGCTTTTCTGAATAAGAATGTTTTAAGCTGCTTTTTAAAGGAATGATCAGAGATTGCCACACGAAAAGATGGGCAGGGCATTCCACAGCCTAGGGGCTATGGTCTGAAAGGATTGGTCGCCCCAAGTTTTAAACCGGGTCTTAGGGACAGGAGGTTCAGTGCTGAAGACCAAAGTAGGGCTGGACGACATGGACCAAAATTAATATCTTGATATTTTAAGATGAATCGCGACATTTTCATTTTTTTTTTTCATTTACCCTTTATTTATACAGGTAGTCTCATTGAGCCACGAGAACATTTGTTACGTACTGTAACCCCAGATACGGTGAGTATAGGCGCAGCCCTTTAAGGCTATTGCTAGTGGGTTTATCCCTTCGCGTGCATCACAGCACTGAAAACTTTAGTCCGTGCCCACCAGCTGTGTGGGCCCCACCCCCGGTCTGTATAAATTACGGTGAGACCGGGCAATCGGCTCCCAAATAGCTTTTTTTCTTCAGCCATTTAGGAACCAGTGAGGCCCAGATCTTAAAGGCCTGTGCCTATACTCATAGAATCTGGGATTACAGTACGTAACCAATGTTCTATTTCGTATATGCTTCGCCCTTTAAGGCTATCACTAGTGGGTTAAAGGTGAAGCAGGATGTAGTCTATGCCTCATTGGGTCCATTCACACACGAACATGAAGCACCTGCTTGCACAAAAAAACATTTCATCACTCAGCCTTCTGATCATTTTCAGCCTTCTGATCATTTTAATTTTCTCCATGCGCAAGAGCGCACCGGAGAAAAGATCTCTGGTAAGAAAAGAAGGCTGAGATAGTAGACCTGCTGCTGTGAATAGGAAGAACAGAGGTTACGAATTGTAACAGTGTAACAATGAACAGAGCAGGCCAACAGCTCTTCAGGATGAACCGATTAATAACAATAAAATCAACAGTCATGAACTTGTGGCTGATAATAAATATCTCACACTGCGACTGCATGCAGGCAGGTGTGAGCTCAAAAGTGAGGCTCCATGAAACAAATAATCATCATTCTGTGAGAACCCTGAGAACAGAATGGGTCATGGAGAAAATAGAAACATCACATAGATAAAACAAATAATTGAACACAGCAATGACCAGGCAGCCGCCATACAAATATCTTCCACTGTCATCCCTCCATGCAGAGCTGTGAAGGATGAAAACCCTCTGGTGGAATGCGCTGAGATTCTCTGGAGGATCCAGCCCAGATGAACTGTAAGCTTCAGAAATAGCCTCACACAACCAGTGTGAGAGGCACTGGGTGGATAGAGGGTGTCCTGTAGAATTGTCCCTGTAATGCACGAACAGACGCTGAGAGAGGCGCAGTGTGGCCGTGTGCGCCACGTAACACGAAAGCGCGTGCACGGGACAGAGGAGGTGAGATGTTGCTTCCTCCTCAGAATTATGAGGAGGAGGATAAAACCCATCCAAGGTTATCACTCTCAATCTGAATGAGCTTGTGATGCTTTTCAGAGGAGGAATAGGATGCAGTACAGCTGAACTGCCATCAACTTGAATTCTGAGACATGAGGGAGCAACAGAGAGAGCAGATAAATCGCTCACTCTCTTTGCCGACGTCAGAGCTAACAGCAGGGCTGTTTTAAGTGGCAGAAATTAAAGTGAAACCTGATCTAAAGGCTCAAAAGGAGCTTTGATAAGAGCGCGCAGGACCATCGTTAGGTCCCACTGTGTAGCTAGTGGACGTGACACAGGTCTGCGTCTCCGTACACCTTTCAGAAAACGCTTCATCAGCAGGTGGTTAAAAACTGTTCTTTTACCAAAAAACCTCATGACAGGAAGAAATAGCTGCACCCTAAGTTTTAATTATGCTGAACGCTAAATTTATGTCCATCAGTTGCTGTAGAAATGACAGCATGCCACCTAGTGGACACGAGATGGCCTCCATGCCTTTCTCTGCGCGCCAGCGCTGAAAAACTGTCCACTTTGATGTGTACAGCACTGTGGTGGAAGCGGCTCGTGTTCCCTGAATCGTACGCACCACATGCTGTGGGAGGCCCATCTTTCATTGTTGCCAGATAGAGTCAAGGTTTTCCAGCCCAAAAATCTATTAAAAACCACCACATCACACAAAAAAATCTGCCCAATCAATATATTGTTACAGTATATTTACTGTTTGAACATGAACGTACATCAGTACAAGCCAAGGTAATTTAACAATATGTGGCAAAACGCAACAATCCAACAAAAATCTTCCCAGAGTTCTCAGCAAAATCAGAATGAAAACTGCCCAATTGGCAGTAAAATGCCCAATCTGATCACACTGCCATTTTTTCTAAACGAATCCTTTCAGCAGCTAAACCCAAAAGTGCTGACCTATTTCTGGGTAACTCCTGATCGCTCTTCCTGCCTGGCAGTTTCCACGGCCAACCTGATATCAGTCGCTGCAGATTCAGGAACCACGGGACGCTTATGTGCTCAGGAGCTACGAGGATGACTGACAGTTCTTCCGCCCGGACCTGGTCCAGGGTCCGTGATATCAACAGGACTGGAGGGAACGCATAAAGGAGCATTTTTGGACACGGGCTGTGAGCGAAGCCATCTACCTCTAACGGTGGGTGAGGGAATAACCGAACGGTAGCCTGTTGTACTAATACAGAATCCCCTTGAGGAGAAACACAGGAATTTCCTGTGTTTCGGAATGATGGAAATGTTAAAATAAGTGCCCTTCAGATCTATGGAGGTGAACCAGTCATTCTGGTGAAGTTCTCCTGCAGCTGTTTGATTGTCAGCATGTGGAATTGTCTCTCCATGATCGATTTGTTGAACATGGACAGGTCAAAAATGAGTCTCATCCCTCCGTTTTTTTTTCGGAACCAGGAAATAGTGGGAGGAAAACCCCGTGTTTCCCTCTCCGTTGGGAACTCTGAAAATCACGTTTTTCATTAAGAATTCCTGAACTTCTGGCTGTAGAGACGAGCTCTGTTCTGGAGATGACAGAACCGTCTCTATAATCCCTTTGAACGGTGGGGATTGAGCTGCAAGCTGCTGCGTTTAACCCCTACTGATCAGACGGTCCATCCATCTGTCCAGGGAACACACTCGCTGCCTCTCTGCGTAACACTCGGAGAGCGGACACACATTTTTTTGTTGTGTCATGTTTCTCATGGACATCAGTCAGACTAAAAACCCTTACTGCCGTCACACGCTCTGG
>NC_056509.1:9700176-9726753 GCF_014905685.2 Nematolebias whitei
TATGTGTATATATATATATATATATATGTGTATATATATATATATATATATATGTGTATATATATATATATATATATATATACACACACAATACACTAATAATAATAATAACTGAAGAATTACTAAAAAGCATTTAAAACATAGGGTCACAGAACACAAAACACTAGCTCAATTTACATTGTGAAATGCCTGCGAGAACAGATGTGCTTTAAGCAGGGATTTGAAGTGAGGAAGGGAGGTGGCCTGCCTGATGTTGGGGGGGCAGATTGTTCCAGAGTTTGGGCCCCATGACTGAAAAAGCCCGATCTCGTCTGAGCTTCAGTCTTGTTTTTGGAACAGCCAAAAGCAGCTGATCGGATGATCTCAGGGCCCGAGAGGGAAAGTAAGGTTCCAGAAGCTCAGTGAGGTAAAGAGGTGCGAGGCCATTTAAGCATTTGTAGGTCAACAGAAGAATTTTAAAGACTATCCTCGTACGAACATGGAGCCAGTGAAGGGAGGACAGAACTGGAGTAATATGTTCAGACCTACGAGTTCCGGTTAAAACCCGAGCAGCAGCATTCTGGACGAGCTGAAGACATGCGATGGAGGCCTGGCTGATCCTAGCATACAGTGCATTGCAATAGTCTAATCGGGTTGTGACAAAGGCATGGACTAGTTTCTCAGAAGCCATCATTGGGATTGTGTAAGGAAACTCAGTTCTCAAACCTTAGATTTACCAAAATATTGAACAAATCCATCCATCCATTATCTTCCACTTATTTCGAAGTCTGGTGGCGAGGGCAGTAGCTTGTGCAGGGAGACCCAGACATCTCTTTTCACAGCCACCTCTTCCAGCTCTTCTGGTAGGATTCTAATGTGTTCCCAGGCCAACCGAGAGCCATAGTCTCTCCAGCGTATCCTGGGTCTTTCCCGGGGTTTCCTCCCAGTTGGACATGCCCGAAGCACCTCTCTAGGGAGACGCCATGGGGGCATCCTTACCAGATGCCCAAACCACCTCAACTGGCTCCTTAAGATGTGGAGGAGTAGCGGTTCTACTCCAAGTCTCTCCCAAATAACTGAACTTCTCACCCTATCGCTAAGGGAGAGTCCAACTACCCTGTGGAGAAAACTCATTTCAACTGCCTGTATCCGCGATCTCATTCTTTCGGTCACTGCCCAGAGCTCATGACCATAGGTGAGGGTAGGAACATAGACCGACAGGTAAACAGAGAGCTTTGCCTTACAGCTCAACTCTCTCTTCACCACAACAGACCGGTACAGAGTCCGCAATACTGCTGATTCTGCACCAATCCATCTGTCAATATCACGCTCCATTCTTCCCTCACTCGTGAACAAAACCCTGATATACTTGAACTTCTCCACTTGAGGCAGAACCTCATCCTCGACCTGAAGAGAGCAATCCACCTTTCTCCGGTTGAGGACCATGGCCTCAGATTTGGAGGTGCTAATTTTCATCCCAGCCGCTTCACACTCGGCTGCGAACCGCTCCAGTGCGAGTTGAAGATCACGGCACGATGACGTCAACAGGACCACATCATCTGCAAAGAGCAGAGATGGAATCCTGAGGCCACCGAACCAGAAACTCTCCGCCAGCTGGCTGCACTGAGAAATTTTGTCCATAAAAGTTATGAACAAAATCTGTGACAACGGGCAGCCCTGGCAGAGTCCAACTCCCACCCTGAAAGGGTCCGACTTACTGCCTGCACTGCAAACCAAACTCTCGCACCGCTTGTATAGGGACTGAACAGCCCGCAACAACGGGCCTCCAATCCCATACTCACGGAGCATCCCCCACAGTGTACCCCAAGGAACACGGTCAAATGCCTTCTTCAAGTCCACAAAACACATGTAGACTGGATGGGCAAACTCCCATGACCCCTCAAGGATCCTAGTGAGGGTAAAGAGCTGATACAGTGTTCCACAGCCAGGATGGAACCCACATTGTTCCTCCTGGATCTAAGGTTCGACCAACGATCGGACTTGCTTCTCCAGTACCCCCTGAATAGACCTTACCAGGGAGGCTAAGGAGAGTGATGCCCTTATAATTGGAGCACATTCTCCAGTCCCCCTTTTTGAAGAGGGGAACCACCACCCCAGTCTGCCAGTCCAGTGGCACTGCCCCCGACGTCCACGCGACATTGCAAAGGCGTGTCAGCCAAGACAGCCCCACAACATCCAGAGCCTTAAGGAAATCAGGGTGAATCTCATCCACTCCCGGAGCCCTGCTGCCTCGGAGCTTTTTAACTACCTCGGCGACCTCAGCCACGGTTATAGACAGATCAACCCCAAAGTCTTCCGACTCCGCTTCCTCCATGGAAGACGTGCTGGTGGGATTGAGAAGGTCCGAGAAGTATTCCTTCCACCTCCCGATGACATTACTGGTTGAGGTCAACAGCACCCCACCTTCACTGAACACAGTGTTTGTAAAGTAAATGGTAAATGGACTGTACTTATATAGCGCCTTTCTATCTTATTGAGATACTCAAAGCGCTTTACACTACTATCTGTGCCCTCATTTACCCATTCATACAGCACTCTACTAGATCTCTACAAAGCTAATTGAACAAATCATTCTAAAGAGACTAATCAGTGCTTTAGATCACATTCATACACCGATGGGACACACATCAGAGGCAATGAGGGGTTCAGTGTCTTGTCTGGGGACACTTCAGCATGTGACTGCTGTGGGGTTCGAACCTCCAACTCTTGCATTGGAGGACAACTGCTCTAACCACTCAGCCACAGCCGCCCAGTGCTGCTTTCCCCTCCTCAGCTGCCTGATGGTTTGCCAGAATCTCCTCGGAGCTGACTGAGAGTCTCTATCCAAGGTCTTACTGAACTCTTCCCACATCCGACCTTTTGCCTCAGCAACAGCCAAGCCTGCACACCTTTTGGCCCTCCGGCACTTCTCAGCTGCCTCCAGAGTCCCACTGGCCAACATGGCCCGATAGGACTTCTTCTTCAGCTTGACAGCCTCCCTAACCCGGGGTGTCCACCACTGAGTTCGTGGATGATGTAGATGAACATATCCTGAGATATTCACCTGATTAAAACGGATTCTTTCATTTTTCTGGACTGAATATAAACGTGCATTGAATTTAATAAAATGTAACGTGAGACGTTATTTATCTTTGACCCATCAAAATGAATGTGGGCATTTATTTACAGAATCAAAGTTTAACATCAAACATTTACATTAATTTGGCAAAATATGAAAATAACAACATAATTAATCAGCTTTACAGGTAGTGAGAAACAATATGGCGATTGTTTCACTTTTCAGCAGAACAGCAGACATCAAATCCCACGGCGGTGATTGAGAACTTTGCTTCAGACATTTCTAAAAATATCGGTCAATGATTTCTACTTGATAGAAGAATTTTTAAAAATGGAAAGATGAAGTTTAGTGGGAGTGAAAGATGGCTGAGGGAGAATGTGGTGTGTATGAGTGAAAAGTGTTGACAGGACGACACCCTCCATCCGACCCAGCTTTCCTCGGTACGCTCAGTAGTGGACTAGGCTCATTTACCTCTCTGACGATGAATCAGCGGAAGAGGAGCTCCAGTTAACGCTACCTTTCAGCGTCTCCGTAGGATGGCAGAGATACGTCCGGAGTGGTGACGGGACTTCGTCAACAACAGTTCACCTCAACGAGTGGACCTCACATGAGTGGGGTTCGTCCGAGTTTCACTCAGAGGTGGAAGATGTTATAATCCCAAACTCGGAAGAGCCTTATCATGGCTGGACTTCTGTTCTCCCAAACGACTGGAGCTGCAAACTCTCCAGCCCGACTCCAACGGCAACTCACAGAACAACGACTTCACAGAACTGCGATCATCTGAGAGAACTAGGAAGTACCGACATTTTAAAGAGCTCTATTTCCGGTCCATTTGGGAGTTTCTGATTGGTCAATATCAACCAGACAGGGGTGTGTTTTGTGATGTAAGAGGTTACTAGAAGTCAGAAAACAGCAAGAATGTTATTGGAACAGATTGAAAATGTTTCCCAGACAGGCGAGAGAAATGTTTGGGCGAGTTTGGAGAAACAGGTGCCAACTTCTCTGTTTACGTCTGAGAGGATTTAAAAACAAGACAGTTGTTCCAACACTTGTCTGCTTCGACTCCTGACCTTGGAAAACGTACACTGCTCATTCAAAGACAGAAATCAGAAAATGCATAATTACTCTGTAACAGACCTTAACATGAATTCTAACTTTGCATAAGCAACTCAAAAATCATTGTTACTGTTTTACAGTTAACAAAATTGATTAGTTCACTGTAACATCTAAAATGTTTGAACTAAAACACTTTGATTATCAAACATTTGTAAAACAGTAATGATAATAGAAAAGAGAGTGTTCTTTCACTTGAATTTTCAAGAAAGAAAGTCTCAGGATGGGTGAACCTGTATTTCTGGATTCAAATCAATGAAATGACAGTTTCTGTCCCACAAGGTTCTTAAGGTCAAGGGTTTTGACCTTAGGTCAAGTTCACTACAATGACCACCGCAAGAAGCACCGACAACTTTGCGGCCACAGCTCAAGGCAGCTACCTCAACAAGCGAGGTGCGGAACATGGCCCACTCAGACTCAATGTCCCCCACCTCAGCTGGGATGTGATTAAAGCTCTCCCGGAGGTGTGAGTTGAAGAACTCTCTTGACAGTTTCTTCTGCCAGGCGTTCCCAGCAAACCCTCGCTACACGTTTGGGCCTACCGGGTCTGTCTGGCATCTTCCCCCGCCATCTGATCCAACTCACTACCAGGTAGTGATCAGTTGACAGCTCAGCTCCTCTCTTTACCTGAGTGTCCAAAACAAACGGCCGCAAATCAGATGACACGACTATTAAGTCAATCGTCGATCTCCGACCTAGGGTGTCCTGGTGCCAAGTGCACTTATGGACACCCTTATGTTCAAACATGATATTAGTGATGGACAAACTATGACTAGCACAGAAGTCCAACAACAGAACACCGCTCGGGTTTAGATCAGAGAGGCCATTCCTCCCAATCACGCCCCTCCAGGTCACACTGTCATTACCCATTGAAGTCCCCCAGCAGAATAAAGGAGTCCCCAGCTGGCGCACATTCCAGCACCCCTGCCAAGGACTCCAAGAAGGCTGAATACTCTGAACTGCAGTTCGGCGTGTAGGCATGAACAACAGCCAGAGCCCATCCCCCCACCCAAAGGCAAAGGGAAGCCACCCTCTCATCTACCGGGGAAGACTCCAACACGCAGGCACCAAGTCGGGGGGCTACAAGTAGACCTACGCCAGCTCGACGCCTCTCACCATGGGCAACTCCAGAGTGGAATAAGGTCCAACCCCTCTCAAGGAGATCAGTTCCAGAACCCATGCTTTGCATTGAGGTGAGCCCAGCTATATCTAGTCGGTACCTCTCAACCTTGCGCAGCGCACAAGCTCAGGCTCCTTCTCTGCCAGAGAGGTTACATTCCATGTCCCAAGAGCTAGCTTTGGTAAGCCAGGGTCAGGCGCCAAGGACCTTGCCTTCAGCCACTGCCCATAGCATTATGCACCCGACTTTTATGGCCCTTTCTGCAGGTGGTGGGTCCACAGGAAGGCAAACACATGCTGTTCCTTCGGGCTGAGCCCGACCGGGCCCCATGGGCAGAGACCCGGTCACCAGGCGCTCGCCGATGAGCTCCTCCCCCAGACCTGGCTCCTGGATGGGGCCCTGGTAACCCACGTCCGGGCAAGGGACACCGAGTTCTTTGTTTTGTTTTGTCCATAAAAATCTTATTAATCGCTCTTTCTCTGGCCTGTCACCTAAGACCAATCTGTCTTGGGAGACCCTACCAGGGGCAATTATGATTGCCCCCGACAGCATAGCTCCTAGGATCATTCAGGCGCACAAACTCCTCCACCACGATAAGGTGGCGATTCAAGGAGGAGTATTGAACAAATGTTGAATAAATATGTTTGATGAGAGTCTTAATATGGGCAAGTGAAATCTATGATTTTTTTTTTGTTTGATTAGTTCTTTTGTTGCTATAGTCAGATCCTCGATCCACCTGTCAATCAATCCAGTAGGCACATCAGCAACTGACCAATCAGCGACATCAAATTGTCCTGAAGTGAATGCCCCTTACCTGCTGAGCTGCAGCAGTTTTGCATTAAGAACGCTTTGCAGTCAGAGAGATTTTAATAATTGAGTTTACATCTTTTGTTTCATGTTAATCTACTGTCATAAACCTTTGTAAAGTACACCAGAATGCAAAAAATGACATCCATTTTATTCAAGATTTTCTGGGGGAGGACCCCCAGACTTGAGTCTTGAGATGTAGGTGGATCGTTGAGTCTTTAGACGTAGGTGGACCAATGAGTATTTAGACGTCGGTGGACCCATGAGTCTTTAGACATAGGTGGACCAATGAGTATGTAGATATCCAAGGATCCCACACCGAAGATGCTGTACTGTCGCTGTGGACAGATAAATCAGCTATTAACAAAGCTTTCTACGAAACGTTGGTTAAAAAACATTTGGGTCCAGTTCTGATCAGGAAAGCTTTCCGCTTTCCATTGTATCCCAACAGTTCACGAGTGATGACTGTGAAAGGAGTCATTAACCTGAAACTGGTCTGGAACCAACGGGAACTGGTCCACCCATTCCTCGTGGTCCCAGACTTACCACATGCAACCTACATAGGCTCTGACATCTTGGTAAGATTAGGTGTCCGAGTGGACACCAGCCACAATGTACTGTGGTCACTTAAACCAGCCAAAAAAGATCCTCCTGTGCTAGACACAACTAACCTTACGGCTGGACAGACCATTCCAGAGGTCTGCCAGGTTGCTAGCAACCAAAACATCTCAGTACCACCTCGGGTAACAAACCTAATGGTACGAGTCCACATCATGGCGGGACAAGCTATTAGCCTTAAACAGGCATACTTTCAACCATCTCCTAGGTTTTTCAAACTAGGACTGTCCATTGAGGCCGCAAGCCAAGTGAGCCTCGACTCCAGAACCACATCTGTTGCTGTGTGCAACACAGGCACAGAGGAGGTACTGATCCCGAGAAACACAAGGCTAGGATGGTTGATCTCCACAGATTTTCATGATTTTTAACTTGGCATTCCATTTCCAGAGGTCTGCCAGGAAGGTACACAAGATGTACCTGCCACCCATCCGCCAGCTGCGGAAAAACCCTCAGTAAGTGATGACCCGAATCACCACTACTTTGATAGCAATATCTGCAAAGATATGGCAACATTGTACGTGGATGGATGCTCATTCCACCACGAACAAACCTGCAAATCAGGTGTTGGAGGGATTCTCCTCCAAGACCAACAAGAGGTCACTTTTAGCCATAAATTAGGCTCTCAGACTTCTCAGTATGCTGAGATAGCAGGAATCCTAATAGCTCTCCAGATGGCAGTAGAACGCTCCATCCAAATGCTAGTCATCTGTACAGACTCTAATTACGCTCGACTTAGTTTCTTGTGTTCTCTGGAAACGGAACGGCTTTCTCACAAGCAACAAGAAAGTGGTCAAACACAAAGAGCTTTTCATGGCATGTGATCACTTGGTGACATCACATGACCTACAGGTCTTCTGGAAAAAGGTTCCAGGACATTCAAAGAGTCCTAGGCGATGACAAGCGGTATAATGACCTTGCAGACTTCCTAGCCAAGGACGGAGCCGTGGACGGCCCTCAGTGGTCCTTTGACCCCTCCTGGCTGCTCGCAACTCTCAGTACAACCTACAGCCGAGGTAATGGCAGTCACACGTGCACAGGCTGCAGCCAAGCCGGCTGACAACACAGTCTCTGTACAACCAGTGATGACTGACCCAGACATTATCAAACTTGAGAAGTCGGATCCTGTGATAAACTCGATGATGCTGTACTTGACTGACCCAGAGAGAAACACTCCGTCCGAAGCCGACCTGAATTCCAATCCAGACCTTAAAGTCCTCTTTCAGTTGCGCAAACAGCTAAAACTAATCAAGGGCATCCTAACTTTTGCTCATGGACCGATGTCCTCACCCGTGTTCGTGGTCCCCCATGACCACAGGGGGGTGATGTTAGTTCATGCGCATGACCTCCGTCCGCAGGACACAAGGGAGATAACGCCACGCTGAAAGCATTAAAACAAGTTGCTTATTGGCCTGGAATGAAAAAGGATGTCAAGTACTACATAAAAGGGTGCCTGGTCTGTGGCCAGTTTCAGCTATCCAGACCACTCCACAGAGCACCACTGCAAAATAGAGGCATTGCATTCCCATGGTCCAACCTCCAGATCGACTGGGTTGGACCACTTACTAAGAGCACTAGAGGAAATAAATATTTTCTCACGGTAACTTGCGCATTTACCAAATGGGTAGAATGCCTACCAGCTCCTAACGACACAGCACAAACAACTGCTATGTTACTAATGAATCATGTATTTTCAAGGTTTGGACTTCCCCTCAGGGTGAACTCAGACCAAGGTACACACTTCACAGCTGAAGTGATGAAAGAACTGTGGAAGATGCTAGGCATCAAAGTCAACTTCCATGTTGGCTACCACCCACAGGCCTCAGGCCAAGTGGAGAGAGCAAACAGAACTGTGGTAAGTATTTTGAAGAAATGCGTAGCCGTAAACCACAAGGTTTACAAGGCTACAAGGATGTGAAACTCCCTCTGGTCCTCGTGGCCATAAGGGCCACTCCACACACATCGACTGGCATCTCTCCCTTCGAGATGATGACGGGTCGACAAATGACTCTCTTCCTACACCTGTTGTACCAACCAGGCGATGCCGCCATGGCAACAGCCTACACCACACAACAATACATGAATGACTTGGAAGAACACCTTAAAAACACCTTTGCGTTTGCCCAGAAAAACTTGGAAAAATCCGCTGAAGGATGAAAGGCGTACTATGACCAATAGGCCTCTCACGAGGAACTCTAAGTGGGAGATAGGGTCTGGTACTACACGTTCGCCCCCACAACCGGGAAAGGAGAGTCTGGGAATTCTCGCCCGCAAACTGATGCCCAGGTGGACTGGACCCCACCTGATAACAAACTGTCTCCAGTTGTCTACCAGATCTAAATCAGCAAAGGCCAAAAAGAGCCTATTGTTAAATGGTACATCGAAACCAGGTTAAACTACATAAGGCGTTCAATAACTCCACAGGAGACAAAGACCTCACAAACTCAGACCTCGTGGGAAAAAAGGTCGTCCATTCAGAAACTAAATAAGTCCAAGCTTGATTAAGTGTTAAGATAACAACTCAGACGTGATAATGTGATAGAATCTGACAATCAGAGTGAGTGTTGCAGTGAAACGTTGTTTCCAGTTGCTTAATCACTACTTTTGTCGATGTTGAAACATTGTTTTTCTGGTTGCTTGATCACTACTGTTGTTGATGTTGAGACATCGTTTATTTGGTTTTTGGTATTGTTTCTGAACACCCCCAGCAAGAATTAATTTTGTGTGTACTTTAGTTAGAGACTAAGAAGCCTTTAACTATGCCAACATGCAGTTCATTTGTTAAACTTCAACCTTTGAGGAGTCAATGTAGATTAATGCTACCTTAAGTACCATAACCTACATTGGTCTCACGACGCTCAAGCCAAACCTACTCGAACAATCCTATTTGGGGGGGCTAGCTAATCCTTAAGTTGAGTCTCGCCATAGACTCCAAAAACATTTAGGGGGGGAAACCAAAAAACCAAACCTCAAGTCGTTCGTCTAAAGGGACAACAGACAATTGAACCAAACTATATTTTGCCATGTAAATCTAACTTAAACCAAGTTAGGAATGGAAGAATAGTTTGGAATGCCCTTCTATAGGTATAAATCCCTATATATAATTTTTCAGCATGACCCACCATTTAACTGGTACCTGTGGCTGATCTAAACCATGATAGCTTACACACCAGGTGCATTTAGGTTAAGGTCTTATGTAAAATCCCACTCATAAGCCCAACTAAAACCACATAAATGCATAACACATAGAACCAGAATGGCACCCACTGGGAACCACCAGCAGCAACCTTCGCTGAAGGGACCTACAACTCCAACGTGGGTCTCCAAACTCCATCCAGTGGTCGCCTCTGCAGTTCAATCGAAGGAACTTCTCTGCATGCTGATCAATCAACACCTCCAGTCGTTGTGGATTTATCGTTGTGGATTATATGACTTTTCCAATGGATTACAGACTTTGTTTTCAAGGGGTTAAAGCGTTGCTGCAATGGAATTACCAACAACATTATTGAATTACCAACAACATTGTGGAATTACCTAAACCGTTGTGGGATTACCTTCTTTGACTTTTGTTTTCCTCTTGCTGGATTACATCAAGATCAAGGACATTCGGAGGCGTAAGTTCATGTTGGAATTCATCCCCATGGACAGGCGATGATTTCCAAAGGGGGGAACTGTAGTGAACTAGGCCTCCGACCTCAACCTGTCTCTGAAGACCTTCAGGGGACAGGAACTGTTATTTCATTGAGCTGAATCCAGAAATACAAATGATCTCATCAAGAGACTATTTAATTGTACCCTGAATTAATCAATTGAAAGAACACTCTTCCTTTTTACATTATCATTACTATTTTAGAATATCTTGATAATCAAAAGTGTGTTTAGTTCATACCATTTCTAAATGTTGAAGTGAACCACTCATTTAAATCAACTGTGAAACAGTATTAATGATTTTTAAACCTCATTAGACTTAGAAATCAAGTTAAATGTCTATTTACAAAGTAAGTGTGCATTTTGATCTTCTGTCTGAATGAGTGGATTTGATGTCGGTCAGAAGTCAGGGATGTCGGTCGAAAGTCAGAGACAAACAGAGACAAGTTATTAGAACGAAGTGTCTTGTTTTTAAACTAGCAGACAGTAAATAAGAAGCTGGCACCTGCAAAGTTTCTCACTACTTCAAAATATTTTTCTCCGTCTGTACTAACCGTTCCTAAACATTCCTGCTGTCTTTTGACTTTTAATAACCCTCTGACATCACTAGAACCACCCCCTTGCTGGTTGTTTCAACCAATCAGGAAGTACCAATTGACAGGAAGTGAGTACTCTTTAAAAAGTCAACACTTCCTGGGATCATTCAGTGTTCCTTCAGTCTTCTTGCAGTCTTCGTTCAGTCTATGAAGTCTTCCCAGGAGTCTTCCACTTCTGAGTGGAATCTCTGGCTGGAGTCTTACTGAGAGTTCCTAAGGAACTTTCAGATTTAATCAGTAGCTGAAGGATTTGTCCATGAGACGAGGGTCCGTCCATCCCAGCGGAGTCACAGCGCCTCGCTGTGAACTCACCCGGGCGTAACGCCCTACAACTTCGAAGGAAGCTTGTTCTGTTGAACGGAGTAAACCACACGACTTCTGACGATGACCAGCCGCTTTAACCGGAGACGCTGTAAAGGGATAGTACTAATGGACTTCTGTTCTGGAGTGGAGGTAGCCCCCATCTAAGGTAACAAAGTCTCTGCATGTCCTGAAGTGTACCGGAAGGTTGAGCTGGTGTTGAAAGAAGAGTGCTAATTCTGGTCAACAAACATCCATCTTCCTTCATCCATCTTCCTTTTAAATCTATTCCTTCTCTTAAACTTTTCTATTTGCCAGTAATCTAGATGCCTTCAGAGGTAAATCAGCCTCAATCAGTAATGTTCTGTTGTCTTGTTAGTAAAGCGTGCCAAGTTTTTATTAATCAGAAACAGATCAGCAAATCAATGTGTACATGTCTTGATGTTAAATTTTGATTCTGTTGAATAAATGACCGCATTTATTCTGATGGGTCAAAGATAAAATGGCGTCTCATGTCACTGATTAAACAATCCTCACAGTTATCTCGGTCACATGGCAGAAATTTAACTCGAAAAAGAAAGAATCCGTTGTAATTAAACAATTAATATTCTTTGTGCTTGAACTAGCTTTAAGAATAATTAATTAGTAGTGTGTCTACAGCAAAGCTGTCCCTGCATCACTACAAGTATTTAGACGTAGGTGAACCCATGAGTCTTTAGACGTAGGTGGACCGTTGAGTCTTTAGACATAGGTGGACCATTGAGTCTTTAGGCTTAGGTGAACCATTGAGTCTTGAGATGTAGGTGGATTGATGAGTTTTAAGACGTAAATGGACCGTTGAGTTAGATTTCAGTGGGCAGGGCGCTCTGTTCTATTGACAGGGTGGGGCGCCTTCCTTGGGTAGTGGGAGGGGAAACAGCTCTATTCTTCTCCAGTGTAACTCCTACACACGTGAACATCTTACACCAAAAACATTTAGGTTTACTTCATTTTCTGTTCAGTTCTAGTCCAGAAAAGCACTCATCTCTAAAACTACAAACATTCACTCTTCAGACCCGTCAGGGAGGTGGGACATGGATGTTCCGTGATGACTTTCCATAAAATGTATGAAAAGCAGTTTTAAACTTTTAGAGAACGTCTAACATGATGTAGAGAACAAACCAAACGTGTTGATTTAGAAGATGTTTTTTAAAGAAGCGCCATGGTCTCTGGATTAAGTGTTGTTTTCCTGTTTGTTGTGCACGTGTGCGTGCACGCCTCTCATCCTTCGTTCTCTTTGGACCGCTGTTTGTCTGCTCAGATGGTGAAACCTCGCTGCCGGTCTGTCAGTGTCGGGGAACAGTGGCTCCAACAGAACCGACTGCAGCCCATGACTGCGTCGCCTTCACGCACACACTGCTCCTTCAGGTATTACAGCCCCCCATCCCCCCAAGAAAAAATGAACCACAGTTTTTAAATAACTGATGACACGAAGCGTCTGTTTTAACAGGAAGGGGCGTGGAGAGGCCAAAAAGTGTCGTAAGGTGTACGGAGTGGAACGCAAGGATCAGTGGTGCACGGCCTGCCGCTGGAAGAAGGCCTGTCAGCGCTTCCCCGACTAGACCCCGCTGTGGGGTGGACGAATGATAGTTAACGGACTTTTATCACAGGGAAAAAAAGAATACGTGTAAGAGCTCAAGAGCTCAAGAGCCATCAAACAAAACAAGTTTTACGTTTCTCTGTTTTTTATTATTCTGTTCTTTGTTTATATCCTAAAATGAATGCAAATAAACTTTTGTCTCTTTGCATCCTGATCCTCAAAACTGAAGTCTTCGATGGTGCTGTTGATTCACTTTGACCATGTGATGTGCTAAGCCCCTCCCCCTTTTTTTATCCAAATGTCATATTTGTGGCTCCACTGTCTTATTAGACTGCTGCTCAGCTGTTTTCTTTCTTCCAGTGGTCTCACAGTGGTTATAATGTACGTTATATTGTGTGCTTTCAGTTACATGCGAGTATTTTATACCTTTTTGTTTTTTAATCGTTCTGTTCAGCCTGCGTTTTGGGCAGACTGATTTGTTTTTTAATGTTTTTTGGCACTTTCTTGGACTAGTAACACACACGAATAAGCTATGTTTGGTTTGACTCAACCAAATTCCTTCCATGACGTTGATTTCCTTCCTGCCCGCTTGTCGGCGCACAACCAGTGTTCAACCTCCGTGACGAGCTGGAATCATGGCGACGGGGCGAGCATTAACTGCGTATCTCACTGGGCTCAAACTGTTGGCTGCCATTTGCTTTCAGAAGGAATTATGTCTCCAAGTTACTGTCTAACCGTTTCCATGATTCAGAAAGAGCAAGAACAAATTGTGACTGACTGGAGACTAAAACAAGAATAAATTGCAACCAAACTGAGACATAATTAAGAAACGGGACTAAAATGCAACAAAATATCTGCATGATTTGCAGGAACATCACAGTTTGTTTTTGCATGTTTGAATGTATGCAAACATATAAGCCAACTCAGTTTGATTCCAAATGAAAGTTTTTGTGTTTTTTCCTCCAACAGTCCCAGTGAGATCCAGGCTTTAGTCAGATCTAGACTTTAGTTAGATCCAGACTTTAGTCAGATCTAGGCTTTAGTCAGATCCAGACTTTAGTCAGATCCAGACTTTAGTCAGATCCAAACTTTTTTTGTGGAACATGTTTGTATTAAAGGAAATATATTGTCAAACACAATAAATTAAATTAACAAAGCACTGATAATTTAAAGATGTTTTGTCTTTTGTTTTGCACAACAGTCCACCAGATGAATAGCAAACTCTTTTATTTTTGATTTATTTGTTTTTACAGCTTTTCTCCATGACTCCATGAAGTAAACACAAAAAATCTAATTTCTATGTTGACAGAAATACATGTCGCACTCATCAGTACTTCAATCAGACTCTTCAACACGGTAAAAGCTTTGACCTGCTTGTGATGCAACAAATTAACATTTTCCTTCTATGACCCTGCCCCCCACCCCCCATCACTGCTCTGAATGCCTCATCCTGTTCATCAAAATATCGAAGAAATCAGAAAAATAGTCCTAATTTTTGACATATATATATGATTTTTATTGAGTTTCCGGGTAAAAGTTCACACTTTATGTGTAGATTGCTTTCTGGATGACCTGTTTGAACTGATGAGCTAATGGCTAGTCAGAGCTGAGCTGAGACCAAAGCAATGTCATAAAACGGCTTTGCAGCGGTTCATGCAACTTTACCTTAAAGCATGTGTGTCAAACTCAAGGCCCGGGGGCTAAATGTGGCCCTCGTTAACATCTGGCCCCCAAGATGATATTTTAAATGTAAAATACTTTTCTCACTTTAATTTTTTCAGTATTCTTTAATTATGAGGTCAAAAGTAGAACAGAGCACGTCAAATGAGACCAATCAAACTGTTGTTGAGGAACCAACCTGCAACCAAGAAAAGATGTTGGGTATCTAAGTTCTAACTTCTTAATAGTATTTTAGATATTGTGTATAAAAGCCCATCTAGGGACAAGTACTGAAAATTAACTTGTGCTATAAGAACCATGATCCAGGCATGGGACTACTGCTTTATTCAGTTTGTCTGTTATTGTGTGTCAGTCCCTATCAAATAAACTTAATAAATAAATAAACTTGAGTTGATGTAGATTCTGAAACTGGCCCTTAGTTTGAAAAAAAAAAAAAATTAAATGTGGCCCCCTTTTGTGAGTGGGTTTGACACCCCTGCCTTAAAGCTTTACAATTGTTCAGTGCACATTAATTTATTTATTGCCGGTGTAAGCAGGAAGTGTCCACTCTGACTAGCCAGTAGTTCGTCAGTCTGATCAGATTTAAACCAAGGTCATCCACGGAGCGATCTGCAACAGGTAAGATATTAGTTGTTCATCACCTTCCTACAGAATCCCATTTCAAAATAAAGAGAACACCTCTTTAATGCACCATGATGACCTCTGCCCTGACTCGTATATAAAAGATTAATCAGAGCAGCTGAAAATGTGCCAGCATGCGTCAGATTTGCTCTTGTGTAAACTTTTATTCATAAATTTCTGTAAATTATATTTAAATACGTTTTGATGTATTTTTTAAAAGGTTGTGATCTCATTGTCACCATCAGATTGGCACAAAAAGCTTTTTTATTGTGTCCAAATATAAAATTACATTATTGCTTTTTTGTATTTTTCATATTGTGTTGAGAATTTTTTCTACGTTTGTAGTTTTAATCCCATCATGAGCCTGTCTCTGGATGTTTCCACCCAGAAACACTGGGGGTCAGTCTTGTTCCTCCTGGGAGGAAAATTCATCCATTCAGTGAAAATTCCCACTTCAACAAAATCCAGACACGACAGGATTAAAAAGTGTTTTGATTTCTGCAGCACAAACAGTTACGTTAAGTTTCCAAAGTTCAAAAAGCCAATTTAACCTCCACTGAGTTGAATTAATTATCTGTAATGAACAGTTTGGGCTTCAGCGCTCTGAACCTGATTGAACTATCTGAGAAACGCTGCTCTAATTTAATGACTTGATCTGAGCCGACGTTTGCTGCAGGTAAACCACAGATCGGCTCAGTCGAAGCTACAGACGAGTTCTTCAAGTAAAAACCTCACAAACAAGTTTAGTCACGTCCACTGTGCAGAGTGCAACAAACTGCAGAGACCTCCCCCAAAGTCTGAACAAGCACAACTCCATTTGGCTCAACTTTATTAAACCCACACAAAAATATATTCAAGTGCACGTCTCTAAATCTTTTATTTCACAGAGGCATGTGTAAGAAGAGGGACACCACGACCAAAACATTAGACAAGGATGGAGTCTGTTCTCATCACGGTGTTGACGTCACAGTTTGAACTGGGGGGGACAAAAAGATGGATGAGTGCTTCTTACAGTTTGTCTTGCCTCCACACCCGAGTGACGGGCATGTTGTTGTTGAACCTGCCGCTGCGGCTGCTCCTCATGCCCAGGTACTGCCTCAGCAGCTGGTTCACCCGCTTCTGACTGTTCCACTTGCGGGCGGACTTCCTGACACCTATGAAGCCGCCGTAGCGCTTTTGTAGAGGCCTCCTGGGGGAGCTGATCAGCTTCCTGTAGCTGTGACGCCCCCTCTGAAAGCCACCGAAGCGTTTGAATAAACTGACGGCCTCTGGGCTGTCGTACCGCTCCCCTTCGAGCTGGGCATCGCTCCCTGAGTCCCTCTCCTCCCTGCCTCCACCTGCCGGGCGGAGGCCCTGCAGGCTACCCCCCTCCTCCGAGGACTCCAGCAACGATGAGTCGGACTGGACGCTGCGCTGCTCCGAGGCCATCTCACCCACATCTTCCTCTGGGAAACGCTTTGTGGCTGCGGACTGCAGCACCTCGTCGTCAGCGTTCAGGTCAAGAGGGGTCAGCTCCTCTCCTGCTCTCTGCAGCCACGTGCCCTCCTCAGAGAGCAAAGCATGCTGGGACAGCTTCACTGCGCGTTTGCACACTTCCCACGTGAGGGAAGAGGAGACATGACCCTCACACTCCAACACACACGCCTGCAGAGCAAGAAGGAAAGAAGTCAGTGTTAGGGGGTTTTTGGTCAAAGGTAACAGATGTTTTAACAACTATGGCTGAGAATGTTCTCTGCCCATGAACCATATGTTTGGGTTAGAGCTGGATGAGGAGCTGGAGGCTGCAGCGTGCGGTTGTCGTGTCAAGGACGCTCCCGAGTCTGTGAGCTCAGCTGAACACATTAAAACAACAACAACAAAAACACGCAGCTCGTGGCAGATCCTTTTGAATCTGGTCTTCATGTGGACTTCCTGTATATCTGTGTGTACTTCTGGTTAGTGTTGTAGTACTCGAGACCGGTCTTGACTGCATTTGGTCTTGGTCTTGTCTTGGTCTTGTCTCGGTCTCGGACATTGAGGATTCTGGATTTTATTTCAAGACCAGTCAAGACCACAAATGTGGAAATATCACTAAATTGCCAGAATATTGTCCAGTTTATTTGTTAACACACTTGTTTTTATTGGATGCAAAACGTACTTATTAAAATCCAAGTGATAACGTGACTCATTGCTAAATACATGTTTTTGTTACCCCTGTCACGCCCACCCCCTTTCACTCGCACGTGGTTCTGTGCCAACAGAACAATACAGACAGCAGAACGTAATGTCGCAACCAAGGGTGAAAGTAAGCCGATACGGTCCAGTACTGCGTACCACTGAAAGATTCTGCACCGGTAGCTACCTGGAAGAGGGGTTGTCTGCTGTAAAGCCGCCATTCAGAACCAGTCACAGCTGCACTTTGAGTCAGAATAGATTCTCTAGCAATAAGTAGTCTAAAACACAACTTAATCAGTTAATAAACTGCTTTTTTTGTCTCGTTTCAAAAGGTTTCTAAACTGTTCTGGAGCCTCGTTTCTCTACCACGGGGAAGTTAGTTTTACGTTGGACGTTGGACATTCGAGCTCTGTGGCTTCAGCGGTGTGTTCCTCTCGTTCGAGCCGAAGCAAACAGTCTGATTTCAGTCAGCAGCGCTCAGTCTGCCCCTCCTCCGAGACGTAATGGTTCACTTAGTGACCATCAACAAATTAGAACCATGAGTTTTGAACAAGTAAATTATGTAAAATTAGAAATTGCTTTAAAATAAGAAATAAATGCAGGTGCCTCGTCTGTCAGGTCTAGTAGAGTATCGTAGTTTAACATAAGTTTTGTGTCAGTGGGTCACGAAAACTATTGTGCAAAAACCACTGAATGTCTGATTTATTTGTTATGTAGCTTTGAAAATTTATAAAAGCTGATACATTCATTCAAAAGCAAACAAAGTTGCAGTATGTAACTTTTAAAAAATATATTTTTATAAATTACATATGTTTTTACATATTTGTTAAAACTGTTACTATATCATGACAGTATAGTATAAGACAGATAATCTGTGAAAAGACTGAGCTCCAAGACTTGAGGTCTTGGTCTTGACGTGGACTCGAAACCTAAAAGTCTTGGTCTTGTCTTGGTCTTGGGTTAGGTGGTCTTGACTACAACACTACTTCCGGTACATATGTGTGTACTTCCTGTATATCTGTGTGAACTTCCGGTATATCTGTGTGTACTTCCTGTATATCTGTATAACTCTTCCTGAAAATCTGTCCTTGCAAGTAAAATACTGTACATGAACAAGGAAATTGTGTATAACTGGGACCCAAAGTACATAATTTCGTTCCACCTTATGTACCACATGTGATGCGAATGACGATAAAAAACCTTGAACCTTGAAATACTGTTAAAAATATTCTCCTGCCATTGAGTGTGGTTCCTTTTGAATAAGTAAGATAAAGTAAGAATATTTTTCTCCGACAGTCAGTCTAACTGCAGCAGCAGCCATGTTCAGGAGATATAAATATGGGTTTTAATCAAAACTTATCATAACATTATATTCATTATAACAACAACGGCTGATTATAATTAAGGTTCGACTACAGAAAGAGCAGCTTCAAGGTCAAAACAACAGAAACTACAAGTACAAGATATTGCAACTCTTCAGCAATCCCATTGACATATTAATTTTTATTGAGAGATATTGAAAATATAAAACGTTTTTAAAATGGATGACAATGAAAACCAAAACGATGTCAGCCAAATTAAAGAACACCCGGTCACATCCGGTTATTGAAAATGTGAAACCTAACTGAGAGCTAAATGTTCTTTTGAAGAATTATTCTAACTAAAATGTTATAATTACTATTCTTTCATATTATACAATGATACAATTTACATTTATATATATTATATCTTAGAAAACTGATCAAAAACATGCAGCCCATATCAGACAAACTGAAGGTAGTTATCGTCCTTGTCCGCTGCCTTAAAACAAAAGGCGGGCGATGTTTTTACTTGTGTCTGTGTGTCTGTTAGCAAAATATTTCAGAAACCACTGGATGGATGAAATTTGAAGCGGTACACATTAATTGTGTGTCTACAACTGATTTTTGTTGTCAACAAAATTCAAAATGGCTGCCGTGGCCAAATCACCAAATGTAAAAATGGCTGTAATTTCACCAAAATTTATAAACATTTCTGTCTTAAAGACATATTCTGAGTGCTAACAGGATGTGTTGCTCAAACACTGTCTGTCAAACCAAAATTTGGTAGTATTTTTACTAACACGCTAGCCACGTTATGGGCTAACATGTTAGCATAATATGGTTAATTTACACATTCAGATAACAGAATTACATCAGTGCAAATTCAAGGATTCAAAGCTCTTTATTTGTCATACGCATCACATGTGGTACATGTGGTGGAATGAAATTATGTACACAGTACATGAGTGACGGCCAGAGTTTAAGGCATAATTCGTCTTTTTTTACACGAGGAAGTGTTGTAAATGTGTCTATTCATGTATTTAAGAGCTTGCCATAAGGAGCAGTGTTGCTCCCCTCTGTTGCTGAGACAATAGATAAACTCCTCCGACACCTCCTCTGTCCTCTGCTGTTTTTATGACGCTCTGTATGAAACAGCAGCGGAGGACTAAGGAGGTGTCGGAGGAGTTTATCTATTGTCTCAGCAACAGAGGGGAGCAACACGGTTCAAGCATGGCTCCCAAAACAACAAGACAGTCATATTTGTTCATAACTTTATTAATAGCCAGTCTGAGAGATACAAGCAGACAGCTGCCGGCCCGGAACGCACACGACAAAATGAGAATGGTACGAAAAAAACACTATTTGAGAAGGACTGGTCTAGTGGTTCTACACTTAATGCTCCTTAACCTCCTTCCTGAGGGGAGTGGGGCAAAAAGTGTGTGTGCTGGGTGAGTGGGGTCCTTCAGGATGCAGATGGCTCTCTTCCTGCATCTAGAGGTGTAAGTGTCTGTGATGGTGGGGAGACTGACCACAACATCTTCTGTGCAGCCTTCACCACTCTCTGCAAAGCTTTTCTTTCTGCAGCTGTGCAGCCTCCATGCCACACGTTGATGCTGGAGCACAGGATGCTCTCCACTGCACACCTGTAGGAGGAGGTGAGGACTGAGTTTCCCAGACCAGCTCGTCTCAGCCGCCTGAGGAAGTAGAGTCTCTGATGAACTTTCTTGATCAGGCTGGTAATGATGTTGCTCCAGCTGAGGTTGTCATTCAGGTGTACACCCAAGTACTTGTAACTGGAGAAATGTGTCTGTTCACAGGATTGAAGTCTAACCATTTTATGTTTTATTTTTTATGCTGTAAATAAGTAAACAAAATATTTTTTTAATAAGCAGCCCCATAAGCATACTGCATTCTTCTAGCTTCACAAGCTCACTGCTAATTTCCTTTTTGTTTAATTAGAGCGTAAAACATTCAAACTGAGAAATGGTTCTGGACCTGAGAGCTGGGAACCTGAGTTTACTGACAGCAACACAGAAGTTGCTGACAGACAGAAGTTTTAGCAACAAAATCAATAAATAAAACACTAAATGTAATAAAGTTAAATCAGGTCCTCTGGACAGATGCAAAAAGTAAAAAATAAAACCAAAAATAAACGATGATTTTGTTTTTACTTTTTTTTTTTACTTTTTGCATCCGTCCAGCCTGGATTATTGAGCATGCATCAGGAAAACACTAAATGGTGAAACGTTGCACATTTCTGAGGAGCGTAGGTGATCATTGTAAATTTGTATCTAAAACAAACATTTTTACATTACAGATCGTCATTTAAGCCATTTTTTTTACAACAAAAATCATAAATTTAATTTAGCTTATAACTTATTTATATACCTTTATTAATAGTTAATCCAAAGAATTGAATTCAGATTTAAATACGTAAACTGTAGAAGCGAAGCTAAACTTTTAAATGTGTTTGTCTCTGAAGAAACGTTAATATCTTTAGCGTATGAATATAACTTGTGTTCAGAGCAGACTGAGTGCCTTTATGGGAGTTAATGGGTCTTGTTCCTGTTAACTTCAGTGTTGACACAAAGTTTGTGGCGATCTGAGATGTCCATCATTTGACAAGTGTGAAATCTGCTACTGAAAAATGATTGACAGCACCAAATTGGAAGAAAGTACAAACCCGGTTTGAAGGACAGCAGGTAAATGATGTCCTTTGCCAACTACTATTTTTTCTGATTGATTCTCCAGCTCTGGTAATGATGTCTTTTGTACTTGAAATTTTCAATGTGGTGTTTTTCAACTGAACTTTTTAGGATGGAGTTTTAATGACTTTCCTGTCTTCTTGTCATTGTACTTGACACTTTGATTTCATGCCAGATTTGTTAACGGACCACAGCCTCACCACGATGAAAATAAAGACATTTGAGGTGCATGCTTGATTTTCATATAGACCATTCCCAACATTATTACCAACAGCAGCGATTATATTCACTTCTGCAAATACACTTTACTGCTTAAACTCATTATTTCAGAAATTATCATCTATAAATACCAAAGTTCGCATGAATCTTCTCACCAATATAAAATATAATATAAGAAAAGAGGTACAAAAAGAGAAGTATGCATCCACATGGAGGTCCTGAGTTCTCTGAGTTAGATATCTGTTTGAGATGAGAAAGCCCATTTACTCTTCAAACCTCATTGAAACCAGATGAGTTGCATTGTTATCAGAAACCCTGCTCCACATCCAAGCAACGAGAGGAGAGGGAGTGAAGCTATCAATGGAAATCAATTATCTGTCATAATTGAAACAAGCACAACAGGGGATTCTCCATGTTGGATCAATGGAGCGATCTCCAGTTCAGAAGTGAGAAAAGATGAACGTTTGTATGTTTGTAGTCCTGTATTCATGTGCATTAGATGAGAAAATTCTGAAATGGTTGTGCTGGTTGGCCTCTGAACACAATGTTGGTATTTTATATGTTGAGGATGCCGATATTTATTCTTCTGTTCATACCATGGCTTTCAGTTTGATCTTCCTCCTGAGACTTTAGTGAAAGTTGAAAGATTTATGGGGGAAAAAGACATGAAGGAAAAGTCTCAGGGGAATTTACGGTATGTACTTACTCACTTACTAATGTTAAATTAATATAGAACCATGTGTGTGAGTTAAAGTTGTTACGGAGTCTGTGCACCTGATAAACTTCAAGGCCTCTAAGCGGGAAAGCAGAGTTGTTTTGACCTCGCCTCTGCCTGATAAGCTTAAAAACAGACATTTCTTTATACTGTCTGTGGGCAGACCTTGTGACTGGAGCTTCATGTAACATCTGTGTAAGCCTGTATGTTAATTCTGCCCCCCCCCACCCCCCACCCCCCCCCGCTAGGAGTAAAACTGGGTTGAAAAATCTTCTCGTACCCTCAGTGTGACTTATTTGATTAATGAGATGACGAGAGGGTAATTAATTTATCCAACAAAAAGTTCTTCCCTTTGGTATATGTAATTTTGCAGACAATATGAGTGATCACTGTGTTGGTGGTGCCATTAGGGATACTAAAATGCCTCCTTCCTGTCGTAATGGTTGTTGGTGATGGGTAAACCCAGGGGTGCAGACAGACAATCCAGGACTCAGGAGATGAATAAAATAATTTATTAATAATAACAGAACAACAGCTGACGAGGCAGCAAACTTACATAATCCGTGGGAAACGCAGAGGACCAAGGTGACAGGAAGCAATGCCAGGACGAAGGACTAACACAGAGACACAGACTTATATACAGTGACAAACGAGACAAAACACCTGTGAGGACACACAGCTGAACCACATCAGGGAAAATGACAAACTAGGAAGCCAGGGAGTGCAGGAACAGACACACAACACTAGATGGAAGCATACACTAGGAAAACACAAACCCTATAGAAAAACAGAAACTGAGAAGAAGGACATAAGACAAAAAACACAACACAAGATGGGGCTAAACTCATGAAACAGTCCAATCCCTACACTTCCAAAACCTAGATTATTTCTAAAAAAGAACATGAAACATTTAAAAAAAAAACTTGTTTTTTCCTCACTCACTCTCAAGCAAGATGGATGCTTTTCTTACCTCTCCTGCCTTCCTCCTGCTTTTTTGCTCTTTGTCTTGTGTAATGGAGCTTCTATTTACACATCTTCCGAATCATAAACTACTGTCATGGATCTGGTTAGCTGGACTTTCAACGCAATTGGTAACATTTTTTCAACCAAGTGACAGGGTCCTGGAGAACCCTCATGCCCCGCTGAGACGTAATGGCAGGGTACGTCATGGATTCATGGGGAGATTAGAATTGGATGTGCTTTTCTGTATTGTCTCAGGAGGATGCTGAAGATGTTTACAGAATTGAAATTATGATAGCAGGGTTTCTGCTTTTTGGCACTGTCGGATACCTATGTTATCGGCTATTAAAGAAGACGGCGGCAGCAGTTTTGGCCATGGCAAAGATGACGAGCATATGTGAAGGTTTGGTTCGTGCTTTGAGCATTCAAAATCAGCTGATTTATAAGCTCAACCGTAAGATGGAAGCATTTTGTAAGAATCCCAGGCCTCTTGCAGCTTCTGGGACTTGCCAGCATGTTGGGGACGACCTTGGAGGGAGCTAATAAGCATGGACCAGTGGAATGCCCACAGATCTGGCCATTTTGGATCATCGAAAGTACTAGCAGAACTCAATGCTGATGAGAACTTCTGTGAATGCTTATCAGAACTGTACCGGCTGACACAAACATCTTATCAGGACTATGGTGCTATCTGGAAGTGCTTCATGGAGAAATCTCACCATCTTGTCATCAAATGCATATGTAATGTGTCTATAAATCTGTCTGGTTTTCGCCCCCACCATAGCACCGAAACAGCTCTAATAAAAATAACTAATGACCTTCTTCTTGCTGCTGACTCTGCTCTTCTGTCTATCCTCATTCTACTGGATCTAAGTTCTGCCTTCAACACAATCTGTCATTCTATCCTCCTCAACAGACTAACCTCCATTGGCATCTCAGGTACTCCGTTAGTCTGGTTCAAATCATATCCCTCTGACCGCACTCAATTCATTCAGCTCAAATCCTTTTGTTCCCAGTCATCCCCTGTCTCCACGCGTGTCCCCCAAGGCTCTGTCCTCGGACCCCTCCTCTTCGTCATTTACCTCCTTCCTCTAGGTCACATCTTCTGTAAATTTGGTGTCCATTTTCACTGTTATGCTGATGACACACAGCTCTACTTGTCAACAAAACCAAACTCCACCAACCCACCCTCCATCCTCACCGACTGTCTCAATGAGCTAAATCACTGGTTTTCTAACAATTTCCTACAACTAAACAGTAACAAAACAGAAATCATTCTTGTCGGTACCAAAAACTCTCTTTCAAAATCAGAAAATCTTCTCATCCCCCTTAACAACTCTCTGCTATCCCCCTCGCCTCAGGTCAAGAGTCTTGGTGTCATCCTCGACACCACTCTCTCCTTCACTTCACACATCAACAATGTCACTCGGTCTGCCTATTTCCATCTCCGAAATATTAACCGTCTCCGCCCTTCTCTCACACCCCGCTCCACAGCCATCCTTGTTCACAGTCTTGTGACTTCCCGGATTGACTACTGCAACTCCCTTCTTTATGGCCTCCCCAACAAATCTCTCCAGAAGCTGCAATTGGTCCAGAACTCAGCTGCCCGTGTCATCACTCAAACCTCCTCCTATAACCACATCACTCCAGTCCTGCAGCAGCTCCACTGGCTCCCGGTTAAATCACGCATCGTCTTCAAAATTCTTCTTCTCACTTTCAAAGCTATCCACAACCTTGCCCCTCCGTACCTATCTGACCTCTTACACATCTCCATCCCCTCTCGCTCTCTCAGATCCTCCTCTTCACTACATCTCCATGTACCCTCTGCCCGCCTCTCCACCATGGGGAGCAGGGCCTTCACCTGCTCTGCTCCTCATCTCTGGAACTCTCTAGCCCCTGACTTAAGAAACACTTCCTCTCTTTCTATATTCAAGACTGCTCTGAAAACACATCTCTTTAGACTTGCTTAGCCTAAACTTTGCTGTATGTATTTTATATTCTTTATGCATTTTATATTCTGTATGTATTCTATATTTTTAATGTAATTTATTCCTGTTGATCTTTGTTCTTACTGTAAAGTGTCCTTGGGTGTCATGAAAGGCGCTTTTTAAATAAAATGATGATTATTATTATTATAAATGTGCTTTCTGGTAGAGTTTTTGATGTTTTAAACTGTGTCCTGATAAGGACGACGTGTGAAGAGATCTTTTTGTAATACCACTATCCTTTCCTCATGACCTTTCCCCTTTTTTATCTAAAGAATTAGGAGCCGCGCTCTTAGGAGCAGCAGCAACGTGCACTCTGCCCATCTTTCGGACAATAGTACAAACATAATCTCACTGTACTGTACTACAATGCAATGATAATAAAGCTTATTCTGATTCTTCTGATTCTGATTTAGTGAATAGGCCTTCCTTTGGGACCTGTTCCATTTTGATTGGCATCATATATTACTAAGTGACAATGTGAACCTTGCTTGGAACTATTTTCACAATAATTTCATTCACTTTGTAAATAAACATGCTCCTTTTCGCCAGTTCAAAAAAAAGGGAGAGACAACACTTGGTTTACTCCTGAGTAACTGATCTCCTGTACAGGAGAGATCAACTTTGAGCAACTACAAAACTTTCTGGTTCAGATTTGGTTGCAATTTCGTCAACAACGGAATCATTGTACAGATTCCATTAAAGCTGCAGAACATAATTACTTTTTATCTCAGATCCTTAAAGATCTAAATGATCCTAAAATATTCTGGAAAACTATCCAATCACTTTCTGGCAGCTGTCATTCATCTAATCTGCCACCATAATTATTTGTTAACTCTGTTCCTGTGTCAAATAAGTATGAGACTCTAACTTGTTTCAGTAGACATGTTGTTGCCTCTAGGTCCTTTGTTTGCCACAGTTACTAATGGAAAACCAACTACTTCTACTTCAATCCAAACTTCTATAAATCAAATTTCTACTACAAGTCAATCCGCAGTAAACCACATCTTCTCATTTTCACTGTTCTCTGTTAGTGAGGCTAATAAACTGTTTAAAGGTCTAGATTCTATAAAATCTGCAGGCCTTGATGACCTCCCTTCTTACTTCTTAAGGCTAGCTGCGCAAATCATTGCAGAACTGGTGTCTCATGTCTTTAATCTGTCCATACACCAAAAGACTGTTCCAAATTCTTGGATAACAGTTTTTGTTCTACCTTTACTGAAGGGAGGAGACCCCACTACAGTAGTCCGTCATTTATCACAGGGGATCCATATCACGAAGACCCGCGATAAGTGAAAAACGGCAAACTAGGAATAGTGGTACAAGTAGTAAGTAATATACACATACAGTATATATATATATGGATAAGTCTATAGGTATATGGACAGATTGTGTGTATAT
>NC_056509.1:9727153-9747456 GCF_014905685.2 Nematolebias whitei
TCACATTTCTCTCTTTGATGATGGTGAGTTGGCATGGCACAAAAATTTCCATGCCAACTCAACATCATCAAAGAGAGAAATTTGTTTCGACTCAGTTTTAGCCAGATCATGCAGAAAAGCCTGCTCATGAAATGCTTAAAGTCTCTTTTCAAAAGTATTTGTGGTTTAATTTTGGGAAGTTTGGCATGTCTGACAACCACAATTGCAATTGCACAGTGGTCACTCAAATCATTCCCAAAAGTACCAACATCTGTGTACTTGTGAGGGGCATTTGTTATCATTACATCAAAAAGTGATGATTTAGCAGGGTTTTTTTTTTATGTTAGACCAGGTAGGGCTATTTAGATTTTAGACTTAGATTGTTTCTCCTGCAGTGCGGGCTTCACAAATGTGCAGTAGGTGCTAAATAAATTAACATAATTCGTTTAAAATAAAAAATCCATGCCGATCGTGCAGCTCATCCATCAGCCAACTGTGTGTCATGTCCAATCTTATTTTGAAAGTCTGCGATAGAGCAAATCCGCAATAAACGAACCGTGAAGTAGCGAGAGAATACTGTATTCATTTTTGGTTTCTGTGTTTCTCTGTGTTTTGTGCTCTTTGTGTTTAGTTCTGTTGCCTGGAGCCACCAGTTCATTTTCCCAGTACTTTTCCATAGTCAGCTTCTTCTCCTCTGTTCTGCCACGTCCACCTCTGTTCTGCCACGCCCACCTCTGTTCTGCCACGCCCACCTGCACCTGTTCCCTGTTACGATCAAGCCATCTGTTTCCAATCGCCTCTTCAACTCCACCCTTCTTAATCTCATTCTCACAGTCCATCTGCAGTCTGGTGTGCATGTTTCATGCCATGTCTGTGTCTCCTCTTGTACTTACTGCTGCCATGTCAGCCTTAATGTGTTGTTCTATTTCGTATAGGCTTCGCCCTTTAAGACTGTCGCTAGTGGGTTTTATCCCTAAGGTGCTCACCTGCTGTGTGGGCCTCTCCCCCGGTCCGTATAAATTACGGTGAGACCAGGAATCGGCTCCCAGTTTTTCTTCAGTCAGCTAGCTAGCACCGTCAGAAGAACGAAGAAGGAAAGTTGTCCAGTTTGACCGGCACAACCTTTGGCAAGGCTGTCTGGGACTCTGCCACGCCAACCTCCTGCCGTCCCGGTGAGTTCTTCCTCCCTGAGGAGAAGCAGACGAGCAGCCTTTGTTCAAGGTAATCGCCGAGGAGTACTTTTCCGTGGCTGGCCGCTACCCGCTGGACGACACATCGCCTTTTCTAACGTTTTTTCCTCGAGGTAATAGAATGATTTCCTCAAAAAAGGTGAGACGGTTCTGTCTTCTCCAGAACAGAGCTCATCTCTCCAGTCAGAAGTTCAGGAATTTCTGACGAAAATACATGTTTTCCAGAGCTCCCAACAGCTGCTGGAGAACTTCACCAGAACTAATGGGTTTTTCACCTCCATAGATCTGAAGAGCGCATATTTCACATTTCCATCATTCTGAAACACCCCACGCACGTTCTCGAAATGTGTGGAGACGGCTCAGCAGTCGTTACACATGGCAGGAATGAGAAATCCTTTTATCTGGACGATCGGCTCTTATTAGCTCGGTCCAGTTAGAAAGCTGTCGCACAGACCAAAACACTAGTGTTACACCTGCTAACCTGGGGTTTCTATAAACTGGGGGGAAACTGTTTGTCCATCCCAGATGATTGTTATCTGGAAGTGGAGCCTACAATGAGGGCCATTATCACAGCTGAGAGCCGAAGCTCTGTCAGCTCAGCTCCGCTGTGTCAAACCCTGCAGCATAGTGACAGTTCTGCCTGTCATGCGACTCCTGGGACGATGTCAACGGCCCACATCGTGGTTCCGTTGGGCCTACTACACGCTTCACATAAATGTGCTAGAATGTTTATTTCACGGTCTAAAACGTGACTCAGCATTTTACCCCCGCTGCGGGATCAGCATGTTCTGATCCACACAGACAACAAATGACGGCAGCTTACATACACCATCAGGTAGTTGTGCGCTCAGCCCAACTGTTATGCATCACGAAATAGCTGTTGTGTTGGCCACACAGGAACCTGCTCTCCATCAGAGCAGTGTAATTTCCCAGCGTTCCTGAACAGGTGAGCGGATATCATGTCAAGGGGTGGTCCCCGCCTCAGAGACTAGAGGCTCTATCCTGAGCTGTTTTTTTCTCGTTTTTTTGGAGCAGTTTTTGGCCGAGCAGCAGTGGATCTGTCCGTCTCACGGGAGAACGCCCAGTGCTAATTATGGGTCTCACTTAGCCTACGAGACGACCCACCGTTAGGAATGGATGCCTTCGCTCACAGCCCATGGCCAAAAAAAAAAGCTCCTTTATGCGTTCCCTCCAGTCCTGCTGATATCACGGACCCTGGACTGGGTCCGGGAGGAAGAACCATCAGTCATCCTCATAGCTCTTGAATGCATATGCGCTCAGTGGTTCCCAAATCTGCAGCGACTGGTATCGGGTTGGCTGTGGAAACTGTTGTGGAGGGGCATTCTCCTCCAGGTAGGAAGAGCGATCAGGAGTTACCCAGAAATAGGTCAGCATCTTTGGGTCTGTCCACTGAACAGATCCATTTAGAAAAGATGGGCCTCCTACAGCATGTGGTGCGTAGGTTCAGGGCACACGAGCTGCTTCCACCACAACAGTGTACAGATCAAGTGGACAGCTTTTCTCAGCATTGGTGCATGGAGAAAGGTTTAGAGGCCATCTCATGTCCACTAGGTGGCATGCTGTCCATTCTGCAGCTGCAGATGGACAGGGATCTAGCGTTCAGCACAATTAAGACTTGCTGCAGCTATTTCTCCCTGTCACGAAGTTTCGGTGACATAGTTTTTAATCACCTGTTGATGAAGTGCTTTCTGAAAGGTGTACGGAGACACAGATCGGTGTCACGTCCACTAACTCCAGAGTGAGACCTAATGATGGTCCTGCACATCAAAGCTCCTTCTGAGCCTTTAGATCAGGTTTTACTTAAATTACTGTCATTTAAAACACTCCTGCTGTTAGCTCTGACGTCGGCAAAGAGAGTGAATGATTATCTGCTCTCTCTGTTGCTCTCTCATGTCTCAGAATTCAAGCTGATGGCAGTTCAGCTGTACTGTGTTTTAACCCTGCTCTGAAAAGTATCACAAGCGCACTCAGATCAAGAGTGATAACCTTGGATGGGTTTTTATCCTCTTTGTCATAATTCTAAGGAGGAAGCAACATCTCACCTCCTCCAGAGAATCTCGGCGCATTTCACCAGAGGGTTTTCATCCTCCATGGCTCTGCATGGAGGGATGACAGTGGAGGATATTTTGTATGGCGGCTGCCTGGCCATCGTCATGTTCAATTATTCGTTTTTATCTAAATGATGTTTTCTACTTTCTCCATGACCCATTCTGTTCTCAGGGTTCTGACAGAATGATTATTATTTGTTTCATGGAGCCTCATTTTGAGCTCACATCTGCCTGCATGCAGTCGCAGTGAGAGATATTTATTATCAGTCACAATTTGATGGCTGCTGATTTTATTGTTCTTAACCGGTTCATCCTGTGGAGCTGTTGGTCTGCTCTGTTCATCGTTACACTGTCACAGCAGCAGGTCTGCTATCTCAGCCTTTTTCCCCCTCACCAGAGATCTTCTCCAGTGCGCTCCTGTGCATGGGGCACCCAATTACGCAGCGCGTAATTACGCACACAGAAGGGTGAGTGATGAAATGTTTTTTGTGCAAGCAGGTGCTTCATGTTGTGTCTGAATGGACCCAGTGAGGCATAGACTACATCCTGCTTCGCCTTTAACCCACTAGCGACAATCTTAAAGGGCGAAGCCTATACGAAATAGAACGTTGGTTACGTACTGTAACCCCAGATTCTATGAGTATAGGCGTAGCCCTTTAAGCGCGGGGCCTCACTGGTTCCTAAATGGCTGAAGAAAAAAGCTATTTGGGAGCCGATTCCCGGTCTCACCGTAATTTATACGGACCGGGGGAGGGGCCCACACAGCAGGTGGGCATGGACTAAAGTTTTCAGTGCAGCGCTGAGCGCCTTGGGGATAAAACCCACTAGCGACAGTCTTAAAGGGCTACGCCTATAGTCATAGAATCTGGGGCTACAGTACGTAACCAACGTTTCTTTAATAAACAATCAGTTTTTATTCAAGCCCCTAATGTTAATCGATATTCTTGTGTCCAACTCTCCTCAAACTGTGACCGTTTTTATCAGTACTGATGAATAAGCAAATTATTGTAAAGGTATTTTTATCACATACTGTTTAGATTTTCTTCCCAAACAAAGATTAAAAAAAAAAATATCAAAGAAAAAAATGTCTTAATGGGTAAGAATATTTTTGATTTAAATGCTTTTTTAGTTTCAGAACATTTTTAAAATACACATTAGGTCTGGTTTCTTAACTTCTGCGTTTTTCCCTTGGTTGCAGCTCATAATGTCATGTAAAATAAAAAATAAAATCTTGTTTGCCATTTAGCCTTTGTTCAACTTACTGATCACTACAGACACATGGAGCTACAGATGAAAGCATGCAGGAACAGCATTTAGGAGGAACATCACACATAATTAACCCAAAAGTAAACTAAAGCTGGCATTTAACTTTGAGAATAGCATTATGTAACAAATGCTACAGAGAAAGGCAGCAGGCTGTATGTGTATGTGTGTACATAGAACACATTAGTTCTCAGATGATTGCACCGGTGTGCAGGTGTGTGCAGGAGTAAATCAATGGGTCCTGACATTATAACAAACAGCAATGGCCTCGCACCTTCTCCCCATCTGGAGTGGGAAACAATGGAATTGCTCGGTGGATTCCATCTGCGGCTCAATGGGAAGGCGGCTTTACAATGAGGAGCTGATAAGACGTCAGTCAACAATGTTAGCCGGGGCTCATGGTGCTGAGGAGCAGTCAATTACATCCTTCCATTACAACTCCCAAAAAGGTCCCAGCTGTCTTTCTCTGCTTCATTATCAGCTAAATTAGCCATCCCACAGCCATTCTTGGATGCCCACGGACTATTTTTACCTGGTGACGTGCCTCAACTGTTTGGAAATGAGATTGTGTGCCGTGTTGAGATTTTTGTTTGACCACACAGAGAGACTCCTGTCCTTTCAGTGAAGGGAATTGTTTATTTTATGTTGGTCATGCTATGAAACCCCCTCCAACATAACAAGTTAAAAACATGTGCAGCAGCTAACCGTTCAAACTAGAACGCACTGGCACCAAATGAACCACCATGCAGCTAACACAAATTACAAGACAGGTTCCATTTTTGCAATTCTGCAACATCAGGGATGCCTTTATTCAAATTTCTGCCAATGAGCAAAAGCATGGTTAGAGTCAAATGAATAAAAGCAATGCCATTAATACAAAGGTCTTAGTACTCACCAAACAGGTTTTCTTGCTGTTTTCAGCTCTTCCTGTGCCCTTGCCACACTCTGTACACCTTCCCTGGCTTGACCCTCTTGGACCACATTATAATGCAGCTATGCCATATTAGATTAGGCCACACAAGCAAAATGCTTCTGCCACGGGTTTCACCTAGGTTGTTTCCATACCAGTTTCCCCCCACAGACCAAAAACATGCATGTTAGGCTGAGTGGTAACTAAATTATCCTTAGGCGTGAGTGAGAGAGAGAATGGTTGTTTGTCTTGTTTGTCTCTATGTGTCCCTGTGATGGACTGACACATGTCCAGGGTGTCCCCAGCCTCTTACACAGTGACTGCTCGATATGGGCACCAGTGACTCCTGTGACCCAAAAAGGAAGAAGCGAATAAAAGATAATGAATGGATGGATGGATGCTGGATGGATGTTTTCTTATTAGTGTCTCCAGTCCTGCTTCCAATTCTCACCGGCTAAGTCCCGTTGGTGCTCATAAGCCCCACGTCATCGATAGACTGTCACCAACCAAGACTTTATTATGCCGGCACCACAATGATAAACCACCATAGCCTTTGTTAAAGAAGTTTTGTGTGTGTCTAAAATCATCCTGAACCTGTAATGGACACTGTTTTTAATTTGCGTCTGAAGACCTCGCCAAATGCTCTACAGACTGTCCTAGTCCTGGCTAATTTACTACGTTGTAGTGGGGGCGTCACGAAGTGTGAAGGAAGCATTAGGTCACTTATATTGCCAAGTAATTAAATAATGTTAGGAATTATACTTCAATGCTTTCCTATTTGTACCAAGAAAAATACTTATAGATACTGTAAAATACTTGGAATCCCTGACACAAAATTTCTTAACCTTGACTGTGAAGGACAGTGGAAGGACTCAGCAGGGAAGCAGGAGGCAACTTCAGGAACAATGCAAGGTAAACCAAGAGAGTAAACACAGGCAACGCAACAACAGAACTTGACAAAAGAGTGAATAAACCAAGGAGTATACACAGCGAGGGGTGATTAGTAGGTGGTAGCAGGTGAGCTGATCAGTAATGATAAGTAGATGGTAAAAAAAGGAGCTAGAATCTGGGGAACCTGAGATAATCCAAAACTTAACAAACCACAAGAAAACAAATCAGAAAATAAAAACACTTAGCAGATCGTAGGATGTTAATTATGTACCTGTTTTAGTTTTATATTACAAATTATCAACATTATGATGCATACCAAATATCTAAAGAGAACATTTTAATACGATACTTAATAAAAGTGATTATCTACAACTATCTAAAGCTCCTGGAGACAGCTAAACATGAACTCATGTATGTTTTGAATGCATCAGCATTAATGATACTCATAATACCTCAATTATGGACTATAAAACACCAACCTCAACATCATTTAAAGTTAGTATCTGTTGTCTAAGCTACTGTTAGCTTAAGTAGCATTGTACTGCTACTTCTCTTTATTATTTTGCAGGCTCAGTTTTAGATTAAGTCTTTACGCCTTTGGTGTGATTAACCCTCAGGCAGCGCTTGGGTCAAAATGATTCCTGAAGCACTTTGGACCTGCAGGTCATTTTAACCCAAGGACAGCAGGAGTGTGAAGGCAGAGAGTATGAGCACATCTGTTTTGTTACATCTACAGCACATTTGGTTTTAACACAAAACCAAACTTGTCTGTGAAATACTAGGTTGTTCTGGCAGTTTTACGTTTGAATAGCTTGTTAATGACCTTGTTCCCCATCATAGAGCAAAGAGTGGGAACTGGAAATACCCTTGGTTTGTTCCTCCATCTCAGAGTCAGAGTCAGAGTCAGAGTCAGAGTTTCTTTATTGTCATTCGCACCTCATGTGGTACATGTGGTGGAGCGAAATTATGTACACAGGGTCCCAGTTACATCCAACAATAAAATGTATAAGAAAAACAGTAATAACATCTAAGATATGAACTAAGAAAAACATCAACTAAATATACACTAAGCACTCATAACATAAAACATTGAACATCACCACAAACATGAACATGAGTCTGTGAGCAGATGTGCACGCATGAACACATCAACATTGAAACAGATCAGCAGCAACATGAAACAGATCAGCAGCAACATGATATGGTTTTTCACAGTGATTATTCTAGTTAGAGATTCATGAGTCTAACAGCCTCAGGGTAGAAGCTGTTCCTCAGTCTAGTGGTTCTACACTTAATGCTCCTTAACCTCCTTCCTGAGGGGAGTGTGGCAAAAAGTGTGTGTGTGTGTGTGTGAGCATGATAACCTAAAAAATAAGTGAGGTATCAACTTCCATTTTGGTGAAAAGGCTACTGTTTAAAATAGGGTTGCCACAACAAAATCTAAAATGGCTACCACCCACACACACACATACACACACATACAGAATATACTTTCTAAATTCATATTACTCAAAAGTATAGTTTCCTCAAATGATTGGGGCAGCTGAAGATTAATCTATGGGGGCCAAGGTCACCGTTGGCCACCCCCTGGCTTGGCCACTGCTCCTGATGGTGGATAAACTTGCTCTTTCCACTCGTCAGGATCTGTTACCCTGTCTTGTCTCGGACAAGCAAAAATAAATAAATACAATAAAAATATACCTCTGTTCTTCTCCACAGTGTAACTTCTACCCACTTGAACATCCATCCATCCATTATCTTTACCCGCTTATTCCATTTTGGGTCACGGGGGTCGCTGGTGCCCATGTCCAGCAATCACTGTGCGAGGGGCGGGGTACACCCTGGACAGGTCGCAAGTCCATCACAGGGCCACTTATGCCCCTTTTCCATTAGTACCGGTACGGGCCGGTACAGCCCGGCTCTACTCTACTCGGTACGGTACAGGTTGTGTTTCCATTATGCTTTCAGTACCGGTTCCAGTGGGCGGGGTTCAAATTGACGTCACGGCCTCTCACCAGCTGGTGGCACTGAGACGCAGAAACTGTTTTCAGTACAGGTTGAGAATTTATGTTATTTTGAAGTTGTGTGTATGTGTGTATGCATGTATACATGTGTATAAATATATATATATATATATATATATATATATATATACACACATATATATATATATATATATATATATTTATACACACACACACAAATATATATGTACACACATATGTGTATATATTTATGTGTATATATATATATATATATACACACACACACACATATATATATATATCATATGTATATACACACAATTATGTATATATATATACACATATGTATTTATATACATATATATGTATTTATGTATATTCATATATATTTATATACATATATATATGTATTTATATATATTCATATATATTTATATACATATATATATGTATTTATATATATTCATATATATTTATATACATATATATATGTATTTATATAAATTCATATATATTTATATACATATATATTCGTATATATTTATATACATATATACATATATATGTATTTATATATATACATATATATTTATCTATATTTATTTATAGATATAAATATATATATGTATATAAATTACATATATATGTATTTTTATATATACATATATATTTATCTATATTTATTTATAGATATAAATATATATATGTATATAAATTAAAACTCTGATGAACCAGATTCTACAAAAACATTACATTCAAATTTTTATAGGTTTTCATCATCATTTGATGTATTTGCACTCATTGTGTCTACTTTTAATGTTCATTTTAAATGTGTGGTTTCCTTTCTTGTTCACATATATACATTTTATTTTTAGCTTTGCTTTAAAGTTCTTGTTTTGTGATTTGTACATTCGTGAGTTAAAATAAAGTTGAACTGAAGGTCGTCTCTTTTCTTTAAACATGTTTGAGGGAAATATTCCTGATATCCAATAGTTTTGTGTCTTTTTATGATTTTCAGCTGAGTTAACAGTCATTAAAGTGAAAACAGGATTTCATGATGAAGCTGGCACGTCTTTTTTTTTTTTTTAATCTTCAACGCTCTGCTGGTCTCGCACGACACTGCCCGCAGTCACACGATCCTCTCCTCCGGAGAGGAGGAAGCTGGGAGACTCATCCTCCCAGCTCCAGTTCAGCTGGTCACTCACAGAGTCCGTTCCAAGACCCCAGCCGCGCGTAATCATGAAGGTCCGACCCGCGCAGACAGGCGGGCAGAGACGGTCTGCGACGAACGGTGGAAGCGATTTTAAAAAACATTTTACGTGTAAAAAAAAAAAAAAAAATCATTTTTAAATCGCTTCAGCATTTTTTTAAAACATTTTTTGTATAAAAACAAAATGTTATTTTATTTAAAAATCGCTTCCACCGTCCGTCCCAGACTGTCCAGTCCGCCTGACTGCCGGGTGGGATCGGGATTCAGCCTTCATGTTTACGCGCGGCCAGGGTCTCGCAACGTCCATCTGCGAGTCCCCATCTCCAGCTTCGCAGTGACCTGCGGAGCTCTGAGCACACAAGGCTGGTATCCAGAACCCGAGCCTCCGAGTCGGCACATCGAAGGATCTTCCGCGGTGACCAGCTGAACTTGGAGCCGGGGAGATGACGCCCTGCCCGGCCTGGCGCTCCAGGCTCCTGAGGGAGGATCGGGGTACACCAGCAGAGCTCCATCCAGCTTGCTCTGAATTATGTTGTCGGCCACCAAGCACAAAAAATGCCAGCACATCAACATTAGACCAAGATGTTGTCAGTATTGTTTTTAAAATCTTTAAAATAAGACCAGCCGCTGCTCCAGTCCGAGAAATTGCAAATGGCGGATTATTGTTTTGAAACGTTTCTGAAGGATCCAGTGACTCCGCCCCCGACTCAGCCCCCGACCAACCAGTGACCGACAGTGTACTGACGTCACGTTTTTGTACCTCTTCGTACCGGTTAGAACCACAGAGCCAAGGGTACTGAAAATAGTAACAGGTGCTAAGTACCGGTACTAATGGAAAAGCCTCAGAACCGGGCCAAGTAGGGTCGAGTCGGCCCGTACCGGTACTAATGGAAAAGGGGCAATAGAGACAAACGAGACAAACAACCATTCACTCTCTCACTCACACCTAGGGACAATTTAGAGTTACCAATCAGCCTAACATGCATGTTTTTGGTCTGTGGGAGGAAACCGGAGCAACAGGAGAAAACCCACGCATGCACGGAGAAAACATGCAAACTCCACCCAGAAAGGCCCCTGGACTGGGGTTTGAACCAGGAACCTGTTTGCTTAGAGGCAGCAGCTCTACCAGTTGCGCCACCGTGCTGCCCCCCACTTGAACATCTGGCACCAAAAACATTTAGGTTCACTTACATTTCCTGTTCAATTCCAGTCCAGAAAAACACTCATTTAAAAAACTACAAACATTATTTAAAGCCCTCAGTGACGGGGCGTCGGAGGTGGATACTGTGTGAAGTTGTGCTGTCGTGTTGGGTTTGACCTCTCACCTGTTGTAGACTTTTAAACATTAACGTTCAAGAAGGCACGCCTGCATGACCCTAGATGACCTTCAGCCTGCAGAAAATGCTGACCCTTAATTATTACTGTCTGACCAACATTTAAAAAACTGCCTGTTTTAGTCCGTTTTTACAAATGAGAAAGATCCAAACAGTGTCCAGTCCAAAGTTTGTGCTGCTGATCAGAGATGGAGAACAGGTAAAAAACTTCAAATCACCTGAATCTTATAGTCTTTCCAAATAAGGTGAGTATAAATCCTTTGGGTGAAGCCTGGGAGCATGGCAGCACCCTGGTGCAGATTCTCCATCTCAGTCCAGTTGTTCTGTTTGGAACAGCTGTTTTGGATAGTGCAGCATATTTGTGACATGGGAGCTGCACTGACTGAAAGTGAAACTTCCCATGATGGCCTCATGCCTAGTCTGCATAAAGCTCATGGAGATGACCCGACGCTGTTGTAGTACTTGTAGGAGCGTCCTGACAAAGTGCTGCCAGTGTACGGATCGGGGCGAAGCAGCAGGAGAGAGTTGAGGAAATCGGATCATAACAGGCGAGTGCTCAAGGTGTAACAGCCTCATGAACGAAGAGCTTTCCAAATCTGCCGTGACCCATCTACATTTAATGTATGGTTCAAGTCATGGAGGCTGCAGTGGGGTCACCACTGAGCGTTATGAGTGATGACTGCTTCCACCATGTGTCCGTAGCTTTGCTATTTGGGAATTTTCTTTCTTTGTAGCTCATTTCTTTGTTGTTGGACTGTCTGAAGGCACACTATTATCCATCTGACAATGGTCTTCTTCTGTCAACTTTAATGCGGCTGAACATAAATGTGTTCCCCCACAAATATATCAAAACAACCGGCTCGGCACCGTGATGTGTGCTATTGCTTTTATTGGTGTTTTGAGTTACCATGGTGACGTAATTAACAACGAAGCCATTTGTCTCGTTGAAAAACACTGAGAACCCTTCACAACCTCGAACTGACACAGTCACATGACCTAGAGTCAAGATGTCCCTGAACAAAACACTGATTAACTTTTGGAGCCATTTTGGTTCAAGATGGCTGCCACAGCTACCTCATAAACTTTAAATTTACTCCAACTCAGTCATTCTTTGAGATATTGAGCTGAAATTTGGTAGGTTTGTATCTGAGAGTGAGTTGTTATATATTCCTAATGCAAATAAAAAATTTCAACCTTAGCCTTAGCTAAAAGGGAAAAAAATACTATAACAGCCAATTTTAGAGCTAGTGTGGTGGTAGCTGACAGTGATGATCAACACATTTTGAATTCAAATGTAAAAATGCAAGATGGCTGCAAAACTAATTTCAACTGGATATAAATCTGAGGTTTTTAGAGCTATAATTTGGTGTATTGGTAGCTGAGAATGATGCAGACTGATTGAAAATCAAATATCCAAGATGGATGTCTGGTCTAAAAAGGAAAAAAATACTGTAAATCAGCCATTTTTAGAGATATTAAGATGAAATTTGGTGTGATGGTACCTGAGAGCAATGCCCATTAAATACTGAATTCAATTAAAAAAATTAAAGATGGCCACCACAGCTAAATTTAAATGGCTTAATTCAGCTATTTTTACACATACAGCTGAAATTTGGTGTGCTGGTAGCTGAGAGCGAACCCCAACACATAGTACTGTCCAAAATGGCTGTGACAAAGTTTCAAAGTTTCTCTAGGAACTTTCTAGTTTGAACATTTTGCTCATTTCACAAACAAAGCATTCTTAAGGCAACTATTTTACCTGGCTGGTTCTGAGAGCCTGTTCGAGCTGTTTTCACAGACACAGCAGTTCTTGGTGAATGACTCGAACACACACTCACCATGGTACTGAAGGCTTCTTGCAGCTGCTGCTGTTGGAGGAGCAGACCGCAGGCCACACATTCCCCCTGACAGTCACAGTGTGCAGGGGTGAAGAGACATCCCATCAGAACCAGCAGGCACCACAGAGAGGTCTTCATCGCTCAGCACAGCCAGACAGGACGGGACGAACCGGAGCCCAGCAGCTAGCGCAGTCAGCAACACTCAACGGCTGCAGAGGTAAACGGGATCTGGCTCCAGCCTACAGGGAGGGAGAGCACACCAAGTGACAGCAACATTGCATCAACTCCCAGTTTTTAGAGATAATTAGCCGGATCTGTGTGGTCAGTCATAGCGTTGGTGGTGGACGAGTGTTCAGCCAACACCAGGAGATGGACGGCGTAGGAGGAATTGATGGAGAGCACAACCCGAGGCAATAAATGGAAAGAAAATGGGTATTTTCCAGTGGGCAGGAATCATCATCTGCTGGGGGGCTGGTGCACAGATTGGACTCTTTCTTACAGATAATGTTAGGGATTTGTAGCAGTTTACATTTGGCTGTAAGGATTAGCTTTCAGCCATGTTGTGGGTCATACTGTGTGGCAGAAGAACCCTTCACAGAACAATTTGAACATGAAGAGATGAGAAGGATAGGAAGGGACAAAACAGTCAAAGTTGATAATACATTTTTTTTAGGTTTCATCCCATGTGAGAATAAGCTGAAGGAGAATAAGAGGAGGAATGAATAAACTCCACAGGACTCTTGCAATAAAACATGTGAAGCAGATGGGATGTTTGTTATTTGACCTTCACTCTCTGAGCTACATTTATTCTATCACACACCACTTTATCTGCTAATAACTGAGAAAAAACACTCAGCACAGAATATCAGAGCCTGCCTGGGCTCAGAGGCTGGTTCACCTGCAGGTCTACGAGTTCACAAGCTGAAGTCTGATAAGACAAACAACCCTAAAACTATATCTCTCCTTCTGTTTTGTGAGCATTTACTAATTTGTTCTAAAGCACGAGTCGCTAATTTATCCACCGTCAGATTTAAAAAGCTTTTATGATCCAATAATTTCACAGTGTTCCTGTTCACACTACCAAATTAAAGTGCAATGTTTACTTTTTATTCAGTTTTAGGTGTAACGAACGATTTATGGCTCTTTTTAGCTTCCGGGGGCGGCTGTGGCTGAGTGGTTAGAGCAGTCGTCCTCCAATGCAAGAGTTGGGGGTTCAAATCCACCAGCAGTCACATGTCCAAGTGTCTCAGGGCAAGACACTGAACCCCTTGATACCTCCGATGTGTGTCTCATCGGTGTATGAATGTGATAAAGCTCTGATTAGTCTCTTTAGAATGATTTGTTCAATTAGCTTTGTAGAGCTCTAGTAGAGTGCTGTATGAATGGATAAATGAGGCACAGATTGTAGTGTAAAGCGCTTTGAGTATCTCGATAAGATAGAAAGGCATTATATAAGTACAGTCCATTTACCATTTAGTGTGTATTTAGCTGTAGCTAACTTAGTTCAAAAAACGTTCAATACAAAAACAACTTGACTTTTTTTGTAACAGAAGACGTTCCTCTCCTCATCCGAGGAGCTTTCTCAATTGGCTAACATAGCTTGTTGCTGTTAGCCATTAGCAGCTGTTGTAGCTTCAACTATTGAATTATCTGTGCTGTAAAAGCTCAATCATTGAACTAAAAGGTGCTGAAACATGCTTTGATTTGTGCCTAATAAAATCTAATGTGTGGCTTTGCATGTGCTCTGGAGTCCAGTAGCGGCTCCAGAAAATGTTTAATAGGGTGGTCATGTGGGGGCCCCTGAAGCTCCTGGGGTTGCACACCAAAACCAAAAACTAGAAAATAATTTTAGGATATTTGTTACACAATTTATAGGTTAATTGACAATTACAGCAAAGCAGCAGTTATTGCTGTCTCCCCTGGGGGCACCCGTGCTGGAACCACATTTCCACTGGGGATTACAAAGAATTTAGTAATGTTTACAGTTTTAAGTTCTGCCTAAATAATTTTTGGTTTATGGGATAACTTTTAGGGCAGCACGGTGACTCAGTTGATAGAGCTGCCGCCTCTCAGTGAGAAGGTTGCAACATCACTTGTCAATCAATACATTACACTCGTCCTCAACTGACCAATCGGCGATCTCTGTTTGTACCGAAGCGAAATGCCCCGTACCTGCAGGAGCTCCACCCCCTTTCCTCCAACAACATTGTCAGGGTTTTTCATTAGAAATATTTTGCAGTCATCGGTTAATAGTTAAAGGTTAATGCTTAAAGCTAGTTGTGCTTTGTTTTGTGCGTTTTATATGTAGATATATGTTGCAACTTCTGGTTGCATAAGTTTAGTCTTTGTTTGCTATGATCCTTTAAAAGTCCTAAATGTGGCTGAGCTCCTTGTTTATGGCCATGCCACCCTGAACACACCCTATCTCGTTTGATCTTGGAAGCTAAACAGGGTCAAGCCTGGTTATTTAAGATACTTCTGGTTAGTTCAGGTCTCTCTTGTAAATGAGTCCCAGAGGCTCACTGAGATTAACCTATATAAATAAACAACAAAGTCCATGCTCAATATATAAATAAAGGTTGAATGAATAGTACCAGGGCAGCATGGTGGCGCAACTGGTAGAGCTGCTGCCTCTCAGCGAACAGGTCCCTGGTTCAAACCCCGGTCCAGGGGCCTTCTGGGTGGAGTTTGCATGTTCTCTCCGTGCATGCGTGGGTTTTCTCCGGATGCTCCGGTTTCCTCCCACAGACCAAAAACATGCATGTTAGGCTGATTGGTAACTCTAAATTGTCCCTAGGTGTGAGTGAGAGAGTGAATGGTTGTTTGTCTCGTTTGTCTCTACGTGGCCCTGTGATGGACTTGCGACCTGTCCAGGGTGTACCCCGCCCCTCGCACAGTGATTGCTGGACATGGGCACCAGCGACCCCCGTGACCCAAAATGGAATAAACGGGTAAAGATAATGGATGGATGGATGAATAGTACCATAGTTGTATGGGAGACTGCCTGGGAATACCAGGTGCTGTAAGCTTTTACACACCTCACGAACCACACCGTGGGGTGTGTTGTTCAAGCCTAGATTCATTATGAGTTGAGTACTGGGCCAGTACTGGGGGCTAAACACCCCTAAAAGTCATAGCCTAGAATAGCCCCTGACAAGAAAACCTGAAAAATGGGGCGGCAGAAAGAAAGCTTGGTAAAAGAGAACGTTTTGCATTTTTGTCGACCCACGCAGCGGGACTCAGCCGACACGTCTACAGCGAGGACATTACACCGATGCAAGCGAAAGGGCATTTTAGAAATGAAACAGCATCTGTGTTGTATTGATAGGTGCAATGAGGTGAAAATAAATGAACAGGTAAAAACCAGCCCACTGTGACCATTTCCACTCAGTCACATTACAACTGGTAGTCATCAGCATACGACACATGTTGCGTGTGACTCCCGTTCATTTATAACTGACTTTATAGGAAATCATTCGAGGGCCTGTTTGTTTGCATTCTGTTTCTTGCAATGATCATTTAGCAGCCTGCTGACTAAGCCCATTTGATATTATGTTCTCCCTTAAGTGGCCCTTTCTAAGTTAAACAAATGAGCACAGCGACGCAGAGTGAGCGATGGCGTAGGCGCCGGGTGCGCTCCAATATTACAAAGACGCAGCTTTCACACATTAATAACCCTCCACCAAAGTGTGTTAATACGAAGTGACATTTCAGGCTTCTGGCAGGCTGTTTTGTCAACACTGTTACTAACGAGCTCGTACAATATTCATGTTTTAGTAATTACTCAAAAACATCCATTTGTCTGCCGTCACACATTCAACCCTGCTTTTCAAGTGTTCTGGTTAAAGCTTTCAGCAGAGCCGCTCAGACCTGCTGAATATCTGACGCTCAGTGGAGCGTAACCAGCGTCCTGCAGCTCTTCTGGTTTCATTTCATTTAATTGTCTTATTGTTTCTTCGTTTATTACTTTTGCTGCAGTAACTCGGGGTTAGTCAATCCTGATGCATTGTTGCTGTTTTTCTTGTAGCTATTCTTTTCTGCAGGAGATGCCACAGAAAGTGAACTCACATGATAATTATCCTGATGCATGCTCAATAATCCAGGTAGAAAAATCTAAAAAAGTTCAATATGGCCCTCTGGACAATAAAAAAAAAAAAAAAAAACCTCAGATCAACTCTGTGGATAAATACATCAAGTTCACACGAGAAGATGTAAAAAATGACAGGCTGGCTTTCATGGACTGTGAGGTCTCAGTCTCTGATAGAGGACATTTGCAAACTGAGGTGTACCGTAAACCCACCCACACAGACCAGTATTTGCAGTTTGACTCCCATCACCCTTTGGAGAACAAGTTAGGAGTCATCAGGACTCTGTACCACAGAGCAGACAGCGTCCCCACTAGCTCAGGAGCCAGGCAGAAGGAGAAATCCCATACAAGACAGGCTCTAGAGCAATGTGGATATCCTAACTGGGCCTTCCTGAAAGCAGAAAAGAAACCCAAACAGGACTCCAGTCAGCCATCAGGTGAAAAGGAGGAACCCAGACCCAGACCAGTGGTCACTCCGTATGTTGCGGAAGTATCAGAGAAACTGAGACGTTTATTTTCTAAACCTAACGTCCCAGTGGCTTTTAAACCCCAAAATACATTACGGCAAAGACTGGTTCATCCCAAAGATCCAGTCCCCCGGCACAAACAGAGTAATGTTGTGTATGCTGTTCAGTGTCAGGAGGGCTGTGATCAGTCTTACATCGGGGAAACAAAACAGCCACTGGCCAAAAGGATGGTCCAGCACAGAAGATCAACATCATCAGACCAGGACTCTGCGGTCTACACTCATCTCCAGGCCAGCGGTCACTCTTTCAGGGATGAAGATGTTCACATCCTGGACAGAGAGGAACGATGGTTTGAGAGAGGAGTAAAGGAGGCCATCTTTGTGAAAATAAATCGTCCATCATTAAACAGGGGTGGAGGCCTACGGGTTCAACTGTCCCCCTCTTACAATGCTGTTTTTGCTAGTATCACTCAGCCCTCTGTGAACAGTAAACAGCCATCAGTGTGCTAATGATCCATTGTTAGGCTGATGGTCCTTCTTGACCATGTGATCAGCTGGTTTTGGTTGTCAGCAGCAAACTGGTTGATCCACTCTGAAAAGGTGCTATTTAAGAGACTGAGCTTGTAGGAGTTGTGCTTCCCCTGGTCTCTGTCTCCCTCTAGTGTTCTATATTTGTCAGCTTCCCCTCTTATGTCTGCACCTGTGATGTTTCATAGGTGTTCTGTGTTAGTCTCGTTAGTGTGTGTATTTAAGTCTGTTTGCCTGCGTCCCTCATTGTCTGGTCATTGTGTCACTGATGCCTGTTATGCGCCTCATGTCCTGCTCCTTGTGTCCTGCGTCCTGTCCCATGATTTATGTAAGTTTGCTGCCCCGTCAGCCATCTTTGTTTTGTAAATAATAAATTATTTATTTATATTCCCTGAGTCCTGCCTGCCTGCACCAAATGGGTCTCCTGCCTAGAAATCATCACAGAGCTGAATACAGCACCTCAGACTGAGGAAGTCTTTCGGATGAAAGACGAAACATTTCTAAAATTTTTTGTTTTGTTTTGTTTTTTTGAATGTCCAGAGGACCAGATTGAACTTTTTTAGATCACATGATGATTGTTTTATGCCTGATGTCCTTCCTGACAGTACCTGGGCTCAAACCTGCAGCCTCTGGATTACAAGACACTGACCACTGACCTACCACAATGCCAGGACAGCAACATTGTAAACTGACTGAGTTTAAGCTGCAAACTTTCTCTGTAAAGCTGAGTTGATTTTTTTTTTTTCACTCAAAAGGATTGATACATTTTATCCAGGAACCTTGAACAAAATGAAAAGATCCAACTGATCTACATGAAACGAGTTAGTTCTGGTTTCTGTCCGCTAACAAAATACTGAGGGGTTACCACTAAATTTACACCTGTACTGTGTTAGTACATTGATACAGTTGATCAAAAAAGTCTACTACAAAGACATGAATATGATATTGGAATTGCAAGAACAGCTCTAAAATGGTTTAAATCATATCTATCTGATAGATTCCAATTTGTAAATGTAAATAATGAATCTTCATCATATACCAAAGTTAGTCATGGAGTTCCTCAGGGTTCAGTGCTTGGATCAGTACTCTTTACCTTGTATATGCTTCCATTAGGTAAGGTTATTAAACAGCATGGGATAAATTTTCATTGTTATGCTGATACACAATTATATTTGTCCATTAAACCCAATGAATTGAGTTACTTAGACTACAAGCATGTATTAAAGACATAAAACCTGGATGACCTTAAATTTTCTGCTTTTGAATACAGACAAGACTGAGTTTTTAGTTTTTGTACCTGAGCATCTCAGGAATAAATTTTTCAGTCTTTCTCCCTCCTTGGATGGCATTAATCTGACCTCCGGTTCTAATGTTAAAAAGTCTTGGTGTTATTTTTGATCAGGACATTTATCCCGCACATTTAAAACGTTGCTAGAACTGCCTTCTTCCACCTGCGTAATATCACTAAAATTAGAAACATCTTCTTTAAAAACGATGCAGAAAAACTGATTCATGCATTTGTCACGTCTAGACTGGACTATTGCAATGGTTTATTATCTGGGTGTCCAAATACGTCTTTAAAAAGTCTTCAGTTGATCCAAAATGCTGCTGCCAGAGTCTTAACTGGATTTAGTAGGAGAGATCATATCTCTCCAGTTTTAGCTTCACTCATTTCCAAGAGAGACCTGTTTTAGGGAGCAGATGATGGGGGTTAGGTGCCTTGCTCAGGGTCCCAGAGTGGGGTGAATGAGGGTGGAGGCAGGTGTGGGTGTTTCACCTTTTCCACCCACAATTTGATTTTGAACTCCTCCTCCAAGTATCTCGGGGTCTTGTTCACGAATGAGGGGGAAAAATGGAGCGTGAGATCGATAGGCGAATAGGTGCAGTGTCTGCAGTGAAGCGGGCACTGTACAGGTCTGTCGTGGTGAAGAGAGAGCTGAGTCAATTTACCGATCGATCTACGTTCCCACGCTCATCTATTGTCATGAGCTTTGGGTTGTGACCGAAAGAACGAGATCTCGGATACAAGCGGCCGAAATGAGTTTTCTCCGCAGGGTGTCTGGGCTCTCCCTTAGAGATAGGATGAGAAGCTCGATCATCCGGGAGGGATTCAGAGTAGAGCCGCTGCTTCTCCACGTCGAGAGGAGCCAGTTGAGGTGGCTCGGGCATCTGGTTAGGATGCCTCCTGGACGCCTCCCTGGTGAGGTGTTCCGGACACGTCCCACCGGGAGGAGACCCAGAGGAAGACCCAGGACACGCTGGAGGGACTATGTTTCTCGGCTGGCCTGGGAATGCATCGGGATTCCCCTGGAGGAGCTGGATCAAGTGGCTGGGGAGAGGGAAGTCTGGGCCTCCCTACTTAGGCTGCTACCCCCGCGACCCAACCCCGGATAAGCGGAAGAAAATGGATGGATGGATGGATGGATGGATGGATGGATGGATGGATGGACTTTGATTTTGACAGCACCGGGAGTTGAACCTGCGACTTTCTCATCACAGGCCCATCTTCTCTAACTTCTGCACCACCACTCACCACTCCCATATATATAAATA
>NC_056509.1:9747856-9764828 GCF_014905685.2 Nematolebias whitei
ATAGATAGATAGATAGATAGATAGATAGATAGATAGATAGATAGATAGATAGATAGATAGATAGATAGATAGATAGATAGATAGATAGATAGATAGATAGATAGATAGATAGATAGATAGATAAAATAGAAAATTATGAATCTTATGAAACGCCTCTTTAGCTTCACCGTTCACACACTTTACTGGCCCATTAGCTCACATCCTCTTCCAGCAGCAGTCAGAGTCTGATGACTTCAAACACCCATGAATATCTGCACATAGACATAAATCAAGTCTCACTAATGGTCCGTGAGATGTTAGAGCAGATTTTTTTAATCATCTCCTCACAGAGTGGCCAGATCCCCACGCTACCCATCTGTGTTGGCTTCTGGACCTTGCGAAGGACCGTTAGCATCGATAATGAAGGCGTCTGGGAGCTCGTGTGAGCCTAACAAGGGTCTCAGTCGTAACTCAAAACATGAGGATGAAGAATGAGAAAGAAAGAGTGGCGCAACAGGAACGACATGCAGAAGAGGGAGTAGGAGGGACACCAGACCTCTGGGTTATCTACTCATTAGCTGCCTCTTTTCTGCTTTCAGCTTCGTGCAGACAACTAATGGATGAGATGGTGTGCGTCAGAGCTTTTTCTTCTCCACCACTCACATTCATGACACCGTGGCATCCTTAACATCCTCCATAAACTGCTAACGCTAATTTCGCTTTAATAATTCAAGTTTGTCCTCGTTGAACAGGTTCCTTCAATCCCACGCTCATTCATCGTGTTTTGAAGGTTGCATTAAGTAAAAGTAAACCCGCTCTCCTTTAACCTGAAAGGATGGAGATGAAATGCTCCCTTTTTGACCACCTCCAGGCCTCTTTACAAGATTATAAACTAGTGAGACCAGATTTTTATTTATCCTCTCTGAGAAAAAGAAACATCAGTTAACAAAAAAACAAATGGGCGAGAGCAGTGGACCTTTTTTTTCTGGATCTTCTTACTGCTCCTTTTGCTAATTCAACGGAAAGAACATTTCTCTTGACAACGCGTAACATTTTCAAGGTTTTTGTTAACTCTAATGGAAGTGCAGTTGTTTTGGAAAGAATCAGGTAAAAGCATTTGTTTCTACGAGATGGAAAGATGCACCTAAAGATAGGACGGCACTTCGTTAAAGTCCTTTTTCTTTTTGCTTTCATGCCAGCTTTCATTAGGGAGAGCAAGGTTGCTCCAGTCAGGGTGTGATGAAGATCTATTTTCAAATAAGTCGTTTCCCCAGGCTGCTGGACGGATGGAGTTGTTTGTGCACCCCAGGAGAAAGGTTTTAGTTTCCCATACTCTCTGCTACTGATCTCAGTTTGATCCTTCTGCTGTCTGTCATACTGTACAGTATATTAGCCTCCTACACCCAGACAAGTACCTGCTCTGTCAGGCTGATTATGCAAATGACGTTAAATGTTAAAGGATAACCTGAATAGTATGTAAATTCATAGGCAAGACTGGATAAAATTGGCAAGTGGCAATTTCAAGACGGAGCGCTGAATCCAGCCTGAAAATAAAGCAGAGAGAAGAATGTGTCTGTTCATGGCTCAAACTGTCACTCATACTGGCTCTGGTGGGATTGATTTATGAGAGAGCTGGGGATCTTCTGGACTTAGTTGTTCGGAACTTTTGGGGTTATTTGGTAACCCATTCCTGTCAGGAAAATATCAAAAAGTAAACAGTTGTAATGTCTACCACTGCCAAGTAATAATGAAATACTTTATATAATATTGACTGACAAACTGTGTTCCTGGTATCCTAATACATGCTCAATCATCCAGGTGGATACATCTAACAAGGTTGAGTCAGGTCCTCTGGACGGATTCTTCTTGATCAACCAAGAACCAAGAAAACCAACCAAGAAGAATCCGTCCAGAGGACCTGACTCAACCTTGTCAGATGTATTCTTGATACTTGTTGAGGGTCCACAGCTGATTGCTGCTCAGTCTGTGGACTGCAGGATTCACCGTTGGTGTCAGGATTTGTGTTCATTAATGCGTCTCCCCCATGTGGTCTGTTTCCAACTCCTGCCTCTCCCACCTTTTTCCTAATGGTCTTTCCCCAGGTATCTCTTATTATCCATTGTTAGTGTTTTGTATTGCAGTCTCTATGTCTGTGCAATGTTCCTGAATGGTGTTCTGGTTTTGTCTCCTTCCGTGTCTTCCCACTAATTATATAAGTTTGCCGCATGTCAGCTTTTGTTTTTAATTTATTAAATACATTTTTTTCTTTTTATCCTGAGTTCTCTGAGTCCTGCCTGCACATGGGTTCTACCAAAGAGCAGAATAATAAGAGAACAAGTATCATCATCAGTATCATCTTGGGAGCCAGATAAGATGTTATTAAGGGCCATATTTTGCCCTCGGGCCTTGAATTTGACAAGTGGTTTATACCGTTCACATGAACTGCTATGAAAGCTTTGAGCTGTTTTAGGACAGCAGCCATGTTCATGGGCGGCTGTGGCTGACTGGTTAGAGCAGTCATCCTCCAATGCAAGAGTTGGGGGTTCGAACCCCACAGCAGTCACATGCCAAAGTGTACCTAGGCAAGACACTGAACCCCTTGTTGCTTCCGATGTGTGTCCCATCAGTGTATGAATGTGACTCTAAAGCACTGAGTAGTCTTTTTAGAATGATTTGTTCAATTAGCTTTGTAGAGATCTAGTAGAGTGCTGTATGAATGGGTAAATGAGGCACAGATTGTAGTGTAAAGCGCTTTGAGTATCTTGAAATAAGATAGAAAGGCGCTATATAAGTACAGTCCATTTACCATTCTTCTGAGCTACAGTCACAGTTGATGTTAGCTCGTTAGTTCAGTCAAGATTGAAATTTATTTCTCCAAACTGAGATCAGGAGCACACTTCAGAGTACCCCGAGGAGCAAGATGATCCTTTCTGAAAGCTTAAAAATTGTAGATAAAAAAATTTCAGAAGCTCCAGATGTATGGAAAATAAAGTTCATGTGCATTCATGGATTCTGTCTAAGAACAGAAAGGTTTTTTTTTTCTTCAAGTATTTTCAAGTTTAAAAAACAAATGTTCTGGTAAATTTCTAAACATAATAGCTGCTTTTCTGATCTGCTTGGTCAATTGTTAGTAGTGGTGGGAAGTTTTACTCGTTTTATTGATTCAGCTGTAAATGAATCACTCACCCAAAATAACTGAGTTTTGGCTCATTTAATTCATTTAAAGCCATGTTTTAATTATAAACTTTATACTTCCAACACATTTCTACATTGTTATAGCTACATTCTTGTGCATGTCACTAGAACCTGATTTATATTTGGACTGTTTTTGTCCTGTTGAGCTCTCTGAATTGTCAAAAATAATAGCTTCATCCAAACCATCCACATGTCTGCTAGATCACATCCCAACCAGACTGTTTAAAGAGATATTTCCCCTAATTAATGTCCTCATTTTGGATCCACTTAATTTGTCTCTAATAAATGGTTACATACCACAGAGCTTTAAGATGGCTGTAATTAAACCTTTACTTAAGAAACATAACCTTGACTCAGTAATCCTACCCAGTTATAGACCTATATTGGGGAAAGCAGATGCCAACAGACTCGATAAACTCATCAGGAGAGCTGGCTCAGTTCTGGGAGTGGACCTGCAGTCTCTGACCGAGGTGCCTGAACAGAGGATGCTGAGGAAACTGCTCCAGATCCTAACAACGCGTCACACCCCCTGCATGACACCCTGGACTCTTACTGCAGCACCTTCAGTCGTAGACTGAGACCACCGAGGTGCTCCACAGAACAACACAGGAAGTCCTTCCTCTCTGTGGCTATCAAGCTTTTCAACTTCTCTCCCTTTCTGCACATAGGACAATAAAATTAATCCTGTACTACAATAAACACTTTAATGTTTCTGTCTACACCTGTTTTAGACCTGAATTGTTGGTATTTTTATATTCTCTGTTATTTTAATATCTTGTGATTCTTGTGTATGTTCCTTTGTACTGAAACTCTGGCACAATAATTTCCTGTGGGATCAATAAACTTCTATCTTATCTTATCTTATTTCTAATTTAACTTTCATCTCAAAAATGTTGGTAACACTTTATTTGAAGGGGTGTGCATAAGACTGACATGACACTGTCATGAACATGAACGAGTCTTTATGACTGTTTATGTTCATTAAGTGTCATTTGGTAACTTATGACACCTTTAATGCAAAGTTGACATTGTTTAAAATGTCTTTGTTATAACTTGACATTGTGTCTTATTTTAGATACATTTCTTAATTCTGTTTGAATTATTCTGTTGGAGAAGAGTGGATTGCTCTCTTCAGTTCGAGGGTGAGGTTCTGCCTCAAGAGGAGGAGTTCAAGTATCTCAGGGTTTTGTTCACGAGTGAGGGAAGAATGGAGCGTGAGATTGAGAGATAGGGTGAGAAGTTCAGTTATCAGAAGAGACTCAGAGTAGAACCACTGCTCCTCCACATCCAGAGGGGCCAGTTAAAGTGATTTGGGCATCTGGTAAAGATGCTCCCTGGGTGCCTCCTTAGGGAGGTGCTTCAGACATGTTTGAGTAGGAGGAGACCCCGGGGCAGACCCAGGACACACTGGAGAGAATATGTCTCTTGGTTGGCCTGGGAACTCCTTGGAGTCCTCCCAGAAGAGCTGGAAGAGGTGGCTGTGGAAAGAGATGTCTGGACCTCCCTGCTCAAGATGCTCCCTCCTCAGAATAAAGTGTGAAATCTCTAAATGCCCCAGGGATGCATGGATGGATGGATGGATGGATGGATGGATGGATGGATGGATGGATGGATGGATTTAGAAGACTTTTTTCTGATAAGCTTGCTTATCAGAAAAAAAAGCAGTTGCTTTTATTTATAATACAGTAAAAGCTCTGGTACAGTTGTCATAAAGAAGCATGTACAAAAGATGACTAACATCTGGTGAGATTACCATACAATAATAAATAATAAGCACTCCCTGTTTTCTCTTTACATATGATCACAGCAAGTTAAATTATCCAGCCCAGGTTGAATAACGTTCAATACAAAAACAAGACTCAGCTGTTCACCTCCACCTCACGGATAAGGGACACTCTTTTGAGGACCAAAATGTGCACATTTTGGACCGAGAACACAGATGGTTTGAGAGGGGGGTGAAGGAAGCAATTTATGTAAAAAGAGAAAAAACGTCTCTTAACAGAGGAAGAGGCCTCCGATTTCTACTTTCAAAAACATATAATGCAACTTTAAGACTGATTTCCAGCCAGTTTTGACACCCTGATGGGGACAGAGGGGCCTCATCTGTTAGGGTACCAAAGACCTTAAGAAACCCCTACTGTTAAGGTGTGAGGTGTGAATTGTCAATCTACATATGTATGTGTATCTTATCTCAGCCTTATAGCCTGAACCCCTCACTCACTGCTCTTTGAAATGAGAAAGCTCCTCGGATGAGGAGCGAAACATCTTCTGTTACAAATAAAGTCCAGTTGTTTTTGTATTGAACAGGGTTTTTTTTATTTTTATTTTTTATCATGTCCTGGATGACTGAGAATCTTCACCAACATATCCAGCCCAGAGGTAACAGAAAGGTGTCAGTGGCACCCTTCAACTCTGAGACATCGAAGGGAAACCTCCAAACTTGTACGTAGCTACTTTTGAAAGAAAATATCTCCTGTCAATTTTGTTTTTTAAAGAACTTTGTTTTCCAGCAGCTGTAGACCCTGGAGGCATCACAAGCTTCATTTCTCAAATAATTCCACCTACCTGCACACTTCAGCCAAACCAAAGATCTAACAAACCCCCAGTAAGGCTGACTCAGTCGCGGTTAGACTTCTGACGTTTTTCAACCTCTGTGCAGGTTGAACATGGAACTGAATCAGAAAACCAGAACAGTTCTCAACAGTTCATTTTAAAGAGTTGTTCAAAAGATTTGGCTCATTCATAAATGTCCCGTCTCTGAGCACCAGCATGTTTTTATTTTTATAATATTTCATCTAATTTGCACTGGACTTGAAAAACAATAAGTTCACTCAATCATCCAGATAGATAAATCACAAAAAGGTTAAATCAGGTCATCTGGACTGATTCTTTTTGGAAGAAACGTTTCGTCTTTCATCTGAAAGACAATCAGTCTGAAGCCTGTCAACAGGATCTGTCTCATTATAGCACCTCCTTGATGTGTTTCAAACCAGTCTGCTGTGGAGTTCACAGAAACTGCTTTACACATGCAGAAAGGACCATCAGTCTAAAACAATCCATCATCAGTGCAGATCAAATGTTACAGGCAAAATGGCCGCTTAGCTACTACTCACCGAACCAGCCTGAGGACAACTGGTAAAAGTGGTTAAAAAGAAAAACAGTAATTATGCTCAATCATCCAGGTAAATAAATCACAGATAGTCAGCTCTGTTTTCCAGAATTTACTACAAATACAGACATAAAAACACAAGCATGACATAAACAGAAGAGCTGTTGATGCTGCGTGGGCTGCGGCGATGTTTGTACGTTTTAAAGCCAAGGTCTTTGTCAGTTTCATTAAGTATGAACAGGAACACGCTCTGTTTATCTCACAGCTTTTCTCTTCCAGAAAACAGACTTTAATTAAACCCGTAAACAGTTCCAACGTCTGCTGACTGACTGCTTTTAATCTGAACGGAGGATAAATTAAGAATGTACTGTGATTTTTTTCATTAATTTAATAAATGTTTTGTTTATGAAAGATTAAAGATATTTTTGAGAGGCAATTCTTCCACATGCTCAATGTGATATTTCTGCCACTTTGAAGTGGGGTCCTGTGGAAAAGTTATGAACAAATACTATCTTGCGTGTTGTACAGAGAGCTTTGAAGGACCCCTGATGGATCAAAGTGTGAAAGCAGCACAGATGTATTCTGGTTCATGTTCAGAATGGGCAGGACATTTGAATATTTGAAGGGCCATTATAATATAGAGAAGAATTAATGATAGTTACACAATTCAAATTCAAATTCAAAATTACTTTATTAATCCCAGAGGGATATTATTTGTTGTTGTAACTCGTTATCCTCATTTCATTAAGAGATGTTATAGATACTGATGGCTGTAGACAGGAAGGATCTCTTGTTAAGGTCCATCCCACAGTGGATCCTAAGAAACTGGCTGCAGATGCCGTCCGATCCGTCCACCCAGACTCAGCTGGCCTCTCGGTTCCAACGGGCTGTAGGAGCGCCTGAATGCCGGGCAGAACTCCTCCCAGAGTGATGGCCACTCCTCCCAGCAGTCTGCCGAGCTCCTCGTCGCTGCGGACAGCCAGCTGTAGGTGCTGAGGGACGATCCTGTCCTTCTGCTGTCATGAGCCGTGTTTCCTGCTAGTTCCAGGATCTCAGTGGTCAGGCACTCGAGCACAGCTGGCAGGTAGATGAGAATGCGTCCACAGAGCATCCTTTTCAACTCATTTGAGATTTGGTGCTGTAGTTGAGATATTATTTGAGCTTTTGAGATGTTAATCAGCTGCTGTTGGTTGTAGAAAACTGCCTTGTTGCCATGGTTACGCATCATAACATAACATAACAAATGTCCAAAACTAAAAGAGTTTCAGTAAAAATCCTTCCAGCTGCTCATCATCAGATACCAGAGGAAACAGTTATACAAAAAATGTGATTTACATCCAGAAAAAGAGGAATTAAAGTTTCGCTAACACGCTGCTCACACCACACGATGGTGAAGTGAGTTGTCCATTTTCAGACCCCACCCACACAAAACTCCTTGAAGTGATGATACACTTCTGTCACACACTGTTAGTAAATATATACCTGTCTGATGATAAAACCTAGTAACATTAAGCCCCTTTTTCATAGCCCTTCTTCAGCACAGTTTGACTCGGTTCAGCTCGGCTCAACTCGGTCCATGTTGCTTTTCCATATACACGTTCAGGACCGGTTCTGTAGGCAGGGTCCATAATCCAACTCTCCTTACTAGCTGGTGACGGTAGTGCTCCCTTAAGCTATTTACTAGCCACCACTAAACATATTGAGAAAAAGACCCTGAAAAAATACACAACCAAAATGGAGGATCTCATTGCTTTATTGAACATTATGCTCAGTCTGTGACTTTTTGTCAAACATCAAAGAGACCCAGAAAAGTCTGCGGGCAGTGAGGCAAAAGGCTTTAGAGAAGAACAGTAGAGTGTGGGAAGACATAAATATGCAAGTTATTCGGCGTGTGAGAGTAAGCTAACGCTAATTTGCTACATATAGTGGGAGTTGAGAGTAAAAATATGTAAATGTCGATTAAATACGGTTTAGTAATGCTGTGTGTGTTTCAGGTGATTCTCCAGCAAAATGATCGCAGCAGACCTACAGTCTGTTTATGTCCAGCTCTGGAGCAACAGTGTGCCATAAAAAGATGAAAGAGGCTGTTACCTTCCATCGATGTATCATTTCAGTATAAATGTTGACAATAAAGATGTATTAAAAATATCTTGACTTTTGTTATGACACTTTAGTTATTTACCAAACACTGTAGATGGAAAATCGTTGGTTACGTACTGTAACCCCAGATTCTATGAGTATAAGCGTAGCCCTTTAAGGCTGTCGCTTGGTGGGTTTATCCCGTTATGCGTAGCATTAGCACTGAAAAATTTAGTCCACGCCCACCTGCTGTGTGGGCCCTACCCGGTCCGTATAAATTACGTTAAGAGTGGGAAATCGGCTCCCAAAATAGCTTTTTCTTCAGCCATTTAGGAGCCAGTGAGGCCCGACGCTTAAAGGGCTACGCTTATACTCATAGAATCTGGGGTTACAGTACGTAACCAACGTTCTATTTCGTATAAGCTTCGCCCTTTAAGGCTGTCGCTTGGTGGGTTAAGGGCGAAGCAGATGTGGTCCTCGCCTCACTGGGTCCATTCGAACACCGTATGAAGCAGAAGCTTGCCCAAAAAACGTCTTGTCACTCAGCTCCCTATGTGCGTAATTACGCATTGCGTAATTATGTGAGCCATGCACAGACGCATGTTGTGTAACTATGCGTTCATGGCTGAGCAGTATAGACAGATTAATAATAACAAATGACTGATTATCAATCAAATGAACTGATTGGTAACAATAGTCATGAACTGATTAGTGACAATAGAACCAAAATAACAGACACAACTTGTGACTGATACACATCTCACACTGTGAAGCATGCAGACAGATGTGAGCTTAAACAGAGTTCCATGAAAACAACAATATTCATTCTGTTAGAGCACTAAGGACAGAATGTGTCATGGAACGGGCCGTCACATCACGTAGATAAGAGCGAATGAATGAGCAGGGTGTTGACCACGCGGCCGCAGTGCAAGAGTCCTGCATTGTCATACCATTATGCAAGGCAGTCGAAGACGCGATACCCCTGGTCGAGTGCGCCCTGAGGTTGACAGGAGGCTCTAAATCTGATGCTCTGTAGGCTTCAGAAATGGCCTCACACAGCCAGTGTGACAAGCACTGGGTGGATAACGGGCGACCTGCAGGTGCATCTCTATATTGCACAAACAAATGTTGAGTTTGGCGCATTACAACTGTGCGCGCTATGTAACACGTCAACGCCTGCACCGGACAGAGAAGATAGAAGATGGCAAGATGCTTCTTCTTCTGATCTGTGGGGGGGGGGGGGCCCCTCCAACGATATCGCTCTTGAATTAAAAGAGCTTGTGATGTTCTAGGCATAAAGGCTGGGTTTGGTCTTAAATCAGCTGAGCTGCCCGTCAGCCTGAATTCTAAGACATGACGGAGCGACAGAGAGGGCAGATGAAACACTCACCCTCTTAGCGGATGTTAAAGCCAGCAGCAGGGCTGTTTTAAGAGACAAGAATTTAATTTGAACCTGATCCAGAGGCTCAATTGGAGCTTTGATCAGGGCCCGCAGGACCAGAGTTAAATCCCACTGTGGCACAAGTGGGCGTGAAACAGGCCTGCGTCTCTGTACGCCTTTTAGAAACCGCTTCATCATTGGGTGATTAAAAGCTGTTCTGTCTCCGAACCCTTCGTGTCAGGAAGAGATGGCTGTAGCGTACGTTTTAATCGTGCTGAAAAAACAACTTCCAACCTGTCCATCAGCTGTGTAGAAAAAACAGCACGCCGCCTAATGGACATGAGGTGGCCTCTATACCTTTCTCTGTACACCAGCGCTGAAAAAACTGTCTACTTTGATGTGTACAGCGCTGTGGTAGATGCAGCACGTGAATCCTGGATTGTGTGCACTACCTCCTATGGGAGACCCATCCTCTCTAAGAGGAACCGCTCAGTGGCCGGACCCACAGGTGCTGGCCTATTTCTGGGTAACTCCTGATCGCTCCTCCTGCCTGGAGGAGAGCGTCCTCCCTTCATGGCAGTTTCCACGGGCGTCCCGATAACAGGCGTTGTAGGGCTGAGAACCATGGTGTGTTCACGCGCTCGGGGGCCACCAGGAGAGCTGTCAATCCCTCCTCCTGAACTCGGTTCAGGAACCGTAAAATCAGAGGAGGTGGAGGAAATGCATGCAGAAGCGTTTTGGACCATGGGCTGTGGGCAAATGCATCCACCCCCAGTGGTGGTTTGTCTCGCGGTCTCAGGGAAAACCATAGTTGACACTGAGCGTTCTCTCGTGTCGCAAACAGGTCCACAGCTGCTTTGCCAAATTTCTGTCACATCTAAGTCATCAGGTCTGGATGGAGAGTCCAGTCCCCGTGACGTGGGCCGCCCCTGGACATCACATCTGCCCCTTTGTTCAGAACACCAGGTATGTAAACTGCTCTGATGGAGAGCAGATTTTGGTGAGCCCAACACAGTAGCTTTCGCGCAATGTGTAACATCTGGGCTGAGCGCATACCCCCCTGCTGGTTTATGTACGCAGCAGTCACCTTGTTGTCTGTGTGAATCAACACGTGTTGATTCTGTAGCACGGGAGCAAAGTTTTGAATCACATTCAGCACCGTGCGACACTCCAAAACATTTATGTGGGCTGATGTGTGATGGGGCCACAGCGCCCCTACTGCTTGAGATAGGCATGTCCCCCCCCACCCCCCAGCCTGACAGCAACGCGTCCGTGAAGACTGACACGTGACGTGGGTCTGCTGACGGGGGCTCCCTCCGACAGAACCAGGGAGTTTCCCCAGTGTCGGAGGTCTGCCCTCACGGAGGGAGGAAACAGTGATCATCCATCTCTTTGTTTTACTGGATCCATACGCAGATGCACAAACCACCTCTGGCGGCGTCTCATGTGTAATAAACCCAGCGGGACCACTGTGTGAGCTGATGACATCATTCCTAACAGCTTCATGACGGAAACAGCTGTTACCACTCTGCCAGGTCTCTTAAAGTGTCGATTCTTGTTTGTGATAAACGAGCCTTCATGGTGGTTGAATTTCACTCCACTCCCAGATAAACAATTGTCTGGGCCGGGAAAATCGAGCTTTTCTTCCAATTTATGGCAAAGCCCAGATTTGACAGGTGTGGTGTCAACACCTGAGCCTGCATCACTGCTTCCTGTCTGGAGCGTGACCGCCGCAGCAGGTCATCCAGGTAAAACAAAACTCTCATCCCTGCTCTGTGTAACGGATGCAGGGCTGTCTCCACACACTGAGAACGTACGAGGCGCGAGGGAATACCCGACCGGCAGCCCGTTGTACTGATACTTCATCCCCTGAAAGGAGAAAACGCCGGAATTTTCTGTGTTTTGGGATGATCGGTATGCGTTTCTCTGGATGTTGTTCAACAGCTGTCTGGTTGTCAACATGTGAAAAACGGTCTGTCCATGATCACCTTGTTGAAAGCTGACAGATCCAAAATCAGTCTCATCCCTCCGGTCCGTTTGGGAACCAGGAAGTAACGTGAGTAAAACCCTGTGTTTTCCTCTCCATTGGGAACCCTGGAGATCACTTTTATCAGAAACACTTGGACTTCTGCATTTAGGGATGAGATTTGGTCTGGTGATGACAGGACCGTCTCTATAACTCCTCCGAACGAAGGGGGTCGGGTTGCAAACTGTAACTTGCAACCATTTGCATAACACCTTGTCCATCCATCTGACCGGCGAGCATGTTTTAGCCACTCTACGTAACGTTCGTGGAGTGAACGTGCGTTTAAGTGATGCGTCATGTTTTGTACGTCTGTCACCAGTCCGCCCCTCAACCGCTGTCATGCGTCGCGGGAATGTTCTCCACGTGACCCAGGGCGAGGCTTCCTCAAAAAGGCTCTGAACGCACCCGTGCGCTGCGTTCGGACCGTGGACCAACCTTCATGTACAGGTAGGCCGGTGTGTGCTGAGGCGAAGCGTGTGACAGCTGATGACGCCGTGGGGCTGCGCGTTTGACGTCGCTGTGCGAACGTTGAGAGGCGGAGAACGTGACTTCATCTACGCCGTGCTGTTGGAGTGAAGGCTGCGAGCCCCGCGGGAGCACACGTTTTCTCTGGAGGGACGCACGCTGCTCTCGCTGGAGGCGAGACTCGTCACCGGGTTCGTTCAGCTGTCTCACGCTTATGCTGCCGTGAGCTGCCGAGCGCTGAGACGCGGTGGGTGACGGCTGCCCGCGTTTGCTTCGGTGAGGCGTGTGTTGCTCTTGTGAGAGCGAGGACCTCCACTGGACCCGGCCTGCGGTCCCACATTTATACCGATGTGAGCCAGTGAGCGCCGGGCAGCTGTGTATGTGCGCCATCATCAACGCAGCGCCGTTGGATGGAGGCTGTTGCATCGCACGAGTGCGCGTTTGACACCGCTTGGGTGAGGATCGTGCAGCTCGGGTTGACAACGAGTTATTTTCGCTTACCATTGTGTCGTGTGAGCGACTCGTCATGTCTTGGAGCGACGGTGGGTTTAAAAAACCTTTATTTAAGGACACCGGCTCGTTATGTGTGGAGGATGTGTGCGCAACCGCTGTGAGTTCATCCGAGCTTACAGACTGGCTAAAAACAGACACTTTGATCATTGAATGATGATTTATTTCAACTTTCGTGTCACTTTTACACACACCCTCCGCAGACCGTCATTTTTTAAAACTTCTCCCCCTTGAGCTCTGCGATTTGTTTGCCCAGAGCGCTGTCTTGCAGGCGATCTCTGGGGAAATGCTGAACTGTAGGTTGCCGGGATGAAGAGGGCTGGACTCTGACGGGCGGGGCTGGTGGTGGAGCTGAGCGAGAGACGCCGCTGCGGCAGTGGAACGTCGTTGTTTCTGCCTCTGCTCGCGACGGCCCCTCCAGCGGGCCGGGGGGCGGGATGAGCCGCGCGGCTTGATGAGGTGGCGCACAGCCTCTGACACCTCCTCCGACTGCTTCGAATTCGCCAGCATGGTTTTGAAGCTGCTCCCGAACAGCGCGTCCGCCGTGATGGAGCCCTCCATCAGGTCTTTGTGCAGTTTCTCCGGCAGTGAGGGAGAGTAACGAAGCCAGGTGGATCGTTGGATCATCGTCATCCACGCTGCAATCCTCGACAGGCAAACCGTAGAAGAGGCACACATGTTGAAGATGACGTCTGCTGCCTTACAGAGGGAGCTCTTTGTCTCCTCAGGCAGATCTGCGGCCTCCAGCCCCTTGGACATGCTCTATGCTAGCAGCGCCACGTTGTTGCTAGCTGCGGCTGCCTGAAAAGCACATTGATGGGCTCGATTGGAGAGCGTGGTCACCGTCTGGTCTTGTTTCTCAGGAGGGACGGGACGCTGCTCCAACCTTGACAGCTTCGCTCCGAAAGCTTCCACCAGGCTTGGCTCAAGGGGGGGTTACCGAGGGATAGCCCCGCTCGGTGAACCCCTCCACTCTGGTGATGGGTGTGGACTGGAGACCGACTCTCCCAATCTACCAGGAAAAAAACGTCTGTGGCCTCGCTCGTAGGACGTCCTGTTGGAACACGAGGCCATATGGATCAAGACGGTGAGCCTGAGTGGAACCCAGTAAACAACCTTCCCGCCAGATCATCTGAACTGGTGAGAAAGGCGTGGGACGTAGAAAAAAAGGGTCCCTTCATGTCAGCCGCCTCCTGGGTTACGCCGGGCAACCCCTGAGGGCGCCGTCGGCCGGGAGCGGTGTGATCGCCGATGCGAAACGAGGTGGGATGGGGTGAGCATTCACTCAGCCCCCCCTCCACCGACACTACGCTCCCCAAGAGGGAATGAGCAGCGGGGGCTGCAGCTGAGCGCGCCTGTCCCGGAGGAACCATCCGATTCGCTCCGAGAGTCGGCGATAAGAGGAAAAATTACAAGATGGCGTTGTCCAGCGTGTAGTGACCTGTCACTGAGAAATACTCCTCGGCGCTTACCTTGAAATAAGACTGCTTGTCAGCTTCTCCTCGGGGAGGAGAACTCACCGGACAACCGGAGGTCGACTGCCGGGCCAAGCATCCTTAACAAAGGTTGGTCATCTACACAATTTTCCTTCTTTGTTCTTCTGACAGTGCTATTAGCTTGCTGAAGAAAAAATGGGAGCTGATTTCCCGCTCTTAACGTAATTTATACGGACCGGGTAGGGCCCACACAGCAGGTGGGCGTGGACTAAATTTTTCAGTGCTAATGCTACGCATAACGGGATAAACCCACCAAGCGACAGCCTTAAAGGGCGAAGCTTATACGAAATAGAACTGGATTTAGCTCATAATCATGACTTAATCTTGAAACAGGTTTCATTTACAGGGTGACAATTTATTTTGAAGTTTCTGGTAAATCAAAAAGAATACAGATTATTAAAATTATCAAATTAAACAATGTATATATAAATAAATCCTGCTAATGAACTCTTAATGAACTTTAATTCACTATTAAATCTCTGATGAACCAGATTCTACAAAAACATCTATAATTAAAATTGTAGTTTTTCTTCATCATTTGATGTATTTACACTCGTGTCTACTTTTATTGTTCAATTTAGATGTATGGTTTTGTTTCTTGTATACAGATTATTTTATTTTAGTTTTGATTGAAAGTTTAATTTGTGGTTTGTGATTTGTACATCTGTGGGTTAGAATAAAGTTGAACTAAAGGCTGTATTTCTTCTTTAAACATGTTTGAGGGAAATATTCCTGAGAGATCCAATAATTTTGTGTCATTATGATTTTTCACCAGAGTTAACTTTAACAGATTATTAAATAGTCATTAAAGTGAAAACAGGATTTCATGATAAAGCCAGCAACATTTATTATTTTATTTTATTTGTTTTACCTTCACTGATAAAAAAAAAAAAAAAACATTATTTTTTATACATAAAATGTTTTTGAAAATTGTTTCCACCCTCCGTCCCAGACCCGACCCAGTCCGCCCGTCTGCCGCGGCTCAGAGTCAAACCTTTTTGAGCACACGAGGCTTCAAGCCAGCAGTTTGTATGATCCTTCGCCGTGACTAGCTCGCTCTGATTTTTGTCGTCAGTCACCAAACGCAAAAAACCTCCTGCACTTCAGCATTAAGACCAGTGTTGTCATTATTGTTTTTAAAATCTTAAAAATAGGTCCAGCCGCATGCTCCTAGTTCCAAGTAATTGCAAATGGCAGATCAGTGAAAAGTTTCTGAAAGATCCAGTGACTCCGCCCCCTGACCAATCAGTGACCGACAGTGTTCCAATGTCATGTTTTCGTGCCGGCTCGGCTCGCTTGGTACCCCAGAGAAGAAGGAACTAAAAATGGGCAGATTCCACAAAAAAGTGCTAGTGTAAAAAGGCTTGGAACCAAACCGAGCCGAGTCAAAACGTGCTGAAGAGGAGCTGTGGAAAAAGAGCTTTAGAAAGGTCATCAAATCAAACTGCTCCTGCTGAGTTTATTTTTTATTTTGGCTTCTCGCTTCTTACCACAGCATGCAAACTCGTACAAAGACTTAGCAATTGTTTTTACATCGGATGTCCTTCCTAACACAGCCACTGAGCTACCACAACCTTCTGTGTGGAACAAAGACTTGCCGTATGGTGCCCAGGGGGAGTAGATGAGAGGGTTGAGGGCCTTGCTCAAGGGCCCAGAGTGGGGCAAATGAGGGTGGAGCAAGTGTGGGTGATTCTCCTTTCCCATTCACATTATGTAACAGTCAGGGGATTTGATCCGGTGACCTCTGGCTCACCTTCTCTAACCTCTGTGCCACCGCTCCCCCTGCAGAGTTTATAATTGTTATTTCATAAAGCTTTACACTGTCATTTTTGCATTGCTCTGTGATTTATCCTTTAAAAAAACAAGTGATAATTTACAGATGCAACAGCAGCAGCTGGCTGTAGCCCTTCTGGTGCAGCCTAAAGCACTTCAGACCTGTTGGACCTCATTTTTGTCATTCAAAGAGCTGGCGAGGGAGTGGTGGCACAGAGATTAGAGAAGGTGGGCCTGTGATCAGAAGACCGCTGGTTCAACTCCCGGTACCAACATCAAAATGTGGGTAGGATAGATAAAGCACCCACACCTGCCTCCACCCTCATTTGCCCCACTCTGAGCCCTTGAGCAAGGCCCTTAACCCCCACCATCTGCTCTCCGGGCACCCTAGATAGCAGCTCTCTGCTCCACCCAGTGGGCTGTGGTAGCTCGGTGGACTGTGGTTGTGTCAGGAAGGACATCCGCCATAAAAATAATTGCCAAGTCGTGCAACTTAGTTCGCTGTGGCAACCCCTGAAAAAAGGAGCAGCCGAAAGAAGAAGGAAAAAAAAAAAAAAACAGGTCAGTCAAAGAGCTAGCTAGCTATGATGAGTCAAAGCTGTAGGATCCCATTAATGGGCCCAAACAGCTGAACAAAATCCAAATGTGAAGTCTTAAAAAGCCTAAAACAGCAAACTGCTTAGTAAATTATAATAAATAAAAATTATAATAAATAAATAAAGTTAAGAAACCATTGTCATGTGGATAATAATAGGTCACTGCCTATATTAGACAATCCCCAATAAAAAGCAATTAAAATAAAATTGGTGTTATAAAAACACTGTTACTGTTATCAGCGTGGTTCTGTTAGCAGCATGATCCTGTTATCAGCATTGTCCTGTTATCAGCGTGGTTCTGCTAGCAGCATGGTCCTGTTAACAGTGTGGTCCTGTCAGCAGCATGGTACTGTTAGCAGTGTG
>NC_056509.1:9764838-9773322 GCF_014905685.2 Nematolebias whitei
TGTTAACAGTGTGGTCCTGTCAGCAGCATGGTACTGTTAGCAGTGTGGTTCTGTTAGCAGCATAGTCCTGTTAACAGTGTGGTCTTGTCAGCAGCATGGTACTGTTAGCAGTGTGGTTCTGTTAGCAGCATAGTCCTGTTAACAGTGTGGTCTTGTCAGCAGCATGGTACTGTTAACAGTGTGGTCCTGTCAGCAGCATGGTAGCTACTGTTAGCGGTGTGGTTCTGTCAGTAGCATAGTCCTATATGGTCTTAGCAATGTGGTTCTGTTAGTAGTGGGGTCCTGTTAGCAGCATGGTCTTGTTAGCAGCATGGTCCTGTTATCAGAGTGGCCCTGTTATCAATGTGGTCCTGTTAGCAGCATGGTCCTGTTATCAGCATGGCTCTGCTAGCAGCATGGTCCTGTTAACCGTGTGGTCCTGTTATCAATGTGGTCCTGTTAGCAGCATGGTACTGTTAGCAATGTGGTTCTGTTAGCAGCATAGTCCTGTTAACAGTGTGGTTGATGGTTCTATTGCAAACCCAACAGCCAGTCCTACATTGATTCAACAGCTTAGATAAATCATTTATATACATGTTAAAAAAGAATGGAGACAAAATGCTGCCTTGTCACACACCATTACTCACATAAAAAGAAGATGATACAGATTTTCCCCATTTTATACACAGACTGGTGAGCATACCAATACATTAAGATTCTTAATAGATATGAAAGCATCTGTAGGCATTGTTGACCGGTCTCGTCTCTTCCTTCTTCCTGCTCTGCTCTGCAGAATGTCTACGTAAATATGTGCTTGTTTGTGCAAAGTTTTTTTTCAATATTAGAGGTTTTTCTCAGCCAAGAAAAAAGTCTGATAGGAATTTTTTTCGCCTCCAATTTCCTACATGTGTCCAGTTAACCACTGCTTTTTGTCTGTCCAAACAGGTCTCACTTGTAAATGAGTCTTCGAGGCTCAATGTGATTTATCTGTTTAAATAAAGGTTGAATGAATATTTCAGTACTCCTTATTTGTGCAATTTATAAAAAAAATTCCATGATTTACATGATCAAACACTTTTGAGGCATCATTAAAACACATAAAAATTGTGGTATTATGCCTATTGTATAAATCCAAGATCTCCTTGAGAGCAAAAATGCACATAGTGCCAAGGTTTGGTTTGAAGCCGAACTGATTATCAGATGTCACAATAAACTTCTCCATTCTATTTAACATAGCCTTCTCCAAGACCTTTGATAAAGTACTGGCCAGAGCTATAGGTCGATAGTTATCTTTGCTATTCATTTTGCCAGCCTTATTTTTTTACAATAGGCACTAAAATCACAGATAGTATAGAATTTGGTAAAATGCCATGAATTAAAAACCCAGTGAAACAAATTGCTAACAAAGGAAAGAGTTTTCTGCTTGCAAATTTTAAGTGCTTTGCTGATATCTTATCCGCATCATGGTACATGAGGTGGAATGAAATTGTGTACTCAGGGTCCCAGTTACACCCAAAAATAGCAAAAATATAAAGTATATAAAAAAGAAACAGTATATAAGGATCTAAGATATACACTAAACACTAATAATGTAAAAGAATATGGTGTATGAAACAACAGCCTGAACAACAACTTGCCCCCAGTTTCAACCAGTAAATGAGCCACGAGGACTCATTTACAAGAGAGACCTGATTTAACTAAGAGTGATGACAACAGTGGACAACAAAGACAACAATAAACAATCACAAATGTTGCACACACACACACACACACTTATATATATATATATATATATATATATATATATATATATATATATATGTATATTTATTTATTAATTAATTTTTTTAATTTATTTTTGTTTGTTTGTTTTTTGTTTTTAACAATTGAAAACAAAATGATAATTAAAAGGAAACGTAGCAAAAAAACAGCTAGATTATGAGGCGGTGTAGGAAACTTAAACCAAGAGCATGTCTGCATTGGTTCTTACCAGGAACTTAACAGATTCTTAAAGCCACTTAGAGAGGTCAAGGTCGAGAGCTTCAGATCTTTTTGCAAGATATTCCAGGAAACAGGAGCGGAGTAGGAGAAGGCCCTTTTGCCTAGTTCAGTTCTCACTGAGGGAACACTGCAGGTAATAATGTCTTGAGAGTGCACGCTGTAGCTGCACTCACGCAGAGACATGTAGGAGGAGATGTATGAAGGCAGCAGACCAAGAAGTGATTGTAGATGAACATATGCATGAGATATATTCATAAATTAAACAGATTCTTTCATTTTTCTGGACCGTATATAATGTGCATTGAATTTAGAAATGTAACGTGAGACGTTAATTATCTTTGACCCATCAAAATGAATGCGGTCATTTATTTACAGAATCAAAGTTTAACACATCACACATTTACATTAATTGGCAAAATATGGAAAATAACAACATGGCTAATTCTAGCAAGCTGTACAATTTGATTACCACACGGCGGTAGATGAGAACTTTACACAGACATTTCTAAAATATCTGGAATGATTTCTACCTGATAGAAGAATTTTAAAGATGGAAAGATGAAGTTTAAAGGGAGAAAAAGATGGTGTGTGTGTGAGTGAAAAGTGTTGGACAGGACGACACCCTCCATTCGACCCAGCTTTCCTCGGTACGCTCGGTAGTCAACTCGACTCATTACCTCTCTGACGATGAATCAGTGAAAGCGGAGCTCCGGTTACGCTACCGGTTCAGCGTCTCCGTAGGATGGCAGAGAACCGTCCGGAGTGGTGACGCGACTTCGTCAACAACAGTTCAGCTCACGGTGGACTCACATGAGTGGAGTCCTTCAAAAGTTCCACTCAGAGGTGGAAGATGTTATAATCCCATAAGACTCGGAAGAGCTCTGTGGTCATGTCAGGATCTTCCTGTTTCCCAGCACGGGAGCTGCAACGACTCCAAACTCGACTGCAAACTCGACTGGAAACTCCACACGCCTCTCGACACTCTCTCGACACTGGTTTGAACTAGGAAGTACCGACATTTTAAAGAGCTCTATTTCCGGTTCATCTGGGAGTTTCTGATTGGTCAATATCGACCAGACAGGGGTGTGTTTTGTGACGTAAGAGGTTACTAGAAGTCAGAAAAACAGCAAGAATGTTATGGAACAGATTGAAAATGTTTTTAGACAGACGAGAGGGATATTTAGACGAGTTGGCGGAAAACAGGTGCCAACAGGTGCCAGCTTCTCTATTTACGTCTGAGAGGATGTAAAAACAAGACAATTCGTTCCAACACTTGTCTGCGTTGAGTCCAACCTTGGACCAACTTACCCTGCTCATTCAAAGACAGAAAATCAGAAAATGCATAATTACTCTGTAACAGACCTTAACATGAATTCTAACTTTGCATGAGGATTAAAAATCATTATTACTGTTTCACAGTTAATAAAAATTGATTAGTTCACTACAACATCTAAAATGGTTTGAACTAAAACACTTTGATTATCAACATTTGTAAAATAGTAATGATAATAAAAAACAGAGTGTTCTTTCACTTGAATTTTCAAGAAAGAAAGTCTCAGGATGGGTCAACCTGTATTTCTGGATGCAAATCAATGAAATGACAGTTTCTGTCCCACAAGGTTCTTAAGGTCAAGGGTTTTGACCTTCAGGCCTAGTTCACTACATGATTTAAAGATGAAAATGTACAAGTGAGAGAGTCTGCATGAAGTTAATGATGACCAGTTAACCAGTGAATACTGGGTGCAGTGGTGGGGACAGTAGTTACAGCTAGTTAATCTTAGCGCACCATGATAGACAGCATCCAACATCTGCAGGGTGCTTGTAGGAGCGTTCATGTAAATAATGTCACCGTAGTCAGTGGAGGGAAGGAAAGTCACAGTTACAAGGTGTTGTCCTGTGTCCTGATGCATGCTCAATAATCCAGGTAGAAAAATCCAAAAAAGTTCAATCTGGTCCTCTGGACATTCAAAAAATCAATAAACAAAACAAAGCAAAAAAATCTAGAAATGGTTCGTCTCTCATCCAAGAGACTTCCTCAGTCTGAGGTGCTGTATTCCGCTCAGTCTTGTAGTGAACTCCCATTTCTGGGGAGTGGGGTTTAACCTTTACACCAGGAAACACTTCTATGGGCGTCTTAACATGAGAACATGCCTCGAACACATTCACTGCACACTGTTGCATGTTCTGTGGAGGAGACCTGTTCAGGTCTGTTCCTACCACTTTAGGTGAGGGTGGTTGGATGAGTCTAAAAGCACCAGGTGAGTAAAAGATCTTTGGAGGTTTTGGTGTATTATCCCGACACTGTTTAAGGTCTTCTCTGGATTCCATACCACCTCGCCCCTCGTCATTACTTTTATTTGTTGCTGCTCTTAGTTTCTCCTCACATGTTTTTAAACGTTCCTGGGATGTTTGGTAATCACTTTGTAAACGCTTATATAGCCCCAGTAATGCTTTTTTATCCACTCTGAGTTCTTCCAGATCTTTTTTAAGCACATCTATTTCACCTTTGCAGCGGGAAACTTGTGACATTTTCTCGTCGTGATCCCGTCTTAATGCAAAGTATTCACTGGACAACAGCTCTTTAGCATCCCTGGCTTCAGATAGTGATGCATTAAGTAACTGTATTTTGCTATTCAGCGAATCAATTTCTGCATTTGCATTTTGCTGTAAGTGAAACATCTGTTCATAATGTTTTGTCAAGAGGACCTCGTGTTCGCTCTCAAATTGAAGGAAGTGTTCTTCAATTTTCTGAACCGCCTCTTTTTCACTGTCTAACCTTATTGCAAGGTAATCAGCTTTCTCAACAACTGTATAGAATGATTCTTTCAGCAAAATTGCAATTTTAGCCAGCTTTTCATAGTTTGACATTGAAATTTTTGTAGAGGTCACACTCTTTGCAACCTCCTTCAGATTGTCCACTAACTCTTTTGGGTTCATGCTCTCCGCCTGTTTGCCATATGGATGTAAGGGTCCTGTCAGCAGCTTCAACGCATATTCTAAACAGCCCTTCATCCCATAAGGATCAAAATCTTTTTCTAACACACCTGTCATGTTTTTCACTGTGTAGCACTTTTTCTGGGTAAAACAATTGCCAGCTTCAGATATTTTTACAGGTAAATAATTGTATTCAAGTGTCAATGAGTTTCACACTATTTTAGCTTTGGGTTTACACAAAAGTACTGTTATAAGTCAACTTGTTCAAATGTGGGCACCTGTCCAGGTTTTACCCCAATTCATGAATATTTAAGTAAATGCTTCTTCGCAGTGTTACTTTTTATGTGCTTATTTCTTAACAGATACTAGATTACCAAGCTCTTTTTTAGTGTATTTTACTCTAAAGCACTGAATTTTTAATAAACCTGCAATTTTCTAAAAAGTCTCACAGCACATCAGTTTAAAGACACTTTTTAAACCGTTCTGTTCCAGAAATTTGCTATTTTACAGTTACTCATCGAGTTCAGAGGTGTACAGAAAAATAAAAATTGATGATGTATTAGGGTTAATCAGTCTTTCCTCAGAAAAACTGTTATTACTCCTGTTCTCCTGCCAATATCTGCTATTTAAAAAATTTAAATAGGAGATGTAATTGTTTAGGTGGTAAATAAAATCAGAAAAGTCTCTTTTTCCCGATATATTTACTCTCATTTAATGATCTAGCAATTAAACGTGCATTATCTTTTCCAGCAAATGAGTAAACTTATCAACTCTGTGAATATCTGAACCGTATCTTTTAAAAAGTTTCTAATTTTTCATTTTGTACCTTTTTGTTTGAGGAATTCAGTGAATGAAAAATGTCCTGGTAAATGCCTTTCTTGCATAAATACCTTAATTACTTTTTAAATGCAAGATAACAGTGATTATTCAGCTTTGAGGAACGTTTATTAACTCAAAAATGCCTTACAGAAAGAAAATACGTTTAATTTCACTCAAAAATAACCTAAAACACAGTGAAACTGTGATCTCAAGTTCCTACAGGAGGGGGCAGTGTTTAGCTTTCTACCAGCAGGAGTCTATGACGACTTCCTGTGACGTTCGGTTGAGATCCTGTTGTTAGCCGCTTAGCTTAAAGTTAGCTTCGGCTAAACTCGGTTAAAATCAACATTTCTGAACGGTTTTAAAGCTTAAACTTGGCGTTTTTTCAACAAGCACGACTTTTTGCATGAACATGAGTTTTATGGGACATGTGGCAGCTTTATTTAGTGATTTTAAGCACAGGGAAGGCTTCGGTTGCAACCGAGCTCATTTCCGACATGGAGGAAGTGGCGTGACACGTCACTCATCCGGTCGTTAGCTGTTAGCTTAAAATTAGCATCGCTAGCGTCGTTCAAAAACATCATTTAATGACGGATTTTAAACTCAAAAGTGGCAAAATTTCAGCGATTATGCTTCGAATACACGGAGCAGCGTATCAGAATCAACTTTAAAGCGTTATTTCAGCTTTAAAAAGCAGATTTTATTCCCTATGAAAAACGAGTTTTCATTTCCGGGTCACGTGACTGAATCCACCAATGACAGAGCAGCACGGGGTGGGCTTTACGACCTGACACGTCAGAGGCTCACGACTGACACGTCTCTCAGCCAATCAAAGCATTCCACAGCTGCTGACTTCAACCAATCACGCAGCGTTTTTCCAACTAGCATGTTACTTTTAGCCTGAAATAAGTTCGTCAACTTTTCTCTCTTAAACTGTCAAAATGCACCATTTCTGTTAAAAAATGTAACGAATCAACTCTGAGCTTAGCTAAGACTTCGTCCAGTCCTTAAAACGTTTCTCCATCTATTTAAAACAACTCGTTCGAATTTTCTCAGAACCGAGCCGGAACAAACAGAACCTCTGTTCGTTTGGACCACAGTTTAAACAGAATAACGTATTCCACAGCTCAGCAAACTCGTCACACACCACAGATGTACAATTTCAGCCTTCATAAAGACTCAATGACTCTGTATTTTCAGCTTCAAAACATCACAGCGTAAACATGCAGTGTTTTCCTCCAAGCGCGCAGCTTCAAAACATCACAGCGTAAACATGCAGCGTTTCCTCCAAGCGCGCAGCTTCAGCTGCGTTTCAGCACAGCAAACAATCTGCTATTTTTTCATGCCAACATGAAATATCAATTTACACGAATACACAGTCCATTTATGAACCGTCACGGGCCACCAGATGTAGTATGACATATCCTGAGATATATTCATACAGTTAAACGGGTTCATTCATTTTTCTGGACTGTGTAACATACGTGCGTTGAATGTAATAAAAATGTGGACGTGAGACGTTAATTATCTTTGACTCACCAAGCGAGTGGGTCATTTATTAACAGAATCAAGTTTAACACATCACACATTTACATTAATTGGCAAGAATTGGAGAATAACGACATAATTAATCAGCTTTACAACCAGGAAAACCATACGGCCATGATTTTCCGTTGCTACACCACAGACATTTCTGAAAACATCTGGATTAATTTTCTAGCAGATAGGAGAGTTTAAAGATGGAAAGATGAAGTTTATCTGAGAGAGATGTGTGAGGGAATTTGTCTGTTTTAACCAGAACAGCACGCTCCTTCTTTTCCAGCTTGGGCCAACGGTACGCTTGGTCGAAATAGAACTTTTACCTTGCAGATGATAGCTTCAGCATCGGTGTAGAGCTCTCCTTTCAACTCTTTCAGCGTCTCCGTGAGGACAGCTCGAACCTCGAGAGTCGTGTGAGGTTATCCAAACAGAAGTTATAATTCCCAAAATCGTCTCTGGTTCAGCTTGATTCTAATTCAGCAGCATCCTGAATGCCCGCGTTCTGCATTCAGGAACTCCCAAACTCTCTGCATTCTGAATTCCAAAAACTCTGCTTGAACTAGGAAGTGCCCACATTTTAAAGAGCTCTACTTCCGGTTCATTTGAGAGCCTTTTGATTGGTCGATGGACCAAAGCAGAGGTGTGGTTTGTGATGTAAGGTGTTATTAAAAGTCAAGGAAAAGATTCAGATTGTTTAAGAACAGACAGAAAGATTGTTGGAGAAAACCAGACTTAGTGGCGTCGCTCCACCAAGTATCTTGCTGTAAAAGTTAAACATGACATTTCTTTTCAGTAAACTTTCAGTTGACCGAAACCTGAACTTTGACACACTTACAACTCTGCTCACTTCAAAGCAGACGATCAAGAAATTGCTCTGTAACGTACTCTAACTTGATTTCACTTTGAATTGAGGATTAAAAATCATTACTACTGTTTAAGTAAATAAAAATGAGTAGTTCACTTCAACATGTAAACATTGTTTGAACTAACACAATTTGATTATCAAAACGTTTGTAAAATAGTAATGATCATAGAGAATTGTCTTTTTCCACTTGATTAATTCAAGAAAGAAAGTCTCAGGATGGGTTAACCTGTATTTCTGGATTCAAATCAATGAAATGACAGTTTCAGTCCCATATGGTCAGTTTTGACATCAGGCCTAGTCCACTACAGTCTCTTAAATAGCACCTTCTCAGAGTGGATCAACCAGTT
>NC_056509.1:9773422-9776451 GCF_014905685.2 Nematolebias whitei
ATTCTGGACCAGTTGCAGTCGTGCAATGGAGGTCTGACTGATACCAAACAGGAGCAAATTGCAGTAATCAAGCCTAGATGTAATGAATGCATGTATTACTGTCTCCAGGTTATTTTTGGACAATATGGGCTTCAGTTTAGACAGCCGCCTCAGTTGGAAGAAACATGATTTAACAATCATGTTTACATGCTTGTTAAGCTTCAGGGAAGGGTCCATTATCACTCCCAGATTAATGACTCTTTGTTTTTCTGACAGGGTTAGAGCGGAAAGGTCGATGCAGTGGTTTGTGATCGTGTCGTTGGGAGGGAACAACATGACTTCAGACTTCTTTTCATTGAAACTTAAGAAGTTTAAAGCCATCCAGTCCCTGATGTCAGCCAGGCAGTTGAGCAGTGGTTGAATAGAGCATGTACCATTGTGTCTTAGGGGGAAGTAAATTTGACAGTCATCGGCATAGAAGTGGAAGGGCATGTTGTGTTTCCGGAAAATAGCACCAAGCGGCAGCAGGTATAAAGAGAATAGGAGGGGACCCAGGATGGACCCCTGCAGAACCCCCCATTTAAGCTCTGCCTCTGCAGAACTAAAATCCTTGATGGAGACACAAAAGGATCTGTCAGTGAGGTAAGATCTGAACCAATTGAGGGCTGATCCTGTGACGCCCACCCACTGCTCCAACCTAGCAATGAGGATCTCATGGTCGATGGTGTCAAAGGCGGCTGTGATGTCCAACAGGACAAGCAGCACAGAATCACCGGTATCTGTGAATCTGAAGATGTCGTTAAAAACCTTCAGTAGGGCAGTTTCAGTGCTGTGGAGAGGTTTTAAGCCAGATTGGAATAGCTCTAAGATGGCGTGATCCTCCAGGAAGCACTTCAACTGGGACTCGACTATTTTCTCCAGTACTTTAGAAACAAATGGGAGTTTGGAGACAGGCCGGTAGTTGGAAACGACTGAGGGGTTAAGGTTTGTTTTTTTCAGGAGAGGCTGGACTGCAGCATGTTTAAAGGATTTTGGCACCACGCCAGTGGATAAAATACTGTTTACTATGGCAAGAATGGACGGACCTAGAGTTGGAATCACCTCCTTTAGTAGTCGAGGGGGGACCACATCAAAGGGGGAGCCAGAAGGTTTCATGTTGCACATGACCTGCTCTAGAGAAGATAGAGTGATGGGTTCAAAATGGTCAAAAGGAGCTACAGATTGAGGTGGGATGGATGGGTCATGAGTTGGAGGGGAAATGAGAGCCCTGGTGGTCGCAATTTTTTCCAAAAAGAAATGTAAGAAGTTGTCGCACAGCTCAGTCGAGGCTTTCAGAGCCATATACTGTATTCCAGATTTTGTGACATCTAGTGATAAAGTTACAGATTGCAACTAAAGTGGACAAAAACTCAAGGAATTCTGTCAAGCTATCACTAGCTCAAAGTGTGAATGACTGACTATATTTGGCCATGTGGTGTATTTGCGATTTGCTGGCTGTAGTCGTGTCCTGCTACTGATATTGGCCATGATACCAGGCCCAAATACTTGTACTATTATTAAGATTATTTCTATATTTATTTATTGTCTGTGTTTGTAGGAAATGCACATCACAGGAACTTTCAAACAACTGTGTAATGCTTATACACTAACTCATATTTGGTATTAGCAAGTACCCAAACTGAAGTACTTGTACGTAGCCTGAAAAGAAAAAGTATCGGGATACACCTAGTCTGGTTTTGCTCAGTAAGCAACCTTGTACAAAAATGCTAGTAAAGATAATGGATGGATGTATTATTCAAGGATGCAAGGTTTTTTATTGTCAATCACATCACATATTTGTACATGTAGTGGAACGAAATTGTGTACACGGGGTCCCAGTTACATCCAACAACAGAATAAATCTAAAGTGTAAGAAGAAACAGGAAATAAATATCTAAGATATAAACTAAATTATAGAATAAACGAATGCCAAACGGTACACTAAAAGATCTAAGCTATATGCCAGTCACTAATAGTGCAAAACAATACACTGAACAACAGCAGCACGATTCTCATAGGTTCTGTTCGGCTATAATTTACACACTTAATGCAAGCACTAACATAAACTAAACTAACATAAACTAGGATTTATTCAAAGCATGTATCAGAAATACAGAAACAAGACACCAAATGTGGAAAATAAATGAATCTACAGCAGCATGGTCCTATTGGCAGAGTGGTTCTGATGACAGTGAGGTATTAGCAACATGGTCCAGTTAGTAGCATGATACTGTTAGCGGTGAAGTTCGGTTAGCGGCGTGGTTTGTTAGCAGGTCCCGTCAGCAGCATGATGGCAACAATGACCGCAACAGCTGACCTCACAGACTGCCCTTCAGAACTGGTCCGGCAGACAGAGAACATCCAAGGTTTCCCTGAGGATCCTAAGGCCTCGGCGTAAGGGCGAGCGGGCACCGACAGTACGCGTCGATGCGGGCACCGGCCTATACCTTGCATGGGGGCAACCTCCCCCCCTCACTATCGCGACCGTGCGTGCCACGGCTTCGCCGAGCACGTCCCCGGGTTCCGTCCGGCCCCGGGAACGCATTGGGGAAGACGGCGCGTTTCTGCCGCGCGCGGGGGCCGAGATTTTTCGCGTGCCATACCGACTTCGGCCACCAGGCGGAGCAGTCGCGGGCGCCGAACGTACATAAGGGGCACGAACCTCCGCTCCCCCATATGGGGCACGTCTAGGGCACGCGCAAACACCGCGTATTGGCCATGCCCATCATGAACCTTATATGCCCCTCATCGACGGGCGCTCAAGGGGCACGGCCGGCGTGCCCCTCCAGGTGGGTCCGTGCCCATGTACGGGCACCAAACATTCCGAGACGGGCACAAACACCGCGAAGGGCACACGCCATTACAAACGCATGGGCCGTGCCCCTCGCGTATCGAATATGCCCCTTTCTGGTGGGCACGTGCCCGCTGGCTTGTGATGTATGGGCTGTGCCCCTTATAGCTGGTTCGTGCCCCTTATGACTGCCATAGACGTGTATGGGCCGTACCCCTTA